>NC_137673.1:11736880-11811880 GCF_963422515.1 Blennius ocellaris | reverse complement strand
AACTCAACACTGTGTCCCGCTGTACTGGGTACCACTGTACTGGGTACCACTGTACTGGATACCACTGTACTGGGTACCGCTGTACTGGGTACCACTGTTCTGGGTACCGCTGTACTGGGTACCACTGTACTGGGTACCACTGTACTGGATACCACTGTACTGGGTACCACTGTACTGGGTACCGCTGTACTGGGTACCACTGTACTGGGTACCACTGTACTGGGTACCACTGTACTGGGTACCGCTGTACTGGGTGCCGCAGTCAGCTCAGTCCACCAATGCTCCACAGGTAAGTGCAGTAGAATCTGAGTAAATACCTGAAAATACAACTTATGTTGAGTATGTTGGGTAGAATCTAGACTAGTAGTATGAATGCTTAAATGAACATTTCGTACCCCCTTAAATAAATGATGGGGAATTTCTGAGATCCTGCTGCAACAGAACCATCTGCTATAGCAGTATATTTTACAGTTGGTTGCAGAGATCCATGCTTCCCTACTGTAAACACAAGTACTGGGTATGGCATCACTGGGTGTGACTTTGATCTGAGGGCTTTGGATCAAGATGAAAGTGAAATGATCCATCTGTCTTTTACTCAAGATGAAAGTGAGACGATCCATCTGTCAACAGGATCACAGTATGATATCATCACATGGTCTATATAAAGGAGAGGCCAGCTTGGATCTCCACATTTGAACTGTGGAGCTGCAAGGACAAGCAAGGAGCTCCTAACCTGAGCACTGCAAGGAGGCAGAACCTGAGCACTGTGTACCACGGCCAACTCAACATTGGGTACCACGGCCAACTCAACACTGGGTACCACAGCCAGCTCAATTATGTGTCCCGCTGTACTGGGTACCACTGTACTGGGTACCACTGTAGTGGGTACCGCTGTACTGGGTACCACTGTACTGGGTGCAGCAGTCAGCTCAGTCCACCAATGCTCCACAGGTACGTGCAGTAGAATATGGGTAAATACCTGAAAATAAAACTTGTGTTGAGTATGTTGGGTAGAATATTGACCAGTAGTATGAATGCCTAAATTATAATTTCATATCCCCTTAAATAAATGATGGGGAATTTCTGAGACCCTGCTGCAACAGAGCCATCTGCTATAGCAGTATATTTTACAGTTGGTTGCATAGATCCATGCTTCCCTACTGTAAACACAAGTACTGGGTATGGCATCACTGGGTGTGACTTTGATCTGAGGGCTTTGGCTCAAGATGAAAGTGAGATGATCCATCTGTCTTTGACTCAAGATGAAAGTGAGACGATCCATCTGTCAACAGGATCACAGTAAGTATGATACTTCATACATATTTTAAAACCTGCTAGTGAATTTCAGTCCACCATGTCTGTGGCAGACAGAAGAACCAGACTGGAGGTAAAACTGCTGAGCTGAGTGAACTCATTCTATGATCAACAGTTACCATGGCAACACAGCAATAACTACTTTCTGACATCACTGTGATGTCATCAGTCTCAGTCTTTGAAATTCTGCTGGTCATAGAGTAGACTCTATGACCAGAAGAATGTCAAATATTGAAGTCTTCAACTGAGATAAAGTACTGCAGTGAGTCCTGACAGGAACCGGCAGGAAAACAAAAACTCAGCTGGGAGTCGAACCCCCAACCTGCAACATCAGAGTTGAGGACACAAACCAATAATGTATCGATGCCCTTGTAACCCACATTTCTACACATTGTTATGACGGCGCCACTCTGTTTCATGTTGTGGATAAAACTTTGGGTCTGAATTCCAGTTTTTCTCGATTGCTAAAACACCAAACCTGGTTCCTGCAGCACAAAAGCCCAAACCTTCTCGTCATTCCCAGAAGCACACACACATTTCCCAGAACCAAAAACACAATTCACCAGCTTATTGTTCATGAGATCGACATCCAACTTGATGCAACTACCTTCTACCTTCACTTCTGAGTGACACGAAGCAGACACTAATGTAGCTCCTCCTTATGGAACCGTACCGATGTGCTAGCTACCACTACAGAGGGTGACGGTTGGTACGCTACTTTTGGTACACTGCACAACTTTAATGAGTGAAAACACATGAAAACCTGGACTGGATCATAACGTAGCAGCACATAGTGCAGGGTAGAAATGAGACACTGAGTATGAAGGAGTTGGTGACACAGTGAAGGTCCCAGAGAGCTGATGGGGTTAAAGGTCATGGTCTGGACCCACAGTGGTGGCCACTCACCTGGGAGACTCATAATTGAGAGCTTCAGGTGCCAATTCTACCATTTTGTTCTTGAGGACACCACTGTCTGAAAGTAAAGCCCAACGTGGGGCTCGAACCCACGACCCTGAGATTAAGAGTCTCATGCTCTACCGACTGAGCTAGCCAGGCAACTTGTTCTGTCCTCATGGAAGGTTCCCTGTAGTACCCTACACAGAAGACGACCACTGTTGACTGAGACTTGTTCACATTGTAAAAACTCCATTGTTGACAATGTGTCTGCTGCTGTTGTGTAAAAGTAAGACTTTTCTTGAACAGACAAGTTGTTGTCACTTGGAACGTTGTTGTGTAAATGGGATCTAAGACTCAGATCAAAACCGACCCGTTAACATGTGACTGTCAGTCATTGAAATATCCATCAGTGTGTTATAGAAGGTCTTCAAGTTTCAATAAGCAATACAGACACACTTTTAACTGTTGTGTTACAAAACATGAATTTTGTTTTATTCTCAATGTCAAAAACATGAGCAAGGCTTTTTCACAAAACATGTGAAAACAAGAATGCTGATCCTCTGAAACACACACACACACACACACACACACACACACACACACACACACACACACACACACACACACACACACACACACACACACACACACAGATCAGGATTCACTCTGATAGGACCAAAGGAGATCAGTGTCTGTTGCAGATCAAAGCATTGCCTTCAGCATTCACACAATAAAGGCCAATTCATCCTCCATAAGAAGGACATTGGTCCACATATGATTGTAATGTTTTGTTTACAGGATATCTGCAGGATGTTTGTCTGGAGAAAGGTTTAATTTCATATCAATCAAGAGACACTACCTTCAATCTATTGGCACCAAGTCAAGTCCAGTGTTTTCACAATAAAAAAAATTAATAATACAAAGGAAGTTCAAACTAGAAGAGATGAACCTAAACTTACCTCAGACAGTGACAAACCTCCTGAAGATCTCAGCACCAAAACCACTTTCTAAAATCGTTTCAATCCTGTCATGTTCAAATACCACAATATACCTTCAACCTCCAAATGGGAAGAAGATCTCAACATCAACACAGACCCAACGCTTTGGTCACTAATCTGTAGAAACACATTCACAATGAGCAGAAACACCAATATACAGCTCAGACAATACAAGGTCCTTCACTAGTTCATTACAGGACAAAGATGTTCAAGATGGTCTCACTTCCTCTAACATATGTTCTAAATGCACAGCTGATCTCCTTGATACCTGTCTACACTGTGATCTCCCTGATACCTGTCTACACTGTGATCTCCTTGATACCTGTCTACACTGTGATCTCCCTGCTACCTGTCTACACTGTGATCTCCTTGATACCTGTCTACACTGTGATCTCCCTGATACCCATCTACACTGTGATCTCCCTGATACCTGTCTACACTGTGATCTCCTTGGTACCTGTCTACACTGTGATCTCCCTGATACCCGACTACACTGTGATATCCTTTATACATATCTACACTGTGATCTCACTGATACCTGTCCACACTGTGATCTCCTTGATAATGTGATCTCCCTGATACTTGTCTCCACTGTGATCTCCCTGATACTTGTGTACACTGTAATCTCCCTGATACCTTTCTACACTGTGATATCCTTGATACTTGTCTACACTGTGATCTCCTTGACACCTGTCTACCCTGTGATCTCCTTGATACCTGTCTACACTGTGATCTCCCTGATACCTATCTACACTGTGATCTCATTGACACCTGTCTATACTGTGTTCTCCCTGATACCTGTCTACACTGTGATCTCATTGATACTGTGATCTCCATGATTATTGTCTACACTGTGATCTCCCTGATGCTTGTCTACACTGTGATCTCCATGATACCAACCTACACTGTGATCTCCCTGATACCTGTCTACACTGTGATCTCCATGATGCCAACCTACACTGTGATCTCCCTGATACCTGTCTACACTGTGATCTCCCTGATACCTGTCTACACTGTGATCTCAGATCTGAAGTGAGATTAACAAACCACACAGTAATACAATTCGTTAAGATACTCTCAATTACACAATAGTAAAAGTTTAAAAGAATCTTTGTATTTTGAGTAAAATCGTGGAGCTTGCATGAAAAGAAGAGGCGCTGTCTGGCTTTCTTAGCAATGTTACTGGTGTTTGAGCTCCAATTCAGGTCATGAGAAAGAGTCACGCCCAAGAATTTACGTTCCTCAACAATCTGTACCTCAGAATTGTTGATGGTAATTGGCGTCTGATTCTTATTGTGATGAAAGTCCATGACAAGTTCACACGTCTTTGAGGTGTTCAGAAGCAAGTTGATTTCTATACTCCATCTGACTACCTTTTCCACCTCCTCACAATAATGTGACTCACATTTTGAGCCAATAAGCCCTATGACGGTTGTATCATCTGCAAATGTGTCAAAACTTCACCTGTGTATAGTCCTGAGTAACTTTTTCTCCTGGCCATAAACAACACTTCACACCCTTTGATAGCTCAGTTGGTAGAGCGGAGGACTGTAGTGGACAACACTGACATCCTTAGGTCGCTGGTTCAAATCCGGCTCGAAGGAAGAGTTTTCATAAAACTGAGTATGCAGGATTTGGAAGAACAAGTTTTCTTCATGACATCATGGTTCAGCTGGAAAGTTAAACTTCAGAGTCAAGACATCTGACCACAGTCCTCAAGACTTCAAAGGAAACTTTCTGATGTAATGAAATGTATCAATGATGCACTTTTAATCTGAGGATCCACCGTTGAAATCCAAAGGCTTTTCAGAAACATGAGTTAGAACAATGTAAACTATTGCTGTGTGTCTATTCCACTGGAATGTTTTCTCCCTGTGAGGAAACACACTTTACACCGTTCTATAGCTCAGTTGGTAGAATGGATCCTGGATTCATTTGTCAGAATCACTCTGAGCCGATGTTCATTCAAGACTTTTGAGGCGTTACAATGGAAGGAAAGTCCTCCTCAGGATGACGTCAACCAGGTGGATGGAGAGTCTTCACAGGAAGTTGAGGAAGTATGAGTGAGAACAATGGATCCTATGGTGATCCAGTAGTAAGTACAGGGGTTCTGATGTTAAGTTTCCATGTGTTCATGCAAAACTACCTGAGATGTGCTGAAATAGCTCAGCAGGGAGAGCGTTAGACTGAAGATCTAAAGGTCCCTGGTTCAATCAGTCCAAAGACTACTAGAATTTTCCTCCTCTCTCTTCATGAGCCTGACCTCACGAGGGTACCCCCACCTTCTGCTCATGTTATCTAATTGCAGTTATATAAACATACACATAGCCACTTTTTTGCATCTGAACCGCTAAGTTGTGTCACTAAACCACTTCCTCATGACCACCAGAGTTCTAACTGGATGTTCCAGTTTCCTTTCCTTCAAAGTGATGAATGAACCTCCTCTTAACTTCACATGGAGGAACCAGGGGAGGAGGAACCAGGGGAGGAGGAACCAGGGGGGAGGAGCCAGGGGGGAGGAGCCAGGGGAGGAGGAGCCAGGGGAGGAGGAGCCAGAGGAGGAGGAACCAGGGGAGGAGGAACCAGGGGAGGAGGAGCCAGGGGGGGAGGAACCAGGGGGGGAGGAACCAGAGGAGGAGGAACCAGGGGGGGAGGAACCAGGGGGGAGGAGCCAGGGGAGGAGGAGCCAGGGGAGGAGGAACCAGGGGAGGAGGAGCCAGAGGAGGAGGAACCAGGGGAGGAGGAACCAGGGGAGGAGGAGCCAGGGGGGGAGGAACCAGGGGGGGAGGAACCAGAGGAGGAGGAACCAGGGGGGGAGGAACCAGGGGGGAGGAGCCAGGGGAGGAGGAGCCAGGGGAGGAGGAACCAGGGGAGGAGGAGCCAGGGGAGGAGGAACCAGGGGAGGAGAAACACCGAAGATTAAAGTGCAGAAACACAGTTTACACTGAAACGACTCCCAACACTCCGAACCTGCTCACACACTCACACTTACACACTCCTAGCATGTACTGAGAGAGAGAGAGAGAGAGAGAGAGAGAGAGAGAGAGAGAGAGAGAGAGAGAGAGAAAGAGAGAGAGAGAGAGAGACAGAGAGAGAGAGAGAGAGAGAGAGAGAGAGAGAGAGAGAGAGAGAGAGAGAGAGAGACAGAGAGAGAGAGAGAGAGAGAGAGAGAACTGTGTGTCCAGGACAGTGTACTGTCCTCAGACTGAACAGTGACACTCGTGAGGTGTGAAGCTGGAGGTGCTGGAGGAGGGCGGAGCTCCAGAGGTGAGGCTCCACATGCTCAGGTCATGGCCGAGACGATGAGCCTCCCATGGGCTCAGGAGAAGCATGTGGGGGGGTCGGGTGGTGGGTCAGATGGAGCTCTGTGAAAAGTGAATAAAGCCCCGGAGATGTATCCACGGCATGAAGACAGTTAATCCTTAAAAATCCATACATTAACCACGTCATTGTATAAGCTGCAGGGATCATAGCACGTGGAAAGAGTAATGGCTTATAGTCCAGAAAGTAGTGTAGTTAACTTTTGACATTTGTGGTTACACTATTTATGGATTTGTGTGTCCATTCCAATGTTAAACTCATTCCTGCAGGATTGATTCCTTGGGTTTTCAGTTAGCATCTCCTTGCTAACTCTGGTTCATTATGAGTTCTGGAGGAATGTTTCAGTCGTGTGCTATAATAACATGAATCGACCAGTGTGGGATTTGAACTCACACATGGAGAGCACAATGAATCAGCAGTCCTTCACCTGAACCCATCCTGATGCACTGCTTGAAACAGCGCCTCCATGTGGTGATATCAGAATGGATATAATCTATATACACTATTCAAATGAAAAGTCTGTCTTGAAGTGTCTCTCTGTGCACAGCCAAAGCTCTCGTCCCTGGGTGGGCTCGAACCACCATCCTTTCAGTTAACAGCCGAATGCGCTAGCCGATTGCGCCACAGAGACTGTTTTCTGCAGAAAGTGGGCGTGGCTTTGAGTTTTAATCAAATTGTTCAAAGAGCAATTCCAACTGAGCTCACCAGCCCACTTTGGTGAAAACATTAACTCAAGATGTAAGCTTTTATCGTTTAGTGTTTCTCACATGCATTGTTTTATTTCCCATTGCCCCTGAAGGCAACACACACACTCACCACCACACCACAGATGCACACACAATCATGTCCAAACTCCACTTCCGGGTTAACTTCAGTGTGCGTTCCATAACGTAACGTAACAATCCTGACAATATGAGGAATTTAGGGCTGGTCTTTGATCAGTCCATGTCACTGGAGCAACATTGTAGACAGCTGGTAAAAAACTGCTTTTTCCAGTTGTGTAACGTCTCCAAGCTCAGGTCCATGATGTCCAGAGAAGAGCTTGAAATGATTGTCCATGACGGTCTGGGCAGAACTTGTCAATGGTTCCATGTACCAGCTTGAAAACTTGTGACGACAACATTTCAGCAGCCATTGCCGAGACCCGGATTCGAACCGGGGTTCCGCGGCCACAACGCAGAGTACTAACCACTATACGACCACGGCTCCTGGATGCACTGCTGGGATTTTGTCTTGGCCTCATTGGCGCCCTCCTCAGGTTGCTCCTCACACTCTTGTTGTCCTGCTGGTCCCTCAATCTGAAAGACCAGGATTTCTTTCCAACCCTAACCCTAACCCTAAAAACACACATTGGAAAACTGACAGATCCGTAAATAGTTTAACCACAATGTCACACATTAACTACACTACTTTCTGGACTATAAGCCCTTACTTTTTCCACGTGCTTTGATCCCTGCAGCTTATATGATGACTTATACAATGACGTGGTTAATATATGGATTTTTAAGGATTAACAGGCTTCATGCCGTGGATACATCTCCGGGGCTTTATTCACTTTTCACAGAGCTCCATCTGACCCCCCACCTGACCCCCCCACATGCTTCTCCTGAGCCCATGGGAGGCTCATCGTCTCAGCAACACAACCTGGGCGTCTGGAGCCTCACCCCCGGAGCTCTGCCCTCCTCCAGCACCTCCAGCTTACTATCACTGGAACTGAGTGACTTTATGTACAAAGTTACTCAAAGTCAGGCTTCCTCCTGTCTGGTGCTCATGGCTAATTTGCATATTGCAGGACTGACTCCAGCAGACTCTAACCTTCAGTTGTAGATGAAGTTCATCTGCAGATACTTCTGGACCAAAACCCTTGAGTTATGACCTCCTGCTGTGATTGAACCTCCAGTATTTAAAGCTTGTAGCTCACAGGTGTGTAAAGTTACATAATCAGAGAGCAGCAGAGTCCATCAATGTCTTATTACCTCCTGTGGATTCAATTCAGCAGAGGAGAGAGGTATCTCATGGAGATCAAAGGAGAGTGTCTGATGACACATGGTGATTGACTGGAAGAATATTTGGATGCTTTTCTTTGTCACTTAGATCAGCTTGCTTCAGTCTGCCTCTGATCCTCAGCAGTGTCATTTTTGATATTCCAGCTTAATCCAAAACTTCACTGTGTGGGTACACGTCTCCATCTAAGTCAAGATCTTTCATGTTCTTAGCATGATCCTCTGCTGGAAATGCTCTCAAGATGTCTTTGCTATTGGATGTGATCTGCTGAAGTCTCAAGTTAGATTCTGAGAGAGATGCTTGGGTTTTCTGGAGCAGGGAAATTGTCTCTTCCTCTGTTGATGTGGAAACAAGACCATCGTCTACATAGAACTCACGCTCTACAAAGAGTCTGGTGTCGGAACTGTCCTTTTAAGAGAGCATATTGATGTGGTTCGAGCCCAACATTGGGCTTTACTTTCAGACAGTGGTGTCCTCAAGAACAAAATGGTAGGATTGACATCTGAAGCTCTCTCTTATGAGTCTTCCAGTGGAGAGGTCACCACTGTGGAGCAGGGGTGTCAAAAGCCCCGTTTCCACTGCACAAAAAGTACTGGGATAGAACGGTGTAGTCCAGTGTTTTTCAACCTTTTTTGAGCCAAGGCACACTTTTTTCTTTGGAAAAATCTCGAGGCACACCACCACCCGAAAATGTTAAAATGTTCAACTCTGTAGCCTCTATTAACAATATAAAGTCATTCTCATCCATGCTTTATCAACAGGAATCAAATAAATACAGAAAAAAGTATTTCCCAATTTCTTTTTTTTATTGTGACTCCCTCAGTGTGAAACCTGGACCTGATGGATGAAGAGCTGAGATCCTGGTTCGATTCTTCCTTTTCAAAAACGTCTCCATCACTGTCACTGACACAGTACTTTGATACAAGATGGTATCAGGAGGTGGAGATTAACCAGACTGACGTCTGTTAAGTTTCATGTCACCGACAAAGTTCTGTGCTGCCATCTAGTGGTGAAGAGTATTGTAGCGATCACGGAGTTGGTCACTGCAGGGAATGATGGGAGTTCAGGTTAAGTGTTGCCGGAGGTTATTGAGGGTTATTGTTGGGGTTGTGTTGGGGTATTTATACACGATTACTCTGCACACTGCTCTCACAGCTGACAGTGTTTGTGAGAGTAAATGTTTTTTTAGAAAAAAATGTGAAATTGGATAAGACTTGCCCTGCACCCAAGAGCTCAAGAGCTGGGCAAGTCGCTGGGGCGTTCACTCTCTCAGAACAAACACGGAAGTTGAGGCTGCAGCTCTGCCGCTGCAAAAAATAACAGGTTTTTTTTGCCGCAGCAAAAAAAACCAGTTAACTAAACAACAAGTGCAAAGTGGAGGATGTAAACAACAACAGAGGATTCATAAGATCTACATCTGACGACTTTCTTTTCTGTTGTAACGTCACATATCTGCGGAGCACTTAAGCCCCGCCCACTTTTTAAGCTCCTCTCCGCAGTGGAAACGGGTACCGGACCAGAGCTCTAGCTTCGCTTTGCCGTACCGCTCCGTACCTCTCCGCTCCGTCCCCGCACTTTTGTGCGGTGGAAATGGTGCTAAAGAGCCACGTATAGTGCTAACCCCCTTTTAGCACCAGTGTTTATGAGTTCATCATGAAACCCTGATTTGACCCTTCATAAGTTACTAAGGCCACATTTAGAAATAAATACATAAAGAGCTTTTTCTACAATCGTTCATTGCTACAATAAATGGAGCAGTTTTTTTCTCAGGGTTTCCAATGGGAGTTTTGGTTTGATCTCTACGACATTCCTAGAGAGATCATACCATGGCTGTGGAGGACATTGGTCATTTTAGTGACTGGAGGTGGCGCTAGAGAGCACATTGTTATAGAATTAAAGGTTAATTGAATTAATGTTGTGAGGCACTGCTGGGATTTGAACCCAGGATCTCCTGTTTACTAGACAGACACTTTGACCAGCTAAGCCACAGCGCCTCCTGCAGGGCATTTTTAGTGCTGCTTTACCTGGTGTCAGATGTTCTGCAAACACATCTTTACATTTGATCACAGTCTGAAAAAGATGTAGAAAAAAACACACTACAATTTTCATTACAGGCTGTCACTGTCACAGGGTCTAAAGTTAGATTTACTTTGTTTTACATAATAACTGTCAGATTACAAACAACATTGAGAGTCTGTTTCTTGATCTATGATCAAAATTGTGCAAATGGGACTAAACCCATATTTGCCAGAGTTGAACTGAGTTTTGGAGTTTAAAAAAAGCTTCCTCTGTGTTTCTGCCCAGTTTCGAACAGGGGACCTTTTGCGTGTTAAGCAAACGTGATAACCACTACACTACAGAAACTATGCATGAGACCAATAGGGTGGTAGAATTCTGAGATCAAAGGGGTCATATTCTGCAAAATTCTCTTTCTCATGGTTTTGCAGCAGTAATATGAATCCCAAAACCTGGAATTAGAGAGGAGTGAGTTCACTACTATCAAAACCTTGAACAGATTCAATGTTTTATACATTAAAAACGATATACTATATACAGTATATGTTAGCAGAGTCTACACTTAAACACAGCGTTAAACGTGACATAACACAGCACACGTCTTTTTCCTTTGTGATCACCCGGACCTCGGGCACACCATCTTTATTTTCACACATGTGTCAAATCAGCAATCAATCAGTCACATGATCAACGAGCGTTGCCATGACATCATAAGTAAACAAAAACAAATCCAAACACATGAGCGCATATCTCAACACCCCCACTTGCTCTCATTTGAAGTGTCCACTTAACTTAAACTTATCCTTCACATAACTGGGTTTACACACCAAACATAAACATTTCAAACTTCTTTAGTTTTAGTTGAGTTGCAGGCTTTGTCAGTACATCTGCAGCCATTTCCTTTGTTGGACAATATAGTAGTCTCATTTGGTCACCGTCCAATGTAGATCTCACAAAGTGGTATTTAATATCTACATGTTTACATGGCTGTCTATGTACAGGGTTCTTAGTTAAGGCTATAGTGCCCTGGTTGTCCTGATAAACAATACACTTGTATGTCTGACCATCAAGACAATTCAAAAACTGTTTCAAATACAGACACTCTTGCATGGTCGCAGCTAAAGCCATATATTCAGCCTCACAGGTGGATGGTGCCACTGTAGGCTGTCGTTTAGTTTTCCATGAAACTGTTGGACCATTTTGGTTTAGACTGATTCAGTAACCTGTAGTGCTTTTTCCATCACCAATATCAGCTGCCCAATCAGCATCACTGTAAGCGTGGATCAGGTTCTCATCTTTGTATTTCCTAAAACATAGCTCTTTGTTTTGGGTACCCTTCAAATAAGAAAATGTGTCAGTTTACCCAAGTCTTTCATCCTGAACTTGGCACTTAGCTTTTCTTTAACACATTTCATGACTTCATCATCACTGGTGGCAATAATCAAATCATCAACCCATATGATAATGTGAACTTTTTCATTGTCAGTCATTTTGCTGTCGACACAATGATCAGATGGATTTTGTACAAACTGTATCTCACACAAGTAATCATGCAACATTTTGTTCCAGTTGCAACCTGACTGTTTGAATCCGTACAGGATTTCTTCAGTTGACACACTAGTTTGTTTCCATTAGATCTCACTTCATAACCCTCGGGCTGTTCAATATAACTTTCACACTCAATTGGTGCATGTAAATATGCCGTTTTTACATCCATCTGGTGAACAATCAGATGGTCCTGTGCCGCTTTCTGTGCCAACAGTCTGATGCTGGTCATACTGGCTGTAGGAGAGAAAGTCTCACCGTAGTTAACACCCCTTTTCTGACTGAACCCTCTGGCAACATATCTCGCCTTGTATTTGTCAGATCCATCATTGTTCTTCTTCATTGCGTAAACCCACTTCCCCCCCACTACATCCTTGCCCTCTGGTAGAGTGGTCAGGGGAAACGTTGAGTTGTCTTTCAAAGATTGGACCTCCTCATCCAGTGCTTCAGTCCAGTCCTTTGCATTCACTGAGAGAACAGCTTCTTTATAGGTCTGTGGCACATTGCACATCAGTCTGTAACAGTAGTCAATATTTATGTCATCCTCAAACCCACAAGCATGGTCACCGTAATAATCTGGCTTTTTCCTTTCTCTATCAGGGTAACGTCTCTCTTTTTCTTCTTCCACTTTCACTGTATCACTCTCCTCTGTGTTGCTTTCGGAGTGCTCTTCTTCTTGGTTTCCAGTTATGTCTGGGCAAACTGGAGGGGCTTTTACTTTTTGCCTTTCATTCTGAATCACTCTATCATCATCTTCGGCATCCAGTATTTCCTGATTCCATCTAGATACAAACTCCACAAGTCTGTGTTTTTGTACTTTCCTGTTTTTGGGGTAGTACACCAAATAGGCTGGACTATTTTTGTCATATCCCACAAAAATGCCCTTCTCACATCTAGTGTCCAATTTCCCTTTATCCTGTTTGTATGCATAACACACCTGTCCAAACTTTTGCATTCTGGCAATATTTGGTCGTCTGCCTGTTAACATGTAGTAAGGAGTCTGTTTAGTGCGGTTGTTAAAGCACCTATTCCTCACCACAGCAGCTGTCTGGACGGCATAGGTCCACAACATCTTTGGCAGCCCACTTCCTATGAGCATACACCTGGCCATTTCAAACTGGGTTCTCCAGTTACGTTCAGCAGTACCATTTTGGTGTGGACAATATGGGGCTGAAGTCTCATGCCTAATACCACTCCTGCGAATTAAAGCTTGGTACTCTCTGCCTGTGTACTCTGTGCCATTGTCAGATCTCATGCATTTTATTTTGCCATGAGGGGCCATGTCTGCTATAAATTTCTCAGTTGCTTGCACTGTATCCCTTTTATTTTTCAGGAAATAGACAAACACTGCACTAGAAAAGTCATCTGTAAACGATAGTGCTTATTGATGACCATCTTTAGACATTGGGTCTATAGGACCGGCCAAATCCGTGTGCACCATGTTCAAAGGTGCTTTGGCCCTCGTATCTGGCCCTCTGTTCCTAGTTTGAACAAACTGCCCCTGAGTGCAAACTTCACAACATGGAACAGGTTTATTACCTTCATTCTTCATGTCCATCCCATCTACAACATGCCTTAGTTTGGATACATCTGCATAATTGCAATGGCCTAAAATTTCATGCCAACTTTGCAAGTCAAGACTTTTCATACATTGGTCATTGCAGTCAATGTCTGAAGTGTGCAGATAGAAAAGGTTGTTGTGTACGTGTATGGGGAATTCGGTACCGTCTCCATGAAGCAGGACACTGTTCTTCTCACTGAAGATCACTGTGGCTCCGCTGGTGGTAGCAGCTTTCACTGAGAAAATATCCTGGGGATACGTTGGTCTGTATAGGGCTCTCTTGAGGGTGGTTCTGACACTCCGCCCCTTGCCGTCAATAAGCCGCACCTCCGCGTCACCTCTGCGCTTGGCGACACCGTTGCATCTGGTCCCGTCAGGTCCCGTTTTTAAGGCAGTAATCACAGTCTCCACTCTGATGACATATTCAGTGATATTCTCAATGGGTGACTTTTGCAGTGAGGTCAACTCGGTGTACAAGTTTATCACTCTGGGCTTCCCTTTGCCGGCGTAATATTCCCGGAGAATCTGGAGCGCCTCGCGTCCGTCATCCGCCGCGTCACGAATTACCAGCGACAGGCTCTTGTCATCCAAAAACTGAATGAGCTCCGCGTAGGCCTCTGCGTTCTTCTCGCCGTCTTCCTCACTATCGGCAGCGGGTTTATTTAGGATAGTGTCTTTTAACCCTTGCAGATAGAGGTGGCCCAAAAACTTTGTCTCCCATAGCTCGTAGTTCTTCTCGTCTCCATGGAAAACGAGCCTCGCCCAGTGGCCAGTTGGCACCGCGTCTCTGTCCTTCCCACTCATGGTCGGATCACTTCAACTTGCCTCTCAGGTGCACGCAGTAGGCTAAACGTCGCGACTTTCACCCGGTACTTCATCCAACTGTGCGTTACGACTCTGGGCCCAAAACCTGTTAGCAGAGTCTACACTTAAACACAGCGTTAAACGTGACATAGACACAGCACACGTCTTTTTCTTTTTGTGATCACCCGGACCTCGGGCACACCATCTTTATTTTCACACGTGTGTTGAATCAGCAATCAATCTTGACATGATCAATGAGCGTTGCCATGACATTATATGTAAACAAAAACAAATCCAAACACATGAGAGCATATCCCAAAAGTTGGGACATTTGTTTCAAGTCCTCATGGGGAGACGGAACGTCGTGAGGACATTGAGAAGCTCACTACACGTCCTTCAACTTCTTCTGACGCCGACGGTGAAGACATTTTTCAACCAAGTGTCACGGTTTTCCAACTACAAGCAGTTGTTGGGGAGCTGCGTATCAGCTTTGTAGCCCTGTTCTCATCCAGCCTGTCACAGAGTGACAGCAGAGGAGCTCCGTCTCCACGGCAACAGACTCACCTGCACTAATCAGGCTGCCAGCAGGCAAAGCCACGCCCACTTTTCAACTGTTCTTTAACCGTCAGCTTTTTAAACTGTTTGAAACTTTCAATGTTTTTTAAACTTGGAACTTTTCTAAATCTCTTTCAACTGTTTCAACTGTTTAAACTGTCTTCGTTTTTTTTTTTCAACTTTATTTCAAACCTTGACCTTTAAATGTTTTGAAAATATTCAACTTTTTGAAACTTTTTCAACTTTTTGAAATTTTTTCAACTTTTTCAGCTTTTGCAACTTTTTGAAACGTTTGCAACTTTTTCAATTTTTTTCAATTTTTTTTCAACTTTCTGTTTTAAATTTTGTTTTAAACCTTGACCTTTAAACTGTTTTTAAAATTGTATGTTCTTTAAATCTTTTTAAACTGTTTCAACTTCATCTCTTCATGCTTCATCAGTCTTCATCTCTCCTCTTCATCCTCTTATTCATCTCTCTTCTTCACCCTTCTCTTCATCTCTACTCTTCACCCTCTTCTTCATCTCATCACCCTTTTTAAACTACCCGCCTTAAAACTCTTTCTTAAACTCTCACTCCACATTTTCCAAACTTTTAACTTTTTAACAACGTTTTAAACTGTTTCAACTGTAAAACTGTTTCAAGAACATACTTCCCTCCTGTAAACACAAGTACTGGGTATGACATCACTGGGTGTGACTTTGATCTGAGGGCTTTGGCTCAAGATGAAAGTGAGATGATCCATCTGTCTTTGACTCAAGATGAAAGTGAGACGATCCATCTGTCAACAGGATCACAGTATGATATTTCATCACATGGTCTATATAAAGGAGAGGCCAGCTTGGATCTCCACATTTGAACTGTGGAGCTGCAAGGACAAGCAAGGAGCTGCGAACCTGAGCACTGCGAGGAGGTAGAACCTGAGCACTGTGTACCACGGCCAACTCAACATTGGGTACCACGGCCAGCTCAATACTGTGTCCCACTGTACTGGGTACCACAGTACTGGATACCACTGTACTGGGTGCAGCAGTCAGCTCAGTCCACCAATGCTCCACAGGTAAGTGCAGTAGAATATGAGTAAATACCTGAAAATACAACTTATGTTGAGTATGTTGGGTAGAATGTAGACCAGTAGTATGAAAGCTTAAATTAACATTTCATACCCCTGCTGCAACAGAGACATCTGCTATAGCAGTATATTTTACAGTTGGTTGCAGAGATCCATGCTTCCCTACTGTAAACACAAGTACTGGGTAGGACATCACTGGGTATGACTTTGATCTGAGGGCTTTGGCTCAAGATGAAAGTGAGATGATCCATCTGTCTTTGACACAAGATGAAAGTGAGACGATCCATCTGTCAACAGGATCACAGTATGATATCATCAAATGGTCTATATAAAGGAGAGGCCAGCTTGGATCTCCACATTTGACCTGTGGAGCTGCAAGGACAAGCAAGGAGCTGCGAACCTGAGCACTGCGAGGAGGTAGAACCTGAGCACTGTGTACCACAGCCAGCTCAAAACTGGGTACCACGGCCAGCTCAATACTGTGTCCCACTGTACTGGGTACCACAGTACTGGATACCACTGTACTGGGTGCAGCAGTCAGCTCAGTCCACCAATGCTCCACAGGTAAGTGCAGTAGAATATGAGTAAATACCTGAAAATACAACTTATGTTGAGTATGTTGGGTAGAATGTAGACCAGTAGTATGAAAGCTTAAATTAACATTTCATACCCCTGCTGCAACAGAGACATCTGCTATAGCAGTATATTTTACAGTTGGTTGCAGAGATCCATGCTTCCCTACTGTAAACACAAGTACTGGGTAGGACATCACTGGGTATGACTTTGATCTGAGGGCTTTGGCTCAAGATGAAAGTGAGATGATCCATCTGTCTTTGACACAAGATGAAAGTGAGACGATCCATCTGTCAACAGGATCACAGTATGATATCATCAAATGGTCTATATAAAGGAGAGGCCAGCTTGGATCTCCACATTTGACCTGTGGAGCTGCAAGGACAAGCAAGGAGCTGCGAACCTGAGCACTGCGAGGAGGTAGAACCTGAGCACTGTGTACCACAGCCAGCTCAAAACTGGGTACCACAGCCAGCTCAACACTGGATACCACAGCCAGCTCAATACTGTGTCCCGCTGTACTGGGTACCACAGTACTGGGTACCACAGTACTGGGTACCGCTGTACTGGGCACCGCTGTACTGGGTGCAGCAGTCAGCTCAGTCCACCAATGCTCCACAGGTAAGTGCAGTAGAATATGAGTAAATACCTGAAAATACAACTTATGTTGAGTATGTTGGGTAGAATGTAGACCAGTAGTATGAAAGCTTAAATTAACATTTCATACCCCCTTAAATAAATTGGATCAAAATCTGAGTGACAGTATCATCAGCCAATCAGATTTTGATCCAGCTAAAGATGGTAAAAGACAGTAGGTGGTGGGGTTTGCCTTCCAAATGCCAACATTCCCAGTTTCAGGGGTTTAGGATGTTATATTTACTGAAATCAGGAAGAAGGAGTAACAAGACACCATTCAGCTCCTCATATGCTGGAAACTGTGTTGAGGAATTTCTAAAACACTTCTGTGTTTCTGCCCAGTTTCAAACAGCTGAGGTGTTTTACAAACCTAACGTGAAAACTGAGCAGTGTTGCCACAGTTAACTTGAAAAACTAATCTGATTATTAATTACTGGTTACTCCTTTAAAAGTAATTTAATTACTTTGCTAATCACTTGTTTTTAAAAGTAACTAAGTTAGATTAGAAGTTACCTTTTCAGTTACTTTCAGCAGCTGCTGACAACCCCCCCCCCCCCCCCCCATCGTCTGAACATAAAGGTTACAACCTGTTTTGTCCCAAACTCTGCTGATCCCGGCCTCCTGCACCATGTTTATACATATTTAACCTTTGACCTTCATTCTTTGTTGTATTTTTTTTAACTCACACGTTTATATTTGAAATTTTTTTAAGACCACATTCCGGTCCTTTCCTAACCAGCCCCCTGACAGTGTCTTAGAAGAACTGCTTTCATCTGAGCCTTTGAAGAAAGGCTCGATATCAACATTTTACAACTGTTAACTGTCAGAGTGTGAAAATATCACCACTCTCGACCACACCAAGTGTTTTATGGACAAAATATCTCAACAATGTTTTTTGACTCTTTATCAAATTGCATGATAATAAACTAACTCCTATTTTATTTCCTCATGAGTGGCCCTAAAACTCTTCTGCAGTAACAAGTTGGTCTGAGTTTCTTAAAAAGGTCTATTTTAAAACCTGCTAGTGAATTTCAGTCCACCATGTCTGTGGCAGACAGAAGAACCAGACTGGAGGTAAAACTGTGCTGAGCTGAGTGAACTCATTCTATGATCAACAGTTACCATGGCAACATGGCAAGAGCTACTTTCTGACATCACTGTGATGTCATCAGTCTCAGTATCTACTGCATGACCAGCAGAATTTCAAATGTTGAAGTCTTCAACTGAGATAAAATGCTGCAGTGAGTCCTGACAGGAACCAGCAGGAAAACAAAAACTCAGCTGGGAGTCGAACCCCCAACCTCCAACATCAGAGTTGAGGACACAAACCAATAATGTGTCGATGCCCCAATAACCCAAATTTCTACACGTTGTGATGACGGCGCCACTCTGTTTCATCTTGTGGATAAAACTTTGGGTCTGAATTCCAGTTTTTCTCGATTGCTAAAACACAAAACCTGGTTCCTGCAGCACAAAAGCCCAAACCTTCTCGTCATTCCCAGAAGCACACACACATTTCCCAGAACCAAAAACACAATTCACCAGCTAATTGTTCAAAAGGTCGACATCCAACTTGTTGCAACTACCTTCTACTGCGACAGATAGGTGGTGCTGGACTACATTCATAATCAGTCCAAGAGTTTCCATGTGTACGTCCACAACAGGGTACCAAGAATCAGCCAGACCACAGAACCAAACCAATGGAAGTATGTTCCTTCAGAACATAACCCAGCTGACCATGCTTCTAGGTTAGTCCAAGCCTCACAGCTAACCAGAACCAACTGGCTCAAAGGACCAGCATTCTTGTACAAACCACAGAAAACCAGTGAGCAACATGGGACTTTTGAGCTCATCAGTCCAGATTTTGATGTAGAAATCTGATCACAAGTGACAAGTTGTGTCATGACACAAAAGGACAAGCTGCTCAATCCTGAGAGGTTCACAAAATTATCTTCATCGATGTCCTTACAAAGATCATTCTTCCAGGTAATCACCATGTGTCCACATTGCTCATCAGACACTCTCCTTTGATCTCCTTTGATCTCCCTGAGGAGCCTCTCTCATCTGAATTGAATCCACAGGAGGTAATGAGACATTGATGGACTCTGCTGCTCTCTGATTATGTAACTAAACACACCTGTGAGCTACAAGCTTTAAATACTGGAGGTTCAATCACAGCAGGAGGTCATAACTCAAGGGTTTTGGTCCAGAAGTATCTGCAGATGAACTTCATCCACAACTGAAGGTTAGAGTCTGCTGGAGTCAGTCCTGCAATATACAAATTAACCATGAGCACCAGACAGGAGGAAGCCTGACTTTGCCTACCATCCACTGCATTGGCCAGGGTTCAGGCCTGATGGTTATCAGGAACAACACACAGAAAACCTTACCCTCCCCTTTGAGGAATTGAACCCTGGTCTCCTCAAAAGGCAATCAAGTAGGTTTAACCTGATGTTAAACCTCCCTGGAGCATGTTGTTGTGGCCAAGAGGTTAAGGCGATGGACTCGAAATCCATTGGGGTCTCCCTGCGTAGGTTCAAATCCTGCCAACAACGCTGCTCAATGCTTTGTGACGGTTACTGAAAGATTATCCTTGTAGATTGTCTTATAAAGTTAAACCTCTGATTTGGAGACAACCTGGAATCCAAGGACAAGAGTCCCCTTAATACAGGTTCTCCTCAGAGAAACATGAATTTCTGGTATGCAGACCTACTCGACTTGTCATAGTAATGAATTCATATTCCAAGACAAAACACACAAGAGAAACTCAGCAGCGCAAAAACCTTTTCGTCACAAATATTTCATCATTCCCAGAAACACACATTTCCCAGAACCAAAAACACAATTGACTTGTTTCCACATGTCTGAATATTCTAAACTCTTTGTGAAAAACCTTAAACAAAAGTGGCTGAAGAAATCATTAATTGCACTTTGTGTTCATTCAGCAAACACATGGTTCCTCATGTCAAAACTTTAATCAGTCTTTCATTCCAGAGCTGAGACAACTGAACTCCACACATTTACTGGTGAGCAGTCACTTCTATGTTCAGTTTGGGAATTGAACCAAGACCTCAGTGTTCTGAGATGAGAATTCTCAAACTCTACAGCCCTGCACAAATTGCATGTCTCCCTGCTTCCACACAGCTGATTGCAGCTCGTTATCTGGCTTTGTGCTGAATGTGGTGATGAACCATCAGGACATTCAGGGGAGGGAGACGTGGAAAACATGCAGGGCTGCAGCACTTGAGGACCAAAGTTTGATGTCCACAGTGGTGACCTCTCCACTGGAAGACTCATAAGAGAGAGGTTCAAATGTCAATTCTACCATTCAGTTCTTGAGGACACCACTGTCTGAAAGTAAAGCCCAACGTGGGGCTCGAACCCACGACCCTGAGATTAAGAGTCTCATGCTCTACCGACTGAGCTAGCCAGGCAACTTGTTCTGTCCTCATGGAAGGTTCCCTGTAGTACCCTACACAGAAGAAGACTTTTTGGGTTCTTTGTTTTTTTACATTTTCTTCTAGTCTGAGCCAGTCCTGATGAGAGTGTCAAATTTGGTGAAGAAGTTTAGGGGTCAGATTTGGTTTCAGTGGCGTCAGGAGAAGAAACAAAGAAAGAAACACTACAGATGCAATAGGGTCCTCGCCTCCAGGCAGCTTCCCTTACGGGCTCAGTCCCTAAAAAAAGGTGCAGAGAACCTGGTGTCCAGTGGTGAGGTCCTAGAAAGGGAACCACTAATGACTCCAGAGTCTCACTGTGCAACTTTTATGTTCACATTGACAACAGCTGTCAGGGAATTGAACCCTGGTCTCAATGTGACAGGAGGAAATACTCTCCACGATACCAACCTGGAGATGTTGGAGGTTTAAACTTTGTGTCAGAACATCTCAGGAGGAGGTTCAGAGGTAGAACTCTCACCTGCCACACCAGAGGGCCCGGGTTTGATTCCCGGCCAAAGCAACACAACTCTTCCAAACCCTAATTTGTGAAGAGTTGATGTACGTGTAAGCAATAATCTGCATTTAACAACTTTAAGTCATCTAAAACCAAAATGTGATGGTGTAGGTTCAAATCCCACCACTGCCTCTTTCAAAGTTCTGGATAAATTCAGTTCCTCAAATCGAGAGTGGTCTGGGTGCAGACTCTCATGCTTCCTCTACTGTCATACAGGAAGTTATGACATTTTTAACCTAAATGCACAGGCTACATATTAGTGATACGTTGCTTTTTTGAAATGTCCTGTAAAAGTTAGGAATGTATGGTTTCTTGTGTGTGTTCTTATATAACAGTCATACACTAAGCAGAGTGGCGCAGTGGAAGCGTGCTGGGCCCATAACCCAGAAGTCGATGGATCGAAACCATCCTCTGCTAGTGACAGTTCAGGTTTTCAGGCTCTGACTTCAGATCACAAGTGTGTGAAGTCAGCAGGGATTTTCTCTTCCCAGTAAGAAAACAAGGCCTGTAAGAAAGTGTAAGTCCAGTGAAATAGAAAGTATAGAGCCTTACCTTACTGTCAGCCTCGTTGACTTGTTGTCTCCTCTGGCCTCAGCTGCACCTCGACACCCTGTCCATGAAAATCACCAACAGAAGGCTGACAAGTTGAAGCTCACATTGTGTTGAACTTGTGTCTATTTTTCAGCAGCTGTTGCTTGATTGTCCTTCTCTCCTCCGAACAATGAATCCAAGTGCTATTGTTTCTTTTAAAATGAGGCTTTCTGCAATATCAGCTGTTCTTGTGATGATGTCATGGTTCTGAAAGAGTTCTGGTTCTGCTCCTGTTTCCATAGCAACTGTGGATGGAGCTTCAAATAGTTTCCACAATGTGAGCAAGTCACAGTCAACCGTGGTCCTGAAGGTCTTCAGTGGAGGATTTTACACTCGTCCTTCATCACTACAGAACAAGTAGCCTGACCAGCTCAGTCACTAGAGCATGAGACTCTAATAATAATATGACGGCGGCACAAGTGTGTGATGCCTGCTGTGGTGGGGAAGAACTACAAGTTTCTGAAAATGGACTACATAAAGCACATATGTATGGGACATTGTTTACTTCATTTTTTCTGTTTTTTTAAGACGAATGCCCAATCCCAATTCTATTTTGTACCCCTCCGCCTACCCCTTAGCCAGAGACGGTCAGTGTTCTGTTTATCCACGGTCAGTGCCGCTATATCGCAGGGACAGACCGTGGACGCGATGCAGAGAAGCTCGGAGCCTCCGTGTTCTGGCGCTGAGCTGCTGGAGTGCGATCAGACACACTGTTTCTCCCAGTTGCAGCACACCTGAATCCAATAAAGGGTTTCGTTACTTGGCTTTGTTTACAAGCTGGATGTTCCTGGTGCATTCATGATCTCTGCCATGAGATTTCAAAGTAAAAGGCTCTAGAATGAACTATGTTCTGCTCGCTATGTTAAGTGACTCTACAACTGGAGGATCATTATCAGCCACCATGAGATATTGGGGTTTGGTTCTTTCTGGTTTTGGTTCAGGGAGACCCCAGTGGATTTCTAGTCCATCACCTTCACCTCTGGGCCACAACAACCTGCTTCAGGAAGGTTTTCCATCAGAGTGAACCTGAAGTTACCTGGATCAGAGAAACTCCAGCTTTGTAGTCCAGGCCTCTGGTCTCTGTAGTTCAGGTTCACTATGAAGAGCAGAAGATAAATGAAGAGGTGAAGTTTCTCCTGGAGGATCAATAAAGTATGTTTTCTTCTTTTATATCACACTGTCTCACATGAGTCATGAACAAACAATATGAGCAATTCTTCACTCCCTGGTTTATGAGATGTTCCTGATCGCCCCCCAGTGGCTCCATGGTGTAATGGTTAGCACTCTGGACTCTGATTCCAGTGATCTGAGTTCAAATCTCAGTGGAACCTGACTTTTCATGAACAAAAACACAATGTGAGTAGATCTCTATCCTGCACTGAGTGCAAACACTGAAAATAACCACTGACAGCAATAATGACTCTCTGAATGAATCAGCTGTTCCTCACTCTTCAAGGAGAAGACACATTGATTGCAGGACAAGACTCAGGACATGAGAGACAATTGAAGGAAGCTTCACTTGTCTGACTGGAATCTCCATCTTTGAACAAGTGGGGGACAAAGACAACACGCTCAATCCACACTATTGTTCCAGACCAGATGTTTTTAGGCTCCAGAGCACAGAAGACGACGTAAAGTCACACCCAGCAGGCTGTTCAGGCATGGCACGCCGGTCAGCAACATGGTTGCCAGATGTGACTCACTGTTTTCAGCTCAAACAGCCCCAACAGTCATTTCAAGGTGCTTTTAACAAAGAAAAGAGAAAAACCCAACAAACCCACATGAGCAAGCAGATCTAATGCTTTACACAGAGTAATCATGTTTGTTGGTTATGTAACATCAGGAACTTTTCATACTTGATGGCATTAATATGATGAAGATAAACAGCAGCTCCACCAGAGTATTTCTCTACTGGACAGCAGCTCCTCAGGATATCAGTGATTTGACAATTGGGTGGAGATCATGAAAGCAACACTCCTCTGGATGGAGACTCCAGAGAACTGTTCTGCATTGACATAGACCATCAAGAGACACCTTAGTTTGATCCTACTGATGATGTCATTCTGCAATAGTCAGCATTTTTTCACCTGTCAAGTTTCTTCACAAACAGCCTGAACAGGGACTTGAACCCTGGACCGTCAGATTAAAAGTCTGATGCTCTACCATCTGAGCTCCCCAGGCCTGCCAACACAGTGTTGTGTCTCCATATGATTCTCACTTCTGAGTGAGACGAAGCAGACACTAATCCTGACCACCAAGGTGCAGAAGTGGAGACTCTTCTGTTTTGAAACTCAACAAATTCTAGTCCATTGTTCCTTCCTGAAGATGCTGAAAAGCTACGCTCTGGATTTGGTGTGGATGACAGGGGCCGTCCACACCATGAAACCAGTTAACCTAAACCAGCTGTTTTTGTCCTATCATCCACATGAGGCGGTGTTTTAGGAGCGTGAAGACGGGTTTGTTTGAACATGGTTCCCAGAGTGGGGAAATGTGAAAACGCCGACTCGTGACGTCCAACCTCCTGATAACCATCAGGCCTGAACCCTGGCCAATGCAGTGGATGGTAGGCAAAGTCAGGCTTCCTCCTGTCTGGTGCTCATGGCTAATTTGCATATTGCAGGACTGACTCCAGCAGACTCTAACCTTCAGTTGTGGATGAAGTTCATCTGCAGATACTTCTGGACCAAAACCCTTGAGTTATGACCTCCTGCTGTGATTGAAACTCCAGTATTTAAAGCTTGTAGCTCACAGGTGTGTTTAGTTACATAATCAGAGAGCAGCAGAGTCCATCAATGTCTCATTACCTCCTGTGGATTCAATTCAGATGAGAGAGGCTCCTCATGGAGATCAAAAGAGATAAAAGGAGATCAGCATCTGCTGCCATGGAGATGCTCCCTGCTCAGTGTTGTACCTACCTGGTCTACCAAGAACACTAACTCGGCTCATTAAAGAAATGTGGCATTGGTGAAGATATTGGCTCTACCGAGTGTAGCTCTAGTTGGTAGTTTATTAATACTTTTTCACTCTTGTGATTTTTTTTTTCTTGGTCTTTTCCCATTATTTCCCACACTTTATTGAAACGTTTTCACACAGTACACATTGACTCACATAGCACCTGTTAGCTCCCATACATATTAGCATGTTAGCTTGGGTGCATAGATGTAAAAAAAACACATCACAATATTCTGCTGTGACTTTTATATGTTGGAAGTTTTTGACAGAATGACTATGAGATTAGCAGAAGCAGCTTTTCCGTCCAGTTAATGTGGTGAAACTCTCTTACAGTACTTCACACACTTGTGATCTGAAGTCAGATCCTGAAAACCTGAACTGTCACTAGCAGAGGATGGTTTCGATCCATCGACTTCTGGGTTATGGGCCCAGCACGCTTCCACTGCGCCACTCTGCTTAGTGCATGACTGCTTCTTCCCAAATCAACTTTCCTTGTAGGATCTTGTTTCCCACTGAGGTCCTGGTTTAGGTGTATGAGGGACATGAAAGTCTACTTGAATTGATCCCCAACCATTTACTGGAGCACCATTTGTCTCCAGTGTGGTTTTGGACTTGTTGACAGTGTTGGCTTGGAGAGAAAATTCTTGGACGACCAAACAATATCATCAGGGTGAAGGTGTGAGATGAGAGGAACTAGAGAACCCAGAATGTCGAATGTCCTCGGCTCCACGAGACCTGGAGTCGCTACTGCCGAGGACCTCAGGGCCCATGAGGGTCGAGATGATAAAAGCAGTTCAAATAAATAAGAGGGTGCAAAACCATGAAGACACTTGAAGGGTTATGAAGGGTTTATCTCTTGCTGTGCTCTTTACAAACTGTTTCACCCATCAGATATATGAACAGCTACTTTACGTTATGTACTGAAAAAAGGTAAACCTCGGGTGCTTGATTGATATCCACCGTTAGCATTACTTAGCTTTGAAATGAGATGTAAACTAAACCAATGGTGCAACATTACGGCAGGTATACAGGTACTTCTCAAAAAATTAGCATATTATGATAAAGTTCATTATTTTCCATAATGCAATGATAAAAATTAGACTTTCATATATTTTAGATTCATTACACACAACTGAAGTAGTTCAAGCCTTTTATTGATTTAATATCGATGATTTTGGCAAAAAAGTAAATAAAAACCAAAAATCCCCATCTCAAAAAATTAGCATATTTCATCTGACCAATAAAAGAAAAGTGTTTTTAATACAAAAAAAAGTCAACCTTCAAACAATTATGTTCAGTTATGCATTCAATACTTGGTGGGGAATCCTTTTGCAGAAATGACGGCTTCAATGCGGCGTGGCATGGAGCCAATCAGCCGGTGGCACTGCTCAGGTGTTCTGGAGGCCCAGGATGCTTTGATAGCGGCCTGAAGCTCCTCCACAGTGTTGGGTCTGGTGTCTCTCAACTTCCTCTTCACAATATCCCACATATTGTCAATGGGGTTCAGGTCAGGAGAGTTGGCGGGCCAATCCAGCACAGTAATACCATGGTCAGTAAACCATTGGCCAGTGGTTTTGGCACTGTGAGCAGGTGCCAGGTCATGCTGAAAAAGGAAATCTTCATCTCCATAAAGCTTTTCAGCAGATGGAAGCATGAAGTGCTCCAGAATCTCCTGATAGCTAGCTGCATTGACCCTGCCCTTGATCAAACAAAGTGGACCAACACCAGCAGCTGACATGGCCCCCCAGACCATCACTGACTGTGGGTACTTGACACTGGACTTCTCCCCAGTCTTCCTCCAGACTCTGGAACCTTTATTTCCCAATGACATGCAAAATTTGCTTTCATCCGAAAAAAGTACTTTGGACCACTGAGCAACAGTCCAGTGCTGCTTCTCTGTAGCCCAGGTCAGGCGCTTCTGCTGCTGTTTCTTGTTCAAAAGTGTCTTGACCTGGGGAATGTGGCACCTGTAGCCCATTTCCTGCACACGCCTGTGCACGGTGGCTCTGGATGTTTCCACTCCAGACTCAGTCCACTGCTTCCGCAGGTCCCCCAAGGTCTGGAATCGGTCCTTCTCCACAGTCTTCCTCAGGGTCCGGTCACCTCTACTGGTTGTGCAGCGTTTTCTGCCACACTTTTCTCTTCCCACTGAGGTGCCTTGATACAGCACTCTGGGAACAGCCTATTCACTCAGAAATGTCTTTTTGTGTCTTCCCCTCTTGCTTGAGGGAGTCAATGATGGCCTTCTGGACAGCAGTCAGGTCGGCAGTCTTACCCATGATTGTGGTTTTGAGTAATGAAACAGCTGGGAGGTTTTAAAAGCCTCAGGAATCTTTTGCAGGTGTTTAGAGTTAATTCGTTGATTCAAGGGTGGGTGTGGTGCTCCAGATGATTAGGTTAATATCTCATTTAGAGTACCTTTTCATGATATGCTCATTTTTTGAGATGGGGATTTTTGGTTTTTCTTTACTTTTTTGACAAAATCATCTATATTAAATCAATGAAAGGCTTGAACTACTTCAGTTATGTGTAATGAATCTAAAATATATGAAAGTCTAATTTGTATCATTACATTATGGAAAATAATGAACTTTATCACAATATGCTAATTTTTTGAGAAGTACCTGTATATAGACTTTTCATTTTCTACAAACATACCAAATGGAGGTGTTAATCATTCCTCCTCTTCTCCAGCTCCTTGTCCACCACAGTTTTAAAATGTTCACAGCTGGTGTACACCACACCCTCAAAACCAGGCGTGGTGGATTTTCTTGTTGTTGGGCAAAAGGTAAACATCTTCTGGTTTCCACGTACTTCTTCTTTTGATGGCGTGTACCTTTTGCGCAGGCCACCACACTGCGGTACTCGGCACGCCACACAGGGTTTGTTAGATTCCTTTGGCATGACGGTCTTGACGATGGGTGCAGGGGGGGGGGGGGGGGACAAACACCTGACTGCTGGACGGGCAGGTGGTGATGACTGTGTTATTATCTGCTACTCTGGAGTGATGGAGGCTGATTTAACATCAAGATCATGATACGATTGAAGATCTGATTTGGGGAACTTTTTCAAGGTGCCTGTTTGCAGAAAAAAAGTAAATTGTGAGTAGAAGAAGACCGACACAAAAATGATGATTGAACTCAGACCAACAAAGGCTTTGTGCAGCATTTTACAGCAGGATGATTTAATCTACAAGTGATGGTGATGCTAGTTTGTTTTTGACTTTCTCTGGATTAGATTGGTGCTGCTGTTGGCATTTGGTGCTGTTTTTGATTGTAAAGTGGTGTTTCCCATACAATGGTGACACAGACAAAGTGTGCATGCATGACAGTCGTGTGTCAACCTGTTGGAAACACTGGAGAATGATGTGATGGTGAAGCTGCTCAGTGGAGTCTTGATGTGTTGTGCTTGTTGATCAGCTGTCATGTTGGTGTGGATTAAGTCCTGATGCATAGTAGTGGCCTTACATTGTGTTTTTACTGGAGGACATAATGTGTGTGGGGGAGGGGGGTATTTTGTTACTGCTGGCCCTGACTGAAACTACTGGTTTTAAATGTTTGTTAAAGAGACAGCGCCATCAGAAAGTAAAGACAGTGTTTCATGAAGCTTCATGTGGCCAGTATGGGGATTGAACCCATGACCTTGGTGTTATTAGCACCACACTCTGACCAACTGAGCTAACCGGCCCACTTTGGTGAAAACAATTTGTATGTGATTTTAAATGTTTTCTATACAAGAGTTTCTGTAGTGTAGTGGTTATCACGTTTGCTTCACACGCAAAAGGTCCACTGTTTGAAACCGGACGAAAACACAGGAAGGTTTTGGAAATTCCTCAACTCAGTTTCCAACATATTAGGAGCTTCATGGACTGTGGCATCTTGTTACTTTCTGATTTCAGTAAATATAACAACGAGACTCGTTGGTTCCTTTAGAACCTCCTTTAGCATAGGATATCACTGATGCTTCCTTTAGAACCTCCTTTAGCATAGGATATCACTGATGCTTCCTTTAGAACCTCCTTTAGCATAGGATAACACTGATGCTTCCTTTAGAACCTCCTTTAGCATAGGATATCACTGATGCTTCCTTTAGAACCTCCTTTAGCATAGGATAGCACTGATGCTTCCTTTAGAACCTCCTTTAGCATAGGATAGCACTGATGCTTCCTTTAGAACCTCCTTTAGCATAGGATATCACTGATGCTTCCTGTTGCAAAGGAGGTGAGGTCATGCTGCCCCACAATTCCTTGCAGCAACAACATTTAAAGGGACCCGCTCATCTGAGTGTTCAGGGAAAGTCATGATGTCGGAAAAAGGAAGCAGTTAGTAAGTTACCAAAGTAATAATCTGTGTTTAACAACTTTAAATCTTTTAAAACCCAAAGTGCTTTTGATAGTCCATTTTCAGAAACTTGTAGTTCTTCCCCACCACGGCAGACGTCACTGACTTGCACCGCCGTCGTTTCTGTATTTAACAGTTTTGCGTGCAGGAGTCTAGATGAAACAGGAAATGGTCTGTAAGGTGCAGTACGGCGTGGCTCCGCCCCTCCACCATGTGACAGTGTCTCAGTTTTTTACTGAATAACTCGTCCTGCACTGCTGGAGCACAGACACAAAAAGAACATCAGGAAGACGTTGTTATGACTTTTGTTAATGATTCACATAACTGCTTCCAAACACAATTGAAAAAACCAGCAAAACAATGTCCCATACAAAGTGATGGGAGAGGCTCCTGATGGAAGAGATGAAAGGAGATGAATGGAGATCAGCGTCTGTTACCATGGAGACACTAAGAACAAAGGAGAGGCAGACACACTATTTCACCTGGAATCTTCTTGTTTTAAGCACCTGAGGGGTTTTAAAAACCTAATATGAGAACTGAGCAGTGTAGCCACAGTTACCTTGAAAAACTAAACTGATTACTGATTACTAGTTACTCATTTAAAAACTAACTTAGTTGTTTTACTGATTGCTTGTTTTTAAACTTGTTTGAGACTTGTTTGGGTGTAAAGAAAATGCTTTCTCATCTAAACTAACCAACCAATGAGAGAAAACACAGAAGGATTTCAGCGGCACCGGCCAGCTCCTCCTGGATCCCACAGGACAAAGTTTCATCACAGATCTCAAGAGACCAGCTCCTTGGACCTGCATGGGAGAACCAGGACACTGCCAGGACTGTTCCTGAACCACAACTCCTCCAGCTTCTTCTTCTTCTGCACAATGCAGCACAACCAGAGTTAGCAAGGAGATGCTAGCTGAAAACCCAAGGAATCAAGCATGTAGTAATGAGTTGGGGTGGTACAATTATCTACCGTACTTTCTGGACTATAAGCTGTTACTTTTTTCACGGGCTATGATCCCTGCAGCTTATACAATGAACAGACTTCATGCCGTGGATACATCTCAATTTTAATTACCCCCCCCCCTCTCTCTCTCTATCTGTCTATCTGTCTCTCTGTCTCTCTCTCTATCTCTCTCTCTCTCTCTCTCTCTCTCTCTGTCTCTCTCTCTCTCTCTCTCTCTCTCTCTCTCTCTCTCTCTCTCTCTCAGTGCATTCTAGGAGTGTGTAGGTGTGAGCGTGTGAGCAGGTGTGTAGCGTTGGGAGAAGTTTGACTGTGTAAACTATGTTTCTGCACTTTAATCTTCGGTGTTCCTCCTCCCCTGGTTCCTCCTCCCCTGGTTTCTCCTCCCCTGGTTCCTCCTCCCCTGGCTCCTCCTCCCCTGGTTCCTCCTCCCCTGGTTCCTCCATGTGAAGGTAAGAGGAGGTTCATTCATCACTTTGAAGGAAAGGAAAGTGGAACATCCAGTTAGAACTCTGGTGGTCAGGAGGAAGTGGTTTAGTGGCACAACTTAGCGGTTCAGATGCAAAAAAGTGGCGATGTGTGTGTTTAAATAACTGCAATTAGATAACATGAGCAGAAGGTGTGGGTACCCTCGTGAGGTCAGGCTCATGAAGAGAGAGGAGGAAAACTACAGTAGTCTTTGCTGAAACCCGGGATTGAACCAGGGACCTTTAGATCTTCAGTTTAACGCTCTCCCTGCTGAGATATTTCAGCACATCACAGGTAGTTTTGCATGAACACATGGAAACTTAACATCAGAATCGCTGTACTTACTACTGGACCACCATAGGATCCATTGTTCTCACTCATACTTCCTCAACTTCCTGTGAAGACTCTCCATCCACCTGGTTGACGTCGTCCTGAGGAGGACTTTCCTTCCATTGTAACGCCTCAAAAGTCTTGAATGAACATCGGCTCAGAGTGATTCTGACAAATGAATCCAGGATTCACTCTACCAACTGAGCTATAGAACGGTGTAAAGTGTGTTTCCTCACAGGGAGAAAACATTCCAGTGGAATAGACACACAGCAATAGTTTACATTGTTCTAACTCATGTTTCTCAAAAGCCTTTGGATTTCAACGGTGGGTCCTCACATTAAAAGTGCATCATTGATAGATTTCATCACATCAGAAAGTTTCCTTTGAAGTCTTGAGGACTGTGGTCAGATGTCTTGACTCTGAAGTTTAACTTTCCAACTGAACCATGATGTCATAAAGTAAACTTGTTCTTCCAAATCCTGCATACTCAGTTTTATGAAAACTCCTCCTTCGAGCCGGATTTGAACCAGCGACCTAAGGACGTCAATGTTGTCCACTACAGTCCTTCGCTCTACCAACTGAGCTATCGAAGGGTGTCAACTGTTGTTTACGGCCAGGAGAAAAAGTTACTCAGGACTATACACAGGTGAAGTTTTGACACATTTGCAGATGATACAACCGTCATAGGGCTTATTGGCTCAAAATGTGAGTCACATTATCGTGAGGAGGTGGAAAAGGTAGTCAAAGTATAGAAATCAACTTGCTTCTGAACACCTCAAAGACGTGTGAACTTGTCATGGACTTTCATCACAATAAGAATCAGACGCCAATTACCATCAACAATTCTGAGGTACAGATTGTTGAGGAATGTAAATTCTTGGGCGTGACTCTTTCTCATGACCTGAATTGGAGCTCAAACACCAGTAACATTGCTAAGAAAGCCAGACAGCGCCTCTTCTTTTCATGCAAGCTCCACGATTTCACTCAAAATACAAAGATTATTTTAAACTTTTACTATTGTGTAATTGAGAGTATCTTAACGAATTGTATTACTGTGTGGTTTGGAAATCTCACTTCAGATCTGAGATCACAGTGTAGACAGGTATCAGGGAGATCACAGTGTAGACAGGTAGGGAGATCACAGTGTCGGTTGGCATCATGGAGATCACAGTGTAGACAGGTGTCAAGGAGATAACGGTGTAGACAGGTATCAGGGAGATCACAGTGTAGACAAGCATCAGGGAGATCACAGTGTAGACAGGTATCAGGGAGATCACAGTGTAGACAAGTATCATGGAGATCACAGTATCAAGGAGATCAGAGTGTAGACAGGTGTCAAGGAGATCACAGCGTAGATAGGCATCAGGGAGATCACAGTGTCGACAGGTATCAAGGAGATCATAGTGTAGAATGGTATCAAGGAGATCACAGTGTAGACATGTGTCAAGGGGATCACAGTGTAGACAAGTATCAAGGAGATCACAGTGTAGAAAGGTATCAGGGAGATCACAGTGTAGACCAGTATCAGGGAGATCACAGTGGAGACAATTATCAGGGAGATCACATTATCAAGGAGATCACAGTGTGGACAGGTATCAGGGAGATCACAGTGTAGACAGGTATCAGGGAGATCACAGTGTAGACAGGTATCAAGGAGATCACAGTGTAGACAGGCATCAGGGAGATCCCAGTGTAGACAGGTATCAAGGAGATCACAGTGTAGACAGGCATCAAGGAGATCACAGTGTAGACAGGTGTCAAGGAGATCACAGTGGAGACAGGTATCAGGGAGATCACAGTGTAGACAGGTATCAGGGAGATCACAGTGGAGACAGGTACCAAGGAGATCACAGTGTAGACAGGTATCAGGGAGATCACAGTGTAGACAGGTATCAGGGAGATCATAGTGGAGACAGGAATCAAGGAGATCAGCTGTGCAGTTAGAACAAATGTTAGAGGAAGTGAGACCATCTTGAACATCTTTGTCCTGTAATGAACTAGTGAAGGACCTTGTATTGTCTGAGCTGTATATTGGTGTTTCTGCTCATTTTGAATGTGTTTCTACAGATTAGTGACCAAAGCGTTGGGTCTGTGTTGATGTTGAGATCTTCTTCCCATTTGGAGCTTGAAGGGATATTGTGGTATTTGAACATGACGGGATTGAAAGGATTTTAGAAAGTGGTTTTGGTGCTGAGATCTTCAGGAGGTTTGACACTGTCTGAGGTAAGTTTAGGTTCATCTCTTCTAGTTTGAACTTCCTTTGTATTATTAAATATTTTTTTAATGTGAAAACACTGGACTTGACTTGGTGCCAATAGATTGAAGGTAGTGTCTCTTGATTGTTATGAAATTAAACCTTTCTCCAGACAAACATCCTGCAGATTTCCTGTAAACAAAACATTACAATCATATGTGGACCAATGCCCTTCTTATGGAGGATGAATTGGCCTTTATTGTGTGAATGCTGAAGGCAATGCTTTGATCTGCAACAGACGCTGATCTCCTTTGATCCTATCAGAGTGAATCCTGATCTGTGTGTGTGTGTGTGTGTGTGTGTGTGTGTGTGTGTGTGTGTGTGTGTGTGTGTGTGTGTGTGTGTGTGTGTGTTTCAGAGGATCAGCATGCTTGTTTTCACATGTTTTGTGAAAAAGCCTTGCTCATGTTTTTGACATTGAGAATAAAATAAAATTCATGTTTTGTAACACAACAGTTAAAGTGTGTCTGTATTGCTTATTGAAACTTGAAGACCTTCTATAACACACTGATGGATATTTCAATGACTGACAGTCACATGTTAACGGGTCGGTTTTGACCTGAGTCTTAGATCCCATTTACACAACAATGTTCCAAGTGACAACAACTTGTCTGTTCAAGAAAAGTCTTACTTTTACACAACAGCAGCAGACACACTGACAACAATGGAGTTTTTACAATGTGAACAAGTCTCAGTCAACAGTGGTCGTCTTCTGTGTAGGGTTTTACAGGGAACCTTCCATGAGGACAGAACAAGTTGCCTGGCTAGCTCAGTCGGTAGAGCATGAGACTCTTAATCTCAGGGTCGTGGGTTCGAGCCCCACGTTGGGCTTTACTTTCAGACAGTGGTGTCCTCAAGAACTAAATGGTAGAATCCAAGGTGAGAGGTCACCACTGTGGGTCCAGACCATGACCTTTGACCCCATCAGCTCCCTGGGAGCTTCACTGTGTCACCAACTCCTTCATACTCAATGTCTCATTTCTACCCTGCACTATGTGCTGCTACGTTATGATCCAGTCCAGGTTTTCATGTGTTTTCACTCATTAAAGTCGTGCAGTGTACCAAAAGTACCGTACCAACCGTCACCCTCTGTAGTGGTAGCTAGCACATCGGTACGGTTCCATAAGGAGGAGCTACATTAGTGTCTGCTTCGTCTCATCAGAAGTGAGAATCATATGGAGACACAACACTGTGTTGGCAGGCCTGGGGAGCTCAGATGGTAGAGCATCAGACTTTTCTCATCAATGTGATGTGCTGCTGCTGTTGTTGCTTGATGTCTACCATCATTTATTTAAACGTAGAACTAGAACTACACTCAGATTGAAAGTCCAATCACGTTGTGATGACTCAATGAATGGTTCTTTGAGGGAGTGTGGTGAGATGTTAGTGACAACATGGTTGAATCAAGACTAGATCAGTCCACTTCAGTTCTAGACTCCAGATGGGAGGCCAGTGCCTTGCCCATTAGGCCACTGGGTTCACAGTTTAATACAACCATGACCTCCGCATCATAAATATCACTGACAACTCCATCACCAGGGCCTCATCCAATATCATTCATATGTATTCATAGAATCAAACATCAAACATTCTGTCCCATTCTACAAACTTCTTCAGGTCTTCTTCACCATCACTCTATATTCTTTATGATCTTTGACAGGTGAAGCTCCTCAAAGTAGTGATGGTGGTATAGTGGAGAGCATAGCTGCCTTCCAAGCAGTTGACCCGGGTTCGATTCCCGGCCATCACAGAGGAGAGACTTTCCTCTACATGCTATGATGTTGGATATTTTTCAGTTCTTTCAAACCTTTATTCAAAGGCTCAATGTACGTCCAAAAAGTCCCTCCTCACTTTTTCTTTTACTTTTCTAGGGCCAGTGTCCTTTTCCATGGCAAGAGCTACTTTCTGACATCACTGTCAGACTCAGTATCTACTGCATCACCAGCAGAATTTCAAATGTTGAAGTCTTCAACTGAGATAAAATACTGCAGTGAGTCCTGACAGGAACCGGCAGGAAAACAAAAACTCAGCTGGGAGTCGAACCCCCAACCTCCAACATCAGAGTTGAGGACACAAACCAATAATGTGTCGATGCCCTTGTAACCCAAATTTCTACACGTTGTGATGACGGCGCCACTCTGTTTCATCTTGTTGATAAAACTTTGCATCTGAATTCCAGTTTTTCTCGATTGCTAAAACACAAAACCTGGTTCCTGCAGCACAAAAGCCCAAACCTTCTCGTCATTCCCAGAAGCACACACACATTTCCCAGAACCAAAAACACAATTCACCAGCTTATTGTTCAAAAGATCGACATCCAACTTGATGCAACTACCTTCTACTGCGACAGACAGGTGGTGCTGGACTACATTCATAATCAGTCCAAGAGTTTCCATGTGTACGTCCACAACAGGGTACCAAGAATCCACCAGACCACAGAACCAAACCAATGGAAGTATGTTCCTTCAGAACATAACCCAGCTGACCATGCTTGTAGGTTTTTTTTTTTTTGTTTCATATTATTTAACATAATCACATGTATGTGAGCTAATGTGTGCTATATGAAGATATTCCAATAAAGTATTAGCAATAGTAGCAGAAAAAGCAGTAGAAAATAATATTAATAGTGAAAAAGCATCAATAAACTACCAACTAGAGCTACACTGGGTAGAGCGCAGATCTTCAGCAAAGCCACATTTGTTTCTAGAACAGAGTTAGAATCACTAGCATGATATCTATTAGCTCATCTCAATAATAACTAGGTAGACCAGGAAGTTACAAGACTGAGCAGGGAGCATCTCCATGGTAACAGATGCTGATCTTCTTGATCAGCAACTGGAGCAGGAAGAGCGCCCCCTGATGGTGGAAGGAAAAGCTTACAACATGGTTTTCCCAGGGGTCTCCCATCCAAGTACTAACCAGGCCTGATACTGCTTAGCTTCTGAGATCAAAGGAGATCTGGGGTGTTCAGGGTGGTACGGCCATAAGAACCAGTGTCTGGAAGAAACTATCTTTTTATAGGGGAAATACTGTAATCTGAGTCCACTGAGCTCTGCAGGTGAATCACATGACCTCTGATGGTGGGAACATGGAAACATGAGAGCATTGGTGGTTCAGTGGTAGAATTCTCGCCTGCCATGCGGGAACAAAAACCTGTTTTGTGTCCAAGTTAAAAATTCCATTGTAGTCCAACAGCTTCCCTCACTCTCACCCAAGTCTCTGCACTCTAGCCTCCAATACACACCCATGTTAAACTCCTAAATCCACTCAAAAGTTGAAGGAGTTCACATTTTCTTCTCCATCCACTTCCATGTTAAATTGAGTTTGAAGACAGAAACTGTCTTGAAGAGGGTTTGTTCTTTCACTTTGCTGCTTTTCATACCTGTGATCATGTTCCTGCACCCTGCTGTGCTGGGATGGCCTGAGCCAGTCAGAGCTGGTGATGGAGGCCTTGATCCCCCTGTATTACTATGTTGTACTGTAGTACATCTTGAATATGTCACTGGTTGGTCTGGGAGGAGGATTCTCACAAACACAGTCAAAGCCTCTTTGGAAATTTAATACAAAGGATCATGATTGATGACCAAAGGGGCTCGTCCGGGAATTGAACCTCTCGCACCCTAAGCGAGAATCATACTCCTAGACCAACGAGCCCACATGTTCAAAAGCTAAAGGACTGGATCATTTCCACACTTCAAGTCAGGACCAGCTTGGAGAAAAGGAAGTAACAAGACACCACAGTTAATAGCTAATAGGTCGGAAACTACCTTGAGGAATTTCCAGAATCCTTCTATGTTTCCACCCATTTTCAAACAGGGGACCTTGAACTGACGCCTCCAGAAGATACTGCAACATGAACACAGCTCCTTGGACCACTTGGTTTCCTCACTTGACTCGTCTCACTCTGTGAGGGAAAAGTTGTTTTTGATGATAAAAAAGCTCCTCTGAGAACATTAGTCCTCACCTCCAGAGGAGCATAGAGAGTGAGCTACCAGCAGCTTCTCTCTGTGGAGGAGAACATCAGTCCTCACCTCCAGAGGAGCATAGAGAGTGAGCTACCAGCAGCTTCTCTCTGTGGAGGAGAACATCAGTCCTCACCTCCAGAGGAACATAGAGAGTGAGCTACCAGCAGCTTCTCTCTGTGGAGGAGAACATCAGTCCTCACCTCCAGAGGAACATAGAGAGTGAGCTACCAGCAGCTTCTCTCTGTGGAGGAGAACATCAGTCCTCACCTCCAGAGGAGCATAGAGAGTGAGCTACCAGCAGCTTCTCTCTGTGGAGGAGAACATCAGTCCTCACCTCCAGAGGAGCATAGAGAGTGAGCTACCAGCAGCTTCTCTCTGTGGAGGAGAACATCAGTCCTCACCTCCAGAGGAGCATAGAGAGTGAGCTACCAGCAGCTTCTCTCTGTGGAGGAGAACATCAGTCCTCACCTCCAGAGGAGCATAGAGAGTGAGCTACCAGCAGCTTCTCTCTGTGGAGGAGAACATCAGTCCTCACCTCCAGAGGAGCATAGAGAGTGAGCTACCAGCAGCTTCTCTCTGTGGAGGAGAACATCAGTCCTCACCTCCAGAGGAGCATAGAGAGTGAGCTACCAGCAGCTTCTCTCTGTGGAGGAGAACATCAGTCCTCACCTCCAGAGGAGCAGTAATGTTGGTGATTGAGTTGGAAGTGACATTTATTTTAGATGCTGAGGTCATGGTTGTATTAAACTATGAAAAAATCCGCCCCAGTGGCCTAATGGACAAGGCACTGGCCTCCTAAGCCAGGGGTTGTGGGTTCAAGTCCCATCTGGGGTGTTGGACTGATCTTCTAGTCTTGATTCAACCATGTTGTCACTAACATCTCACCACACTTCAGTTCTGTCAATGAACCAGTCATGTCACTGATGACTAGTTGGAATTGTGTTTAGAATGTAACTTCAAACATAAAGTGGGAGGAGCTTCCCCACATTTACTAAAAAGTCTTTCATGCTATAGAAAACACAGTAATTAATCTATTTCTGGTTCTAATTTTAATATTCGTGTAACTTTTTCAAAGCTGTTTTACTCTGATCAATCAGGATAAACATCTTAAAGTCCCAATGCCAAGTTTGATATTGTTCATGACCGTATATTCAGTGGAAAGAAAAAACTCCCTCTCACATGAAGAAAACTTTGCAGTACCAGAATCAGAGTCTTTCTACTCTTCTGGTTGGGGTGAGGGGACAGAGGAGAGGAAGGAGGACGATCATTCTACTGAGACTAAGAAGACAATCCTTCTTTCAGTCCTTCTATTACACTTTGTCCTGTGCTGGAGCCAATCCCAGCTGACTGTGGACCAGGACAGGAGACACCAGGACAGCAGACACCAGGACAGGAGACACCTGGACAGGAGTCACCAGGACAGGAGTCAACTGGACAGGAGTCACCAGGACAGGAGACACCAGGACAGGAGTCACCAGGACAGGAAATACCAGGACATGAGACACCAGGACAGGTGTCACCTGGACAGGAGTCACCTGGACCGGAGTCACCAGGGCAGGAGTCACCTGGACAGGAGACACCAGGACAGGAGACACCAGGACAGGAGACACCAGGACGGAAGACACCTGGATGGGAGTCACCAGGGCAGGAGTGACCAGGACAGGAGACACCAGGGAAGGAGACACTAGGACAGGAGACACCAGGACAGGAGACACCAGGACAGGAGTCACCAGGACAGGAGACACCAGGGAAGGAGACACTAGGACAGGAGACACCAGGACAGGAGACACCAGGACAGGAGTCACCAGGACAGGAGACACCAGGACAGGAGTCACCTGGACAGGAGTCACCTGGACCGGAGTCACCAGGGCAGGAGTCACCTGGACAGGAGACACCAGGACAGGAGACACCAGGACGGGAGACACCTGGATGGGAGTCACCTGGACAGGAGTCACCAGGGCAGGAGTCACCAGGACAGGAGACACCAGGACGGGAGACACCTGGATGGGAGTCACCAGGGCAGGAGACACCAGGACGGGAGACACCAGGACAGGAGACACCAGGGAAGGAGACACTAGGACAGGAGACACCAGGACAGGAGACACCAGGACAGGAGTCACCAGGGAAGGAGACACTAGGACAGGAGACACCAGGACAGGAGACACCAGGGAAGGAGACACTAGGACAGGAGACACCAGGACAGGAGACACCAGGACAGGAGTCACCAGGACAGGAGACACCAGGACAGGAGACACCAGGACAGGAGTCACCTGGACAGGAGTCACCTGGACCGGAGTCACCAGGGCAGGAGTCACCTGGACAGGAGACACCAGGACAGGAGACACCAGGACGGGAGACACCAGGGAAGGAGACACTAGGACAGGAGACACCAGGACAGGAGACACCAGGACAGGAGTCACCAGGACAGGAGACACCAGGACAGGAGTCACCTGGACAGGAGTCACCTGGACCGGAGTCACCAGGGCAGGAGTCACCTGGACAGGAGACACCAGGACAGGAGACACCAGGACGGGAGACACCTGGATGGGAGTCACCTGGACAGGAGTCACCAGGGCAGGAGTCACCAGGACAGGAGACACCAGGACGGGAGACACCAGGATGGGAGTCACCAGGGCAGGAGTCACCAGGACAGGAGTCACCAGGGAATGAGACACTAGGACAGGAGACACCAGGGAAGGAGACACTAGGACATGAGACACCAGGACAGGAGACACCTGGAAAACTTCTCACCTGCAGCCAATCAGACACTGAGAAAATATGATGCAATACAGCCACAGTCTGCTCACATGTTTCCTGATTGTTTTCAAATCCAGAGCGTAGCTTTTCAGCATCTTCAGGAAGGAACAATGGACTAGAATTTGTTGAGTTTCAAAACAGAAGAGTCTCCACTTCTGCACCTTGGTGGTCAGGATTAGTGTCTGCTTCGTCTCATCAGAAGTGAGAATCATATGGAGACACAACACTGTGTTGGCAGGCCTGGGGAGCTCAGATGGTAGAGCATCAGACTTTTAATCTGACGGTCCAGGGTTCAAGTCCCTGTTCAGGCTCTTTGTGAAGAAACTTGACAGGTGAAAAGATGCTGAGCAGGATGACTATTGCAGAATGACATCATCAGTAGGATCAAACTAAGGTGTCTCTTGATGGTCTATGTCAATGCAGAACAGTTCTCTGGAGTCTTCATCCAGAGGAGTGTTGCTTTCATGATCTCCACCCAATTGTCAAATCACTGATATCCTGAGGAGCTGCTGTCCAGTAGAGAAATACTCTGGTGGAGCTGCTGTTTATCTTCATCATATTAATGCCATCAAGTATGAAAAGTTCCTGATGTTACATAACCAGCAAACATGATAACTCTGTGTAAAGCATTAGATCTGCTTGCTCATGTGGGTTTGTTGGGTTTTTCTCTTTTCTTTGTTAAAAGCACCTTGAAATGACTGTTGGGGCTGTTTGGGCTGAAAACAGTGAGCCACATCTGGCAACCCTGTTGCTGACCGGCGTGCCATGCCTGAACAGCCTGCTGGGTGTGACGTTACGTCGTCTTCTGTGCTCTGGAGCCTAAAAACATCTGGTCTGGAACAATAGTGTGGATTGAGCGTGTTGTCTTTGTCCCCCACTTGTTCAAAGATGGAGATTCCAGTCAGACAAGTGAAGCTTCCTTCAATTGTCTCTCATGTCCTGCCAAGATTCATTCAGAGAGTCATTATTGCTGTCAGTGGTTATTTTCAGTGTTTGCACTCAGTGCAGGATAGAGATCTACTCACATTGTGTTTTTGTTCATGAAAAGTCAGGTTCCACTGAGATTTGAACTCAGATCACTGGATTCAGAGTCCAGAGTGCTAACCGTTACACCATGGAACCACTGGGGGGCAATCAGGAACATCTCATAAACCAGTGAGTGAAGAATTGCTCATATTGTTTGTTCATGTCTCATGTGAGACAGTGTGATATAAAAGAAGAAAACATACTTTATTGATCCTCCAGGAGAAACTTCACCTCTTCATTTATCTTCTGCTCTTCATAGTGAACCTGAACTACAGAGACCAGAGGCCTGGACTACAAAGCTGGAGTTTCTCTGATCCAGGTAACTTCAGGTTCACTCTGATGGAAAACCTTCCTGAAGCAGGTTGTTGTGGCCCAGAGGTGAAGGTGATGGACTAGAAATCCACTGGGGTCTCCCTGAACCAGAACCAGAAAGAACCAAACACCAAATATCTCATGGTGGCTGATAATGATCCTCCAGTTGTAGAGTCACTTAACATAGCGAGCAGAACATAGTTCATTCTAGATTCTTTTACTTTGAAATCTCATGGCAGAGATCATGAATGCACCAGGAACATCCAGCTTGTAAACCAAGCCAAGTAACGAAACCCTTTATTGGATTCAGGTGTGCTGCAACTGGGAGAAACAGTGTGTCTGATCGCACTCCAGCAGCTCAGCGCCAGAACACGGAGGCTCCGAGCTCCGAACTTCTCTGCATCGCGTCCACGGTCTGTCCCCACGGCACTGACCACGGATGAACAGAACATCGACCGCCTCTGGCTAAGGGGTAGGTGGAGGGGTACAAAATAGAATTGGGATTGGGTATTCGTCTTAATAAAACTGAAAAAATGAAGTAAACAATGTCCCATACATATGTGCTTTATGTAGTCCATTTTCAGAAACTTGTAGTTCTTCCCCACCACAGCAGGCATCACACACTTGTGCCGCCGTCATATTATTATTAGAGTCTCATGCTCTAGTGACTGAGCTGGTCAGGCTACTTGTTCTGTAGTGATGAAGGACGAGTGTAAAATCCTCCACTGAAGACCTTCAGGACCACGGTTGACTGTGACTTGCTCACATTGTGGAAACTATTTGAAGCTACATCCACAGTTGCTATGGAAACAGGAGCAGAACCAGAACTCTTTCAGAACCATGACATCATCACAAGAACAGCTGATATTGCAGAAAGCCTCATTTTAAAAGAAACAATAGCACTTGGATTCATTGTTCGGAGGAGAGAAGGACAATCAAGCAACAGCTGCTGAAAAATAGACACAAGTTCAACACAATGTGAGCTTCAACTTGTCAGCCTTCTGTTGGTGATTTTCATGGACAGGGTGTCGAGGTGCAGCTGAGGAAGAGGAGACAACAAGTCAACGAGGCTGACAGTAAGGTAAGGCTCTATACTTTCTATTTCACTGGACTTACACTTTCTTACAGGCCTTGTTTTCTTACTAGGAAGAGAAAATCCCTGCTGACTTCACACACTTGTGATCTGAAGTCAGAGCCTGAAAACCTGAACTGTCACTAGCAGAGGATGGTTTTGATCCATCGACTTCTGGGTTATGGGCCCAGCACGCTTCCACTGCGCCACTCTGCTTAGTGCATGACTGCTTCTTCCCAAATCAACTTTCCTTGTAGGATCTTGTTTCCCACTGAGGTCCTGGTTTAGGTGTATGAGGGACATGAAAGTCTACTTGAATTGATCCCCAACCATTTACTGGAGCACCATTTGTTTCCAGTGTGGTTTTGGACTTGTTGACAGTGTTGGCTTGGAGAGAAAATTCTTGGGCGACCAAACAACATCATCAGGGTGAAGGTGTGAGATGAGAGGAACTAGAGAATCCAGAACGTCCTCGGCTGCACGAGACCTGGAGTCGCTACTGCCGAGGACCTCAGGGCCCATGAGGGTCGATGTGATAAAAGCATCAATGTATGTTAGTTTACAGCAGGTATATAAATGGCAAACACACACAAGAAACCATACATTCATAACTTTTTCGGGAAAATTTCAAAAAAGCAACTTATTGCTAGTATGTAGCTTGTGCCTGTGCATTCATGTCAAAAATTTCATCATTTCCTGTCTGACAGTAGAGGAAGCACCCAGACCACTCTCGATTTGAGGAACTTAATCTATCCAGAGCTTTGAAAGAGGCAGTGGTGGGATTTGAACCTACACCATCTGAGAGACTGGAGCCATAATCCAGTGCCTTGGACCGTTCAGCCACAGCAATTGCATCAGTTCATTGTCACAAAGTAAAAGAGGCTGAATTAATAATCATTCAAACTGAGAACAGGCTGAACAAAAACCTGTTTTGTGTCCAAGTTAAAAATTCCAATTCCAAAGTTTTGACTCCAGACCCAGGCCTCGTTGATTTGTTGTTTATCAACTAAACAACAAGAATCAACGGGCCAGTGGTGCAATGGATAACGTGTCTGACTACGGATCAGAAGACTCCAGGTTCAACTCCTGGCTGGCTCGTAGCTTGAAACAGAAGTCAATGCAGGCGTAAATTAGTTTTTCATATTCATAGTGAATAAAATCCACTTTTTGGAGCCATAATAAGCTCCCGTGAGGTTCATCAAAAACCTATCAGTGAATAAATTGACAGGTATGGACTCTTTCTCTGCTGAACATCTTAAGTTTGCAAGTGTTGGAGCCAAAGTCCAGTGGTCCCTCAACCTCATGGAAGGGGGGAGGGGGGACCACGTTTTAAGAACAAAGAGACCACATGCCCAGGACTGGAAAAGTTCGCCATTGGTCATTTGACCCCCCCCCCCCAGCATGGCGCAACACTGGAGGTCAACAGCAGGGGAGCCCAAGACCTCCCTCACCAGCCGGAGCCTCCGGGGCGGGCCCTCCCTCAGGATTGGTCCACATGGCCCTGAGCACAGCGGGAACTGGAACCAAGCGAAGCGATATAAAATCACCTGCGCAGGAAACTTCTGCTCTTCCAAGTCGAATGTGCTCCGAGACGGACGCACCTCTTCGCACGGAGACGAAGTACCACATGTGTTAACACTCTGACCGGGCCGGAGAGTTCTTCACCTCGCTGGACGAGCCGAGAACCACCGTGGAATTACTTTTGTTTTTGTTTTTTCTTTTTTTTTTTCTTCTTCACTGGATCCTGAGTGTGCTGCCACCGCACACTCCCTCATGCTGACCTGAACCTGCTTCTTCTTCCCCTCCTCACAAGAAGCTTGATCACTCCTCGGATTCACATCCCCGCGAACCTCCGCACTGTGCAGCTCTCTCTCTCTCTCTCTCTCTCTCTCTCTCTCTCTCTCTCTCGCTCTCTCTCTCTCTCTCTCTCTCTCTCTCTCTCTCTCTCAGCTTGCCCCGCTGCTCCTGGTGTCCAAATCCTGCCTAATTCACCTATTTGGACTCGTGGACAAGCTGGGAAAGTTGCACACACAGTAGGATCTGTCCGTCTTTCTCCCCCTCTTTTCTCTCTTCTCCTCTCCTCACTAACGTTGCGCAACTCAGCAACAGCTGTTCCCTTGTGCTCCTCCACTGCACTTCTGGGACAGTGTGGAGTTCACTGTGCCTGGGATTTCTCGGACACGAGACCCCAGGCGCGCTCCAAGCAGGCTGTTGAAGGAGGAGGAGGATCCTCACTGTGTTTTCCAGAGAGCAGATCAAGGTGAGTGAAACAAACTGTGCTGTTAGAGATTCTATTCTCTTGTGCTAATATCTGTTCTCTCTTCTCTCTTTGCTCTTTGGCTTCAGAGCTTCATGATGATCTCATGGACTGGAGGGTCCGTTCAGACAGAAAGAACCTCTGGAAGATGTCGTCTGCATCACCTGCCCTCCAGCAGCACGTCATCATGAAGATGTTTCAGTGACCAGCAGGTCTGAAAACATCTCTTCAATCAAGTTTTAGAGTTTTTATGTAACATAAGCTAGATTTGTTTACTTTTATTCCTCTGTGTTGTAACAGATGTTGGAGCTACTGGAAGAGATGGAGGAGGTGACAGGAACCAAGAAGACCTGAGACTCATTGTTATGTTTTTGATGTTCTACTTCCAGAAGTAAGACGATCAATCCAATGGAAGACATCATAGGAGTAGAGTGGTCGATATATTGTGTCTTTTGAAACCATCTACATGCAGCTTGTCAGTGTTTTTCACATCATCATCAACATCCTGATGGGCTCAGGTCACACAAGGCTGGAGGCCCAGGTCCTCCTAGCCAGTGGAGAACGTTCTAGCTCTCTCACTGGAGAACCAACCTAACGTTCTAGCTCTCTCACTGGAGAACCAACATAACGTTCTAGCTCTCTCACTGGAGAACCAACTTAACGTTCTAGCTCTCTCACTGGAGAACCAACCAAACGTTCTAGCTCTCTCACTGGAGAACCAACCTAACGTTCTAGCTCTCTCACTGGAGAACCAACCTCCATGATGAACAAGAGTCTGAATGCATCTGGTGATGGTGTAGTAATCTGATTACTTCCTGTTTTCACCTGGTGATGGTGTAGTAATCTGATTACTTCCTGTTTTCACCTGGTGATGGTGTAGTAATCTGATTACTTCCTGTTTTCACCTGGTGAAGGTGTAGTAATCTGATTACTTCCTGTTTCAACCTGGTGATGGTGTAGTAATCTTATAACTTCCTGTTTTCACCTGGTGATCATATAACTTCCTGTTTTCACCTGGTGATGGTGTAGTAATCTTGTAACTTCCTGTTTTCACCTGGTGATGGTGTAGTAATCTTGTAACTTCCTGTTTTCACCTGGTGATGGTGTCGTAATCTCATTACTTCCTGTTTTCACCTGGTGATGGTGTAGTAAATGATATCTTCCTGTTTTAACCTGGTGATGGTGTAGTAATCTTATTACTTCCTGTTTTCACCTGGTGATGGTGTAGTAATCTTTTAACTTCCTGTTTTCACCTGGTGATGGTGTCGTAATCTCATTACTTCCTGTTTTCACCTGGTGATGGTGTAGTAATCTGATAACTTCCTGTTTTAACCTGGTGATGGTGTAGTAATCTTATAACTTCATGTTTTCACCTGGTGATGGTGTAGTAATCTCATTACTTCCTGTTTTCACCTGGTGATGGTGTAGTAATCTTATAAGTTCATGTTTTCACCTGGTGATGGTGTAGTAATCTCATTACTTCCTGTTTTAACCTGGTGATGGTGTAGTCATCTTATAACTTCCTGTTTTCACCTGGTGATGGTGTAGTAGTCTGATTACTTCCTGTTTTCAACTGGTGATGGTGTAGTTATCTTGTAACTTCCTGTTTTAACCTGGTGATGGAGTAGTAATCTGATTACTTCTTGTTTTCACCTGGTGACGGTGTAGTAATCTGATTACTTCCTGTTTTAACCTGGTGATGGTGTAGTAATCTGATAACTTCCTGTTTTCACCTGGTGATGGTGTAGTAATCTGATTCCTTCCTGTTTCCACCTCGTGATGGTGTAGTTATCTTATAACTTCCTGTTTTCATCTGGTGATGGTGTAGTAATCTTATAACTTCCTGTTTTCACCTGGTGATGGTGTAGTAATCTTATAACTTCCTGTTTTCACCTGGTGATGGTGTAGTAATCTGATTCCTTCCTGTTTTCAACTGGCGATGGTGTAGTAATCTTATTACTTCCTGTTTTCATCTGGTGATGGTGTAGTAATCTTATTACTTCCTGTTTTCACCTGGTGATGGTGTAGTAATCTTATAACTTCCTGTTTTCATCTGGTGATGGTGTAGTAATCTTATAACTTCCTGTTTTCACCTGGTGATGGTGTAGTATTCTGATTACTTCCTGTTTTCATCATGTGATGGTGTAATAATCTTATAACTTCCTGTTTTCACCTGGTGATGGTGTCGTAATCTCATTACTTCCGGTTTTCACCTGGTGATGGTTTAGTAATCTTACAACTTCCTGTTTTCACCTGGTGATGGTGTAGTAATCTTATAACTTCCTGTTTTCACCTGGTGATGGTGTAGTAATCTTATAACTTCCTGTTTTCACCTCATGATGGTGTAGTAATCTTATAACTTCCTGTTTTCACCTGGTGATGGTGTAGTATTCTGATTACTTCCTGTTTTCATCATGTGATGGTGTAGTGATCTTATAACTTCCTGTTTTCAACTGGTGATGGTGTAGTTATCTTGTAACTTCCTGTTTTAACCTGGTGATGGAGTAGTAATCTGATTACTTCTTGTTTTCACCTGGTGACGGTGTAGTAATCTGATTACTTCCGGTTTTAACCTGGTGATGGTGTAGTAATCTGATAACTTCCTGTTTTCACCTGGTGATGGTGTAGTAATCTGATTCCTTCCTGTTTCCACCTCGTGATGGTGTAGTTATCTTATAACTTCCTGTTTTCATCTGGTGATGGTGTAGTAATCTTATAACTTCCTGTTTTCATCTGGTGATGGTGTAGTAATCTTATAACTTCCTGTTTTCACCTGGTGATGGTGTAGTATTCTGATTACTTCCTGTTTTCATCATGTGATGGTGTAATCATCTTATAACTTCCTGTTTTCACCTGGTGATGGTGTCGTAATCTCATTACTTCCGGTTTTCACCTGGTGATGGTTTAGTAATCTTACAACTTCCTGTTTTCACCTGGTGATGGTGTAGTAATCTTATAACTTCCTGTTTTCACCTGGTGATGGTGTAGTAATCTTATAACTTCCTGTTTTCACCTCGTGATGGTGTAGTAATCTCATTACTTCCTGTTTTCACCTCGTGATGGTGTAGTGATCTTATAACTTCCTGTTTTCACCTGGTGATGGTTTAGCATTCTGATTACTTCCTGTTTTCATCATGTGATGGTGTAGTAATCTGATTACTTCCTGTTTTCACCTGGTGATGGTGTAGTAATCTTAAAACTTCCTGTTTTAACCTGGTGATGGTGTCATAATCTCATTACTTCCGATTTTCACCTGGTGATGGTGTAGTAATCTTATAACTTCCTGTTTTCAGCTAGTGATGGTGTAGTAATCTTATAACTTCCTGTTTTCACCTGGTGATGGTGTAGTAATCTTATAACTTCCTGTTTTCACCTGGTGATGGTGTAGTAATCTTATTACTTCCTGTTTTCACCTGGTGATGGTATAGTATTCTGATTACTTCCTGTTTTCATCATGTGATGGTGTAGTAATCTTATAACTTCCTGTTTTCACCTGGTGATGGTGTAGTAAATGATAACTTCCTGTTTTAACCTGGTGATGGTGTCGTAATCTCATTACTTCCGGTTTTCACCTGGTGATGGTGTAGTAATCTTATAACTTCCTGTTTTCACCTGGTGATGGTGTAGTAATCTTATAACTTCCTGTTTTCACCTGGTGATGGTGTATTAATCTTATAACTTCCTGTTTCAACCTGGTGATGGTGTAGTAATCTTATAACTTCCTGTTTTCACCTGGTGATGGTGTAATAATCTGATTACTTCCTGTTTTCACCTGGTGATGGTGTAGTAATCTTATAACTTCCTGTTTTCACCTGGTGATGGTGTAGTAATCTGATTACTTCCTGTTTTCACCTGGTGATGGTGTAGTATTCTGATTACTTCCTGTTTTCACCTGGTGATGGTGTAGTAAATGATAACTTCCTGTTTTAACCTGGTGATGGTGTCGTAATCTCATTACTTCCGGTTTTCACCTGGTGATGGTGTAGTAATCTTATAACTTCCTGTTTTCACCTGGTGATGGTGTAGTAATCTTGTAACTTCCTGTTTTCACCTGGTGATGGTGTATTAATCTTATAACTTCCTGTTTCAACCTGGTGATGGTGTAGTAATCTTATAACTTCCTGTTTTCACCTGGTGATGGTGTAGTAATCTTATAACTTCCTGTTTTCACCTGGTGATGGTGTAGTAATCTGATTACTTCCTGTTTTCACCTGGTGATGGTGTAGTATTCTGATTACTTCCTGTTTTCACCTGGTGATGGTGTCGTAATCTTATAACTTCCTGTTTTCACCTGGTGATGGTGTAGTAATCTTATAACTTCCTGTTTCAACCTGGTGATGGTGTAGTAATCTTATAACTTCCTGTTTTAACCTGGTGATGGTGTAGTAATCTTATAACTTCCTGTTTTAACCTGGTGATGGTGTAGTAATCTTATAACTTCCTGTTTTCACCTGGTGATGGTGTAGTAATCTTATAACTTCCTGTTTTCACCTGGTGATGGTGTAGTAATCTGATTACTTCCTGTTTTCACCTGGTGATGGTGTAGTATTCTGATTACTTCCTGTTTTCACCTGGTGATGGTGTAGAAATCTTATAACTTCCTGTTTTCACCTGGTGATGGTGTAGTATTCTGATTACTTCCTGTTTTCACCTGGTGATGGTGTAGTAATCTTATAACTTCCTGTTTTCACCTGGTGATGGTGTAGTAAAACTTATAACTTCCTGTTTTCACCTGGTGATGGTGTAGTAATCTGATTACTTCCTGTTTTCATCTGGTGATGGTGTAGTAATCTGATTACTTCCTGTTTTCACCTGGTGACGGTGTAGTAATCTTATACCTTCCTGTTTTCACCTGGTGATGGTGTAGTAATCTTGTAACTTCCTGTTTTCACCTGGTGATGGTGTAGTTATCTGATTACTTCCTGTTTTCACCTGGTGATGGTGTAGTAATCTCATTACTTCCTGTTTTCACCTGGTGATGGTGTAGTAATCTCATTAATTCCTGTTTTCACCTGGTGATGGTGTAGTAATCTTATAACTTCCTGTTTTCACCTGGTGATGGTGTAGTAATCTTATTACTTCCTGCTTTCACCTGGTGATGGTGTAGTAATCTTATAACTTCCTGTTTTCACCTGGTGATGGTGTAGTAATCTCATTACTTCCTGTTTTCACCTGGTGATGGTGTAGTAATCTCATTACTTCCTGTTTTCATCTGGTGATGGTGTAGTAATCTGATTACTTCCTGTTTTCATCTGGTGATGGTGTAGTAATCTTATAACTTCCTGCTTTCACCTGGTGATGGTGTAGTAATCTTATAACTTCCTGTTTTCACCTGGTGATGGTGTAGTAATCTCATTACTTCCTGTTTTCACCTGGTGATGGTGTAGTAATCTTAAAACTTCCTGTTTTAACCTGGTGATGGTGTCATAATCTCATTACTTCCGATTTTCACCTGGTGATGGTGTAGTAATCTTATAACTTCCTGTTTTCAGCTAGTGATGGTGTAGTAATCTTATAACTTCCTGTTTTCACCTGGTGATGGTGTAGTAAATGATAACTTCCTGTTTTAACCTGGTGATGGTGTCGTAATCTCATTACTTCCGGTTTTCACCTGGTGATGGTGTAGTAATCTTATAACTTCCTGTTTTCACCTGGTGATGGTGTAGTAATCTTATAACTTCCTGTTTTCACCTGGTGATGGTGTATTAATCTTATAACTTCCTGTTTCAACCTGGTGATGGTGTAGTAATCTTATAACTTCCTGTTTTAACCTGGTGATGGTGTAGTAATCTTATAACTTCCTGTTTTAACCTGGTGATGCTGTAGTAATCTTATAACTTCCTGTTTTCACCTGGTGATGGTGTAGTAATCTTATAACTTCCTGTTTTCACCTGGTGATGGTGTAGTAATCTGATTACTTCCTGTTTTCACCTGGTGATGGTGTAGTATTCTGATTACTTCCTGTTTTCACCTGTTGATGGTGTAGTAATCTTATAACTTCCTGTTTTCACCTGGTGATGGTGTAGTAAAACTTATAACTTCCTGTTTTCACCTGGTGATGGTGTAGTAATCTGATTACTTCCTGTTTTCATCTGGTGATGGTGTAGTAATCTGATTACTTCCTGTTTTCACCTGGTGATGGTGTAGTAAATGATAACTTCCTGTTTTAACCTGTTGATGGTGTCGTAATCTTGTAACTTCCTGTTTTCACCTGGTGATGGTGTAGTTATCTGATTACTTCCTGTTTTCACCTGGTGATGGTGTAGTAATCTCATTACTTCCTGTTTTCACCTGGTGATGGTGTAGTAATCTTATACCTTCCTGTTTTCACCTGGTGATGGTGTAGTAATCTTGTAACTTCCTGTTTTCACCTGGTGATGGTGTAGTTATCTGATTACTTCCTGTTTTCACCTGGTGATGGTGTAGTAATCTCATTACTTCCTGTTTTCACCTGGTGATGGTGTAGTAATCTCATTACTTCCTGTTTTCACCTGGTGATGGTGTAGTAATCTTATAACTTCCTGTTTTCACCTGGTGATGGTGTAGTAATCTTATTACTTCCTGCTTTCACCTGGTGATGGTGTAGTAATCTTATAACTTCCTGTTTTCACCTGGTGATGGTGTAGTAATCTCATTACTTCCTGTTTTCACCTGGTGATGGTGTAGTAATCTCATTACTTCCTGTTTTCATCTGGTGATGGTGTAGTAATCTGATTACTTCCTGTTTTCATCTGGTGATGGTGTAGTAATCTTATAACTTCCTGCTTTCACCTGGTGATGGTGTAGTAATCTTATAACTTCCTGTTTTCACCTGGTGATGGTGTAGTAATCTCATTACTTCCTGTTTTCACCTGGTGATGGTGTAGTAATCTCATTACTTCCTGTTTTCACCTGGTGATGGTGTAGTAATCTCATTACTTCCCGTCTTCACCTGGTGATGGTGTAGTAATCTTATAACGTCCTGTTTTCACCTGGTGATGGTGTAATAATCTGATTACTTCCTGTTTTCACCTGGTGATGGTGTAGTAATCTCATTACTTCCTGTTTTCATCTGGTGATGGTGTAGTAATCTTATAACTTCCTGTTTTCACCTGGTGATGGTGTAGTAATCTTATTACTTCCTGCTTTCACCTGGTGATGGTGTAGTTATCTTATAACTTCCTGTTTTCACCTGGTGATGGTGTAGTAATCTCATTACTTCCTGTTTTCACCTGGTGATGGTGTAGTAATCTCATTACTTCCTGTTTTCATCTGGTGATGGTGTAGTAATCTGATTACTTCCTGTTTTCATCTGGTGATGGTGTAGTAATCTTATAACTTCCTGCTTTCACCTGGTGATGGTGTAGTAATCTTATAACTTCCTGTTTTCACCTGGTGATGGTGTAGTAATCTCATTACTTCCTGTTTTCACCTGGTGATGGTGTAGTAATCTTAAAACTTCCTGTTTTAACCTGGTGATGGTGTCATAATCTCATTACTTCCGATTTTCACCTGGTGATGGTGTAGTAATCTTATAACTTCCTGTTTTCAGCTAGTGATGGTGTAGTAATCTTATAACTTCCTGTTTTCACCTGGTGATGGTGTAGTAAATGATAACTTCCTGTTTTAACCTGGTGATGGTGTCGTAATCTCATTACTTCCGGTTTTCACCTGGTGATGGTGTAGTAATCTTATAACTTCCTGTTTTCACCTGGTGATGGTGTAGTAATCTTATAACTTCCTGTTTTCACCTGGTGATGGTGTTTAATCTTATAACTTCCTGTTTCAACCTGGTGATGGTGTAGTAATCTTATAACTTCCTGTTTTAACCTGGTGATGGTGTAGTAATCTTATAACTTCCTGTTTTAACCTGGTGATGGTGTAGTTATCTTATAACTTCCTGTTTTCACCTGGTGATGGTGTAGTAATCTTATAACTTCCTGTTTTCACCTGGTGATGGTGTAGTAATCTGATTACTTCCTGTTTTCACCTGGTGATGGTGTAGTATTCTGATTACTTCCTGTTTTCACCTGTTGATGGTGTAGTAATCTTATAACTTCCTGTTTTCACCTGGTGATGGTGTAGTAAAACTTATAACTTCCTGTTTTCACCTGGTGATGGTGTAGTAATCTTATAACTTCCTGTTTTCACCTGGTGATGGTGTAGTAAAACTTATAACTTCCTGTTTTCACCTGGTGATGGTGTAGTAATCTGATTACTTCCTGTTTTCATCTGGTGATGGTGTAGTAATCTGATTACTTCCTGTTTTCACCTGGTGATGGTGTAGTAAATGATAACTTCCTGTTTTAACCTGTTGATGGTGTCGTAATCTCATTACTTCCGGTTTTCACCTGGTGATGGTGTAGTAATCTTATAACTTCCTGTTATCACCTGGTGATGGTGTAGTAATCTTATAACTTCCTGTTTTAACCTGGTGATGGTGTAGTAATCTTATAACTTCCTGTTTTAACCTGGTGATGGTGTAGTAATCTTATAACTTCCTGTTTTCACCTGGTGATGGTGTAGTAATCTTATAACTTCCTGTTTTCACCTGGTGATGGTGTAGTAATCTGATTACTTCCTGTTTTCACCTGGTGATGGTGTAGTATTCTGATTACTTCCTGTTTTCACCTGGTGATGGTGTCGTAATCTTATAACTTCCTGTTTTCACCTGGTGATGGTGTAGTAATCTTATAACTTCCTGTTTTAACCTGGTGATGGTGTAGTAATCCTATAACTTCCTGTTTTCACCTGGTGATGGTGTAGTAATCTTATAACTTCCTGTTTTCACCTGGTGATGGTGTAGTAATCTGATTACTTCCTGTTTTCACCTGGTGATGGTGTAGTATTCTGATTACTTCCTGTTTTCACCTGGTGATGGTGTAGTAATCTTATAACTTCCTGTTTTCACCTGGTGATGGTGTAGTATTCTGATTACTTCCTGTTTTAACCTGGTGATGGTGTAGTAATCTTATAACTTCCTGTTTTCACCTGGTGATGGTGTAGTAAAACTTATAACTTCCTGTTTTCACCTGGGGATGGTGTAGTAATCTGATTACTTCCTGTTTTCATCTGGTGATGGTGTAGTAATCTGATTACTTCCTGTTTTCACCTGGTGACGGTGTAGTAATCTTATACCTTCCTGTTTTCACCTGGTGATGGTGTAGTAATCTTGTAACTTCCTGTTTTCACCTGGTGATGGTGTAGTTATCTGATTACTTCCTGTTTTCACCTGGTGATGGTGTAGTAATCTCATTACTTCCTGTTTTCACCTGGTGATGGTGTAGTAATCTCATTACTTCCTGTTTTCACCTGGTGATGGTGTAGTAATCTTATAACTTCCTGTTTTCACCTGGTGATGGTGTAGTAATCTTATTACTTCCTGCTTTCACCTGGTGATGGTGTAGTAATCTTATAACTTCCTGTTTTCACCTGGTGATGGTGTAGTAATCTCATTACTTCCTGTTTTCACCTGGTGATGGTGTAGTAATCTCATTACTTCCTGTTTTCATCTGGTGATGGTGTAGTAATCTGATTACTTCCTGTTTTCATCTGGTGATGGTGTAGTAATCTTATAACTTCCTGCTTTCACCTGGTGATGGTGTAGTAATCTTATAACTTCCTGTTTTCACCTGGTGATGGTGTAGTAATCTCATTACTTCCTGTTTTCACCTGGTGATGGTGTAGTAATCTCATTACTTCCCGTCTTCACCTGGTGATGGTGTAGTAATCTTATAACGTCCTGTTTTCACCTGGTGATGGTGTAATAATCTGATTACTTCCTGTTTTCACCTGGTGATGGTGTAGTAATCTCATTACTTCCTGTTTTCATCTGGTGATGGTGTAGTAATCTTATAACTTCCTGTTTTCACCTGGTGATGGTGTAGTAATCTTATTACTTCCTGCTTTCACCTGGTGATGGTGTAGTTATCTTATAACTTCCTGTTTTCACCTGGTGATGGTGTAGTAATCTCATTACTTCCTGTTTTCACCTGGTGATGGTGTAGTAATCTCATTACTTCCTGTTTTCATCTGGTGATGGTGTAGTAATCTGATTACTTCCTGTTTTCATCTGGTGATGGTGTAGTAATCTTATAACTTCCTGCTTTCACCTGGTGATGGTGTAGTAATCTTATAACTTCCTGTTTTCACCTGGTGATGGTGTAGTAATCTCATTACTTCCTGTTTTCACCTGGTGATGGTGTAGTAATCTTAAAACTTCCTGTTTTAACCTGGTGATGGTGTCATAATCTCATTACTTCCGATTTTCACCTGGTGATGGTGTAGTAATCTTATAACTTCCTGTTTTCAGCTAGTGATGGTGTAGTAATCTTATAACTTCCTGTTTTCACCTGGTGATGGTGTAGTAAATGATAACTTCCTGTTTTAACCTGGTGATGGTGTCGTAATCTCATTACTTCCGGTTTTCACCTGGTGATGGTGTAGTAATCTTATAACTTCCTGTTTTCACCTGGTGATGGTGTAGTAATCTTATAACTTCCTGTTTTCACCTGGTGATGGTGTATTAATCTTATAACTTCCTGTTTCAACCTGGTGATGGTGTAGTAATCTTATAACTTCCTGTTTTAACCTGGTGATGGTGTAGTAATCTTATAACTTCCTGTTTTAACCTGGTGATGGTGTAGTAATCTTATAACTTCCTGTTTTCACCTGGTGATGGTGTAGTAATCTTATAACTTCCTGTTTTCACCTGGTGATGGTGTAGTAATCTGATTACTTCCTGTTTTCACCTGGTGATGGTGTAGTATTCTGATTACTTCCTGTTTTCACCTGGTGATGGTGTCGTAATCTTATAACTTCCTGTTTTCACCTGGTGATGGTGTAGTAATCTTATAACTTCCTGTTTTAACCTGGTGATGGTGTAGTAATCCTATAACTTCCTGTTTTCACCTGGTGATGGTGTAGTAATCTTATAACTTCCTGTTTTCACCTGGTGATGGTGTAGTAATCTGATTACTTCCTGTTTTCACCTGGTGATGGTGTAGTATTCTGATTACTTCCTGTTTTCACCTGGTGATGGTGTAGTAATCTTATAACTTCCTGTTTTCACCTGGTGATGGTGTAGTATTCTGATTACTTCCTGTTTTAACCTGGTGATGGTGTAGTAATCTTATAACTTCCTGTTTTCACCTGGTGATGGTGTAGTAAAACTTATAACTTCCTGTTTTCACCTGGGGATGGTGTAGTAATCTGATTACTTCCTGTTTTCATCTGGTGATGGTGTAGTAATCTGATTACTTCCTGTTTTCACCTGGTGACGGTGTAGTAATCTTATACCTTCCTGTTTTCACCTGGTGATGGTGTAGTAATCTTGTAACTTCCTGTTTTCACCTGGTGATGGTGTAGTTATCTGATTACTTCCTGTTTTCACCTGGTGATGGTGTAGTAATCTCATTACTTCCTGTTTTCACCTGGTGATGGTGTAGTAATCTCATTACTTCCTGTTTTCACCTGGTGATGGTGTAGTAATCTTATAACTTCCTGTTTTCACCTGGTGATGGTGTAGTAATCTTATTACTTCCTGCTTTCACCTGGTGATGGTGTAGTAATCTTATAACTTCCTGTTTTCACCTGGTGATGGTGTAGTAATCTCATTACTTCCTGTTTTCACCTGGTGATGGTGTAGTAATCTCATTACTTCCTGTTTTCATCTGGTGATGGTGTAGTAATCTGATTACTTCCTGTTTTCATCTGGTGATGGTGTAGTAATCTTATAACTTCCTGCTTTCACCTGGTGATGGTGTAGTAATCTTATAACTTCCTGTTTTCACCTGGTGATGGTGTAGTAATCTCATTACTTCCTGTTTTCACCTGGTGATGGTGTAGTAATCTCATTACTTCCCGTCTTCACCTGGTGATGGTGTAGTAATCTTATAACGTCCTGTTTTCACCTGGTGATGGTGTAATAATCTGATTACTTCCTGTTTTCACCTGGTGATGGTGTAGTAATCTCATTACTTCCTGTTTTCATCTGGTGATGGTGTAGTAATCTTATAACTTCCTGTTTTCACCTGGTGATGGTGTAGTAATCTTATTACTTCCTGCTTTCACCTGGTGATGGTGTAGTTATCTTATAACTTCCTGTTTTCACCTGGTGATGGTGTAGTAATCTCATTACTTCCTGTTTTCACCTGGTGATGGTGTAGTAATCTCATTACTTCCTGTTTTCATCTGGTGATGGTGTAGTAATCTGATTACTTCCTGTTTTCATCTGGTGATGGTGTAGTAATCTTATAACTTCCTGCTTTCACCTGGTGATGGTGTAGTAATCTTATAACTTCCTGTTTTCACCTGGTGATGGTGTAGTAATCTCATTACTTCCTGTTTTCACCTGGTGATGGTGTAGTAATCTTAAAACTTCCTGTTTTAACCTGGTGATGGTGTCATAATCTCATTACTTCCGATTTTCACCTGGTGATGGTGTAGTAATCTTATAACTTCCTGTTTTCAGCTAGTGATGGTGTAGTAATCTTATAACTTCCTGTTTTCACCTGGTGATGGTGTAGTAAATGATAACTTCCTGTTTTAACCTGGTGATGGTGTCGTAATCTCATTACTTCCGGTTTTCACCTGGTGATGGTGTAGTAATCTTATAACTTCCTGTTTTCACCTGGTGATGGTGTAGTAATCTTATAACTTCCTGTTTTCACCTGGTGATGGTGTATTAATCTTATAACTTCCTGTTTCAACCTGGTGATGGTGTAGTAATCTTATAACTTCCTGTTTTAACCTGGTGATGGTGTAGTAATCTTATAACTTCCTGTTTTAACCTGGTGATGGTGTAGTAATCTTATAACTTCCTGTTTTCACCTGGTGATGGTGTAGTAATCTTATAACTTCCTGTTTTCACCTGGTGATGGTGTAGTAATCTGATTACTTCCTGTTTTCACCTGGTGATGGTGTAGTATTCTGATTACTTCCTGTTTTCACCTGGTGATGGTGTCGTAATCTTATAACTTCCTGTTTTCACCTGGTGATGGTGTAGTAATCTTATAACTTCCTGTTTTAACCTGGTGATGGTGTAGTAATCCTATAACTTCCTGTTTTCACCTGGTGATGGTGTAGTAATCTTATAACTTCCTGTTTTCACCTGGTGATGGTGTAGTATTCTGATTACTTCCTGTTTTCACCTGGTGATGGTGTAGTAATCTTATAACTTCCTGTTTTCACCTGGTGATGGTGTAGTATTCTGATTACTTCCTGTTTTAACCTGGTGATGGTGTAGTAATCTTATAACTTCCTGTTTTCACCTGGTGATGGTGTAGTAAAACTTATAACTTCCTGTTTTCACCTGGTGATGGTGTAGTAATCTGATTACTTCCTGTTTTCATCTGGTGATGGTGTAGTAATCTGATTACTTCCTGTTTTCACCTGGTGACGGTGTAGTAATCTTATACCTTCCTGTTTTCACCTGGTGATGGTGTAGTAATCTTGTAACTTCCTGTTTTCACCTGGTGATGGTGTAGTTATCTGATTACTTCCTGTTTTCACCTATTGATGGTGTAGTAATCTCATTACTTCCTGTTTTCACCTGGTGATGGTGTAGTAATCTCATTACTTCCTGTTTTCACCTGGTGATGGTGTAGTAATCTTATAACTTCCTGTTTTCACCTGGTGATGGTGTAGTAATCTTATTACTTCCTGCTTTCACCTGGTGATGGTGTAGTAATCTTATAACTTCCTGTTTTCACCTGGTGATGGTGTAGTAATCTCATTACTTCCTGTTTTCACCTGGTGATGGTGTAGTAATCTCATTACTTCCTGTTTTCATCTGGTGATGGTGTAGTAATCTGATTACTTCCTGTTTTCATCTGGTGATGGTGTAGTAATCTTATAACTTCCTGCTTTCACCTGGTGATGGTGTAGTAATCTTATAACTTCCTGTTTTCACCTGGTGATGGTGTAGTAATCTCATTACTTCCTGTTTTCACCTGGTGATGGTGTAGTAATCTCATTACTTCCCGTCTTCACCTGGTGATGGTGTAGTAATCTTATAACGTCCTGTTTTCACCTGGTGATGGTGTAATAATCTGATTACTTCCTGTTTTCACCTGGTGATGGTGTAGTAATCTCATTACTTCCTGTTTTCATCTGGTGATGGTGTAGTAATCTTATAACTTCCTGTTTTCACCTGGTGATGGTGTAGTAATCTTATTACTTCCTGCTTTCACCTGGTGATGGTGTAGTTATCTTATAACTTCCTGTTTTCACCTGGTGATGGTGTAGTAATCTCATTACTTCCTGTTTTCACCTGGTGATGGTGTAGTAATCTCATTACTTCCTGTTTTCATCTGGTGATGGTGTAGTAATCTGATTACTTCCTGTTTTCATCTGGTGATGGTGTAGTAATCTTATAACTTCCTGCTTTCACCTGGTGATGGTGTAGTAATCTTATAACTTCCTGTTTTCACCTGGTGATGGTGTAGTAATCTCATTACTTCCTGTTTTCACCTGGTGATGGTGTAGTAATCTTAAAACTTCCTGTTTTAACCTGGTGATGGTGTCATAATCTCATTACTTCCGATTTTCACCTGGTGATGGTGTAGTAATCTTATAACTTCCTGTTTTCAGCTAGTGATGGTGTAGTAATCTTATAACTTCCTGTTTTCACCTGGTGATGGTGTAGTAAATGATAACTTCCTGTTTTAACCTGGTGATGGTGTCGTAATCTCATTACTTCCGGTTTTCACCTGGTGATGGTGTAGTAATCTTATAACTTCCTGTTTTCACCTGGTGATGGTGTAGTAATCTTATAACTTCCTGTTTTCACCTGGTGATGGTGTATTAATCTTATAACTTCCTGTTTCAACCTGGTGATGGTGTAGTAATCTTATAACTTCCTGTTTTAACCTGGTGATGGTGTAGTAATCTTATAACTTCCTGTTTTAACCTGGTGATGGTGTAGTAATCTTATAACTTCCTGTTTTCACCTGGTGATGGTGTAGTAATCTTATAACTTCCTGTTTTCACCTGGTGATGGTGTAGTAATCTGATTACTTCCTGTTTTCACCTGGTGATGGTGTAGTATTCTGATTACTTCCTGTTTTCACCTGTTGATGGTGTAGTAATCTTATAACTTCCTGTTTTCACCTGGTGATGGTGTAGTAAAACTTATAACTTCCTGTTTTCACCTGGTGATGGTGTAGTAATCTGATTACTTCCTGTTTTCATCTGGTGATGGTGTAGTAATCTGATTACTTCCTGTTTTCACCTGGTGATGGTGTAGTAAATGATAACTTCCTGTTTTAACCTGGTGATGGTGTCGTAATCTCATTACTTCCGGTTTTCACCTGGTGATGGTGTAGTAATCTTATAACTTCCTGTTTTCACCTGGTGATGGTGTAGTAATCTTGTAACTTCCTGTTTTCACCTGGTGATGGTGTATTAATCTTATAACTTCCTGTTTCAACCTGGTGATGGTGTAGTAATCTTATAACTTCCTGTTTTAACCTGGTGATGGTGTAGTAATCTTATAACTTCCTGTTTTAACCTGGTGATGGTGTAGTAATCTTATAACTTCCTGTTTTCACCTGGTGATGGTGTAGTAATCTTATAACTTCCTGTTTTCACCTGGTGATGGTGTAGTAATCTGATTACTTCCTGTTTTCACCTGGTGATGGTGTAGTATTCTGATTACTTCCTGTTTTCACCTGGTGATGGTGTCGTAATCTTATAACTTCCTGTTTTCACCTGGTGATGGTGTAGTAATCTTATAACTTCCTGTTTTCACCTGGTGATACTACTTCTTTACCACTATTACATGTAATAACATTTACTACTTCTTTACCACTATTACATGTAATCACATTTACTACTTCTTTACCACTACTACATGTAATAACATGTACTATTCCTTTACCACTATTACATGTAATAACATTTACTACTTCTTCTCCACTATTACATGTAATAACATGTACTACTTTTTCTCCACTATTACATGTAATAACATTTACTACTTCTTCTCCACTATTACATGTAATAACGTGTCTCTCAACCTGCTGGAGGTCTGACGATGGAGCTCAAGGTGGTTTGAAGCCTCCTGTCCTGATCAGTCTTCACAGAGTGGATCTCTCTCTTATCTATCTGTCTGTCTGTCCTCTCCTCTGTCCTCTCTTCTGTCCTCTCCTCTGTCCTGTTTCCTATCCTCTCTCCTGTCCTCTCTTCTGTCCTCTCTTCTGTCCTCTCTTATGTCCTCTCTCCTGTCCTCTCCTCTGTCCTCTCTCCTGTCCTCTCTTCTGTCCTCTCTTCTGTCCTCTCTCCTCTCCTCTCTCCTGTCCTCTCCTCTCTCCTCTCTCATGTCCTCTCTCTTGTCCTCTCTCCTGTCCTCTCTTCTGTCCTCTCTCCTGTCCTCTCTCCTGACCTCTCTTCTGTCCTCTCTCCCGTCCTGTCCTCTGTCCTTGCTTCTGTCCTCTCTCCTGTCCTCTCTCCTGTCCTCTCTGTCCTCTCTGTCCTCTCTCCTGTCCTCTCCTCTGTCCTCTCTCCTGTCCTCTCACCTTTCCTCTCTCCTGTCCTCTGCTCTGTCCTCTCTCCTGTCCTCTCTCCTGTCCTCTCTGTCCTCTCTCCTGTCCTCTCCTCTGTCCTCTCTACAAAGGTTTCTTCCTGTTAGAGGGACTTTTCCTTTCCACACTGTCTCATAAGAGTTTTCTCTATCAAAGTCACCTGAGCTTGTGTAGAAAATAAAGATCAATGATTCATGGATGTTTGATTCTTTTAAAGTTGTCAGAGGAACTTTTTAAAGGTTCGTCATGGACATTTACTCCTTTCCTGCTGAAGTAACTACAGTTACTCTCCATTCTTGTACTTTGTTTTGCTTAATGCACCACATTGTCACTGCATGAATGAATGAATGAAGCAGGCAGATCAGTTTAGTAGCTGAACTCTCCAGATGTGGTTCCAGCTGCAGTGTCTTGCTGAAATAGGTCCAGAGAGAGTTGGACAAGTTGGTCCATCATGTCCACAGCAAGTGTCTCCAGAATAAAGGTTTGATCCTACAGAATAAAGGTTTGCTACGTGGCTCAGCAACAATGTGGGATATAAAATAAGAGGTGCAGTGATGTGAAATGTCCATGTACTGCAGTATTTAGAATAGAGAAGAGTAAATGTACTGCAGTATTTAGAATAGAGAAGAGTAAATGTACTGCAGTATTTAGAACAGAGAAGAGTAAATGTACTGCAGTATTTAGAATAGAGAAGAGTAAATGTACTGCAGTATTTAGAATAGAGAAGAGTCAATGTACTGCAGTATTTAGAATAGAGAAGAGTAAATGTACTGCAGTATTTAGAATAGAGAAGAATAAATGTACTGCAGTATTTAGAATAGAGAAGAGTAAATGTACTGCAGTATTTAGAACAGAGAAGAGTCAATGTAGTGCAGTATTTAGAATAGAGAAGAGTAAATGTACTGCAGTATTTAGAATAGAGAAGAGTAAATGTACTGCAGTATTTAGAATAGAGAAGAGTAAATGTACTGCAGTATTTAGAATAGAGAAGAGTCAATGTACTGCAGTATTTAGAATAGAGAAGAATAAATGTACTGCAGTATTTAGAATAGAGAAGAGTAAATGTACTGCAGTATTTAGAACAGAGAAGAGTCAATGTAGTGCAGTATTTAGAATAGAGAAGAGTAAATGTACTGCAGTATTTAGAATAGAGAAGAGTCAATGTACTGCAGTATTTAGAATAGAGAAGAGTCAATGTACTGCAGTATTTAGAATAGAGAAGAGTAAATGTACTGCAGTATTTAGAATAGAGAAGAGTAAATGTACTGCAGTATTTAGAATAGAGAAGAGTAAATGTACTGCAGTATTTAGAATAGAGAAGAGTAAATGTACTGCAGTATTTAGAATAGAGAAGAGTAAATGTACTGCAGTATTTAGAATAGAGAAGAGTAAATGTCCTGCAGTGTTTAGAATAGAGAAGAGTAAATGTACTGCAGTATTTAGAATAGAGAAGAGTAAATGTACTGCAGTATTTAGAATAGAGAAGAGTAAATGTACTGCAGTATTTAGAATAGAGAAGAGTAAATGTACTGCAGTATTTAGAATAGAGAAGGGTAAATGTACTGCAGTATTTAGAATAGAGAAGAGTAAATGTACTGCAGTATTTAGAATAGAGAAGAGTAAATGTAGTGCAGTATTTAGAATAGAGAAGAGTAAATGTCCTGCAGTGTTTAGAATAGAGAAGAGTAAATGTACTGCAGTATTTAGAATAGAGAAGAGTAAATGTACTGCAGTGTTTAGAATAGAGAAGAGTAAATGTACTGCAGTATTTAGAATAGAGAAGAGTAAATGTACTGCAGTATTTAGAATAGAGGAGAGTAAATGTACTGCAGTATTTAGAATAGAGAAGAGTAAATGTACTGCAGTATTTAGAATAGAGAAGAGTAAATGTACTGCAGTATTTAGAATAGAGAAGAGTAAATGTACTGCAGTATTTAGAATAGAGAAGGGTAAATGTACTGCAGTATTTAGAATAGAGAAGAGTAAATGTACTGCAGTATTTAGAATAGAGAAGAGTAAATGTACTGCAGTATTTAGAATAGAGAAGAGTAAATGTACTGCAGTATTTAGAATAGAGAAGAGTAAATGTACTGCAGTATTTAGAATAGAGAAGAGTAAATGTACTGCAGGATTTAGAATAGAGAAGGGTAAATGTACTGCAGTATTTAGAATAGAGAAGAGTAAATGTACTGCAGTATTTAGAATAGAGAAGAGTAAATGTACTGCAGTATTTAGAATAGAGAAGGGTAAATGTACTGCAGTATTTAGAATAGAGAAGAGTAAATGTACTGCAGTATTTAGAATAGAGAAGAGTAAATGTAGTGCAGTATTTAGAATAGAGAAGAGTAAATGTCCTGCAGTGTTTAGAATAGAGAAGAGTAAATGTACTGCAGTATTTAGAATAGAGAAGAGTAAATGTACTGCAGTGTTTAGAATAGAGAAGAGTAAATGTACTGCAGTATTTAGAATAGAGAAGAGTAAATGTACTGCAGTATTTAGAATAGAGGAGAGTAAATGTACTGCAGTATTTAGAATAGAGAAGAGTAAATGTACTGCAGTATTTAGAATAGAGAAGAGTAAATGTACTGCAGTATTTAGAATAGAGAAGAGTAAATGTACTGCAGTATTTAGAATAGAGAAGGGTAAATGTACTGCAGTATTTAGAATAGAGAAGAGTAAATGTACTGCAGTATTTAGAATAGAGAAGAGTAAATGTACTGCAGTATTTAGAATAGAGAAGAGTCAATGTACTGCAGTATTTAGAATAGAGAAGAGTAAATGTACTGCAGTATTTAGAATAGAGAAGAGTAAATGTACTGCAGTATTTAGAATAGAGAAGAGTAAATGTACTGCAGTATTTAGAATAGAGAAGAGTCAATGTACTGCAGTATTTAGAATAGAGAAGAGTAGGGTTAGATGAGACACTATGTTGTCCTGAAGGGAAGGAAACAGTCAGTTGTCATTTTAAATATGGCGGCGACCACAAACAAGTATGTCGACAACCGTAAACGAGTATGTTGGTTATTAGCGTTAAAATTACTGTAAGTAATAGATTACTGAAAGTAATAAATCACTGGAAGTAATTCTGAAAAATGTTAATTATTAATGGAAGTAAATGGTCATTTACTCATTAACAACTCCTAAAGTAATTGAGTAATTACTTAAAAGTGAAGAAAGTATCCAAAATAATTTATTAATGAAAAATTTATTCAGATGAATTGTTTATTTATCAAATAATAATGGAATTGTGGAACCACCAGCTAAACTGGAAATATCTAATACCAAAATATCAGTCTTGTTTGTAAAAAGGTTATTTAAGTTAGTTAATATTCCTGTACAAAATATAACAATCTTAAATAACAAGGAAGGTGTGAGATTCTAGCTCAGACTGTTACAAACCAGTGAATTATCAACAATAAATACACAATAATTACCAGGAATCCATCAATTCAGCTAACAGGTGTTTATTTACACAAATACATTAATTCATAAATAATTCAGAAATCATCTCATAAATCAATACAATCAAGTAACAACGTCATCTAACAGGAGATCTAATCTACTAAACAGCAACACTGTGTACAAAGAAAGAGGGTGTGTGTGTGTGTGTGTGTGTGTGTGTGTGTGTGTGTGTGTGTGTGTGTGTGTGTGTGTGTGTGTGTGTGTGTGTGTGTGTGTGGACACACTAGGACAAACAGGCAGCAACTTCAACATCTCCTCGTTAGTACAGTGGAGAGTATCCCAGCCTGTCCCGCAGGAGGCCGATGTTCAATTCCCCGACTGTGATCAGAAGAAACCATGTTTTTATAGTGAAAATACTGTAATCTGAGTCCACTGAGCTCTGCAGGTGAATCACATGACCTCTGATGGTGGGAACATGGAAACATGAGAGCATTGCTGGTTCAGTGGTAGAATTCTGCCACGCGGGAGGCCCGGGTTCAATTCCCGGCCAATGCAGCTCTTTTTATGAATCATCAATAATTTACAAGTTTTACTGACCTGCCTTGTCTGAATAAAGGCTGTGAGGTTGAATATTGCTTGTCACAGATTATATACACTGGTTATTGTGTATATACACATGAAGAAACAACACCCAGCAGAAGACAACACCCCAGACCTTGAGCCTCACTCTCTTTCTCACCATGTCCTTCACTTCTTATGGTCCAAATAGATCTACTGTTGTGAACTCAAATGTCCTGGCTGGCTGCGTTCACTCCACTGGATTGTAAAACATCAAATCTGAGGGGAGGAGCTGAGGGGAGGTGGAGGAGGTGGAGGAGGTGGATGTTGTTGTGGTGATGACAGGAACTGCAGAGGCGGGGTCGTGGATGTGTTGTTGTGAGAGGTGGAGGGGTGATGGAGAGAGCAGTAGGGGGCGCTCTTTCAAGGTCTATGTTGTGGTGTGGTGAGTGAGGAAGACAGGTGGGGGCGTGAACCAGGAGGCTCGAAGCGAGCTGAACCACTGAAACGAGCCGAACGACTGAAATGAGCCGAACGACTGAAATGAGCCGAACGACTGAAATGAACCGAACGACTGAAATGAGCCGAACGACTGAAACGAGCCGGACGACTGAAACGAGCCGAACGACTGAAATGAGCCGAACGACTGAAATGAACCGAACGGCTGAAATGAGCCGAACGACTGAAACGAGCCGAACGACTGAAACGAGCCGAACGACTGAAATGAGCCGAACGACTGAAACGAGCCGGACGACTGAAACGAGCCGAACGACTGAAATGAGCCGAACGACTGAAACGAGCCGAACGACTGAAACGAGCCGAACGACTGAAACGAGCCGAACGACTGAAACGAGCCGAACGACTGAAACGAGCCGAACGACTGAAACGAGCCGAACGACTGAAACGAGCCGAACGACTGAAACGAGCCGAACGACTGAAACGAGCCGAACGACTGAAACGAGCCGAACGACTGAAACGAGCCGAACGACTGAAACGAGCCGAACGACTGAAACGAGCCGAACGACTGAAACGAGCCGAACGACTGAAACGAGCCGAACGACTGAAACGAGCCGAACGACTGAAACGAGCCGAACGACTGAAACGAGCCGAACGACTGAAACGGAGGTTCAGATGTTCTGTTCGGTGGTTCTCTCTCCCTCTCCGCACTCGGACAGGAGAGCACCTGAACACGACGTTCACACGTGAACACAAACAGATGCAGCTTTATGAGAAAACACAGAAAATAAACACATTGCATGTATTAGCTTCAGGCTAATCTAACAATGCTACCCAGACAAAAGCTTGTTTACTGTTCCTGGTGTGTGGTTGTTCAGCACCGATAGTGCTGGTCTCACAATGGGTCTGAGGATCTCATCTGGTACCTCATGGCAGTCAGGGTTCCTCTGGCTAGAACATGGAGGCTGTGGGCCATCCAAAGAAATGCCTCCCTACACCAATACTGACCCAGCGCCAAACCACTCATGCTGGAGGACGTTGCTGCAGCAGAACGTTCTCCACGGCTCATGATGGAGGATGTTCCTGCAGCAGAACATTATCCACGATGCTGGAGGACGTTGCTGTAGCAGAACGTTCTCCACGACTCATGATGGAGGATGTTCCTGCAGCAGAACGTTCTCCACGGCTCATGCTGGAGGATGTTCCTGCAGCAGAACGTTCTCCACGGCTCATGATGGAGGATGTTCCTGCAGCAGAACGTTCTCCACGGCTCATGCTGGAGGATGTTGCTGCAGCAGAACGTTCTCCACGGCTCATGATGGAGGATGTTCCTGCAGCAGAACATTCTCCACGGCTCATACTGGAGGATGTTGCTGCAGCAGAACGTTCTCCACGACTCATGATGGAGGATGTTCTTGCAGCACAACGTTCTCCACAGCTCATGATGGAGGATGTTCCTGCAGCAGAACGTTCTCCACGGCTCATGATGGAGGATGTTCCTGCAGCAGAACGTTCTCCACGGCTCATGATGGAGGATGTTCCTGCAGCAGAACGTTCTCCACGGCTCATGATGGAGGATGTTCCTGCAGCAGAACGTTCTCCACGGCTCATGATGGAGGATGTTCTTGCAGCAGAACGTTCTCCACGGCTCATGCTTGAAGATGTTCCTGAGTTGAAATTCTCATTAATCTCAAGAAAGGAGGTTCAATGCTTCCTATAGAACCTCCTTTAGCCTAAAACACACTGATGCTTCCTTTAGAACCTCATTTAGCCTAAAACACACTGATGCTTCCTTTAGAACTTCCTTTAGCCTAAAACACACTGATGCTTCCTTTAGAACCTCCTTTAGCCTAAAACACACTGATGCTTCCTTTAGAACCTCCTTTAGCCTAAAACACACTGATGCTTCCTTTAGAACCTCCTTTAACCTAAAACACACTGATGCTTCCTTTGGAACCTCCTTTAGCCTAAAACACACTGATGCTTCCTCTAGAACCTCCTTTAGCCTAAAACACACTGATGCTTCCTTTAGAACCTCCTTTAGCCTAAAACACACTGATGCTTCCTTTAGAACCTCCTTTAGCCTAAAACACACTGATGCTTCCTATAGAACCTCCTTTAGCCTAAAACACACTGATGCTTCCTTTAGAACCTCCTTTAGCCTAAAACACACTGATGCTTCCTTTAGAACCTCCTTTAGTCTAAAACACACTGATGCTTCCTTCAGAACCTCCTTTAGCCTAAAACACACTGATGCTTCCTTTAGAACCTCCTTTAGCCTAAAACACACTGATGCTTCCTTTAGAACCTCTTTTAGCCTAAAACACACTGATGCTTCCTTTAGAACCTGCTTTAGCCTAAAACACACTGATGCTTCCTTTAGAACCTCCTTTAGCCTAAAACACACTGATGCTTCCTTTAGAACCTCCTTTAGCCTAAAACACACTGATACTTCCTTTAGAACCTACTTTAGTCTAAAACACACTGATGCTTCCTTCAGAACCTCCTTTAGCCTAAAACACACTGATGCTTCCTTTAGAACCTCCTTTAGTCTAAAACACACTGATGCTTCCTTCAGAACCTCCTTTAGCCTAAAACACACTGATGCTTCCTTTAGAACCTCCTTTAGCCTAAAACACACTGATGCTTCCTTTAGAACCTCTTTTAGCCTAAAACACACTGATGCTTCCTTTAGAACCTGCTTTAGCCTAAAACACACTGATGCTTCCTTTAGAACCTCCTTTAGCCTAAAACACACTGATGCTTCCTTTAGAACCTCCTTTAGCCTAAAACACACTGATGCTTCCTTTAGAACCTACTTTAACCTAAAACACACTGATGCTTCCTCTAGAACCTCCTTTAGCCTAAAACACACTGATGCTTCCTTTAGAACCTCCTTTAGCCTAAAACACACTGATGCTTCCTTTAGAACCTCCTTTAGCCTAAAACACACTGATGCTTCCTTTAGAACCTCCTTTAGCCTAAAACACACTGATGCTTCCTATAGAACCTCCTTTAGCCTAAAACACACTGATGCTTCCTTTAGAACCTCCTTTAGCCTAAAACACACTGATGCTTCCTTTAGAACCTCCTTTAGCCTAAAACACACTGATGCTTCCTTTAGAACCTCCTTTAGCCTAAAACACACTGATGCTTCCTATAGAACCTCCTTTAGCCTAAAACACACTGATGCTTCCTTTAGAACCTCCTTTAGCCTAAAACACACTGATGCTTCCTTTAGAACCTCCTTTAGCCTAAAACACACTAATGCTTCCTTTACCAAAGGAGACCAGATCATGCTGCCCCACAATGCTTTGCGGCAACAACATTTAAAGGGACCCACTCATCCGAGCGTTCAGGGAAACTCACGATGTCTCAAAGCAGATCATGTTAAGTTACCAAAGCAATAATCTGCCTTGAACCACTTTCAATAATCTAAAGTCTCATGTGGTTGGACAGTTAGCTCAGCTGGTCAGAGTGTGGGGCTGTAAACGTCAAGGTCATAGGTTCAATACCCAGACTGGCCATAGAACTGAGTGCTAACAAATAACTCTATGTGAGAACAGTGAACTTTTTATATTATTGAACACAGGATATGAGTTTGTCACTATTTGGTTGAAACCACTGAGGCATGGAACTATGAGGCCTAATGGACAAGGCGTCTGACTTCGGATCAGAAGATTGAGATTTCAAGTCCATTTGAGGTTAGAAATATCTACCATGAAGTGTGTGGAGAACCATTAGAGAGCTTCACAACATTTATTGGACTTCTGATGGAAAAGCTGCTTCTACTAACCTCAGAGTCATTCTGTCAAAACCTTCCCACATGTAGAAGTCATATCACACTATTCCTTTAAGTTTTGATCTGCTTTTTTTACATCCATGCACCCAACATACACCTAACATGCCAGCATGTTTATCTTTAACACGCTAATATGTATGGGAGCTAATGTGTGCTATGTGAGCACATGTGTACTGAGTGAAGATGTTTCAATAAAGTATTAGTCATAGAAAAAACACAGAGTTGTCATGTTTACTGGTTATGTAACATCAGGAACTTTTCATACTTGATGGCATTAATATGATGAAGATAAACAGCAGCTCCACCAGAGTATTTCTCTACTGGACAGCAGCTCCTCAGGATATCAGTGATTTGACAATTGGGTGGAGATCATGAAAGCAACACTCCTCTGGATGGAGACTCCAGAGAACTGTTCTGCATTGACATAGACCATCAAGAGACACCTTAGTTTGATCCTACTGATGATGTCATTCTGCAATAGTCATCCTGCTCAGCATCTTTTCACCTGTCAAGTTTCTTCACAAAGAGCCTGAACAGGGACTTGAACCCTGGACCGTCAGATTAAAAGTCTGATGCTCTACCATCTGAGCTCCCCAGGCCTGCCAACACAGTGTTGTGTCTCCATATGATTCTCACTTCTGATGAGACGAAGCAGACACTAATCCTGACCACCAAGGTGCAGAAGTGGAGACTCTTCTGTTTTGAAACTCAACAAATTCTAGTCCATTGTTCCTTCCTGAAGATGCTGAAAAGCTACGCTCTGGATTTGAAAACAATCAGGAAACATGTGAGCAGACTGTGGCTGTATTGCATCATATTTTCTCAGTGTCTGATTGGCTGCAGGTGAGAAGTTTTGCTTCAGGAAAACCAGTTTTCTCTCCATTTGAAGCTGGAATGAAGAACTGCTGGGTTTTAAATCAAACCTGAATTGGGATTTAAATGGTGAGAACTGAGTGACTTTATTTACAAAGTTATTCAAAGTCAGGCTTCCTCCTGTCTGGTGCTCAGGGCTAATTTGCATATTGCAGGACTGACTCCAGCAGACTCTAACCTTCAGTTGTGGATGAAGTTCATCTGCAGATACTTCTGGACCAAAACCCTTGAGTTATGACCTCCTGCTGTGATTGAACCTCCAGTATTTAAAGCTTGTAGCTCACAGGTGTGTTTAGTTACATAATCAGAGAGCAGCAGAGTCCATCAATGTCTCATTACCTCCTGTGGATTCAATTCAGCAGATGAGAGAGGCTTCTCATGGAGATCAAAGGAGATCAGCATCTGTTGCAACGGATCAGTGTTGTAACTTCCTGGTCTACCAAGTTACATCTTCACTTTGAATTAATAAGAGATTTTTGTCAACATCAATGTCAAAATTAAAGTAAAGTAAAGTGAACATCAAAATGAAAACAATGTTTTTTTTCAAAAGATGAATATCAAAGTGAAAAAAGGATTCTTGTCAAATCAAAGTTTAAAACATTTATTTTATTGAATTGAAATTGGATTTCTTTCAGTGTATTTCTTTATTGGACAGTTTTTATCAGTGTTGTCTTCACTTGATACAGACTCTCAGTTCTGTAGACGAACCAGTAAATGATTGCTGATATTGTTAATCAATAATCCATTTGTGGTTTTATTGTCTAACAGGTTTGTGAATAAGTGATCTATTAATGTGGCTCTATGAGACGTGATTGTACTGGTCTGGTGATTTTAGAGGAAAGGTTCAAACTGTACATCGTATCTATAAACTCTATTGTTAGTATGCGATTATTTGGCTTCAGCAGATCAAAGTTAAAATAAAAAGTTTCTCACAAAACCTTCTGAGTTGAAGCTGTAAATGTTTCTTTAACCCAATCCCTGAAGATTTCTGTTAGAACCTGCTGTTCTATAGATGCAGTTTACAATTACATTCTCTTCCTGTTCTATACAGAGTTCTACTGTTCTACATTGAACTACATCTTTCATTACTGTGGTCATATTTTCCTCCTTTATACTTCAGGTTTATGTCCACATATAAAGCTCCTCCTCCTCCTCCAGTCTTCCTCTCTCTGTTCAAGTAGTAGAACTCGTATCCATCAGGTCAAATCAGCTTCCTTCTCAGTGCAGATCCACGTTTCAGAGATGGTAAAAACACTGAAGGTTGATTGAAATGTCCTGGATTGTGTTTGATTGGACTAAAGTTTGAACACAAGCTCCTGCTGTTGAAATGTATAATAGAAAGTTCATTGTCTGTTTGAAGTGTCCTGTTGAATGGATGTTCAGAGTCAGAGCAGCAGTTGTCAGTGATGTCGTAGTAGAAGTTATTGTCCGGGTCGACATCGTCCTCCAGGTCCTGATGTTTGTCTTCAGTGGAATGAAATGATTTCACGTCCAGACGATTGTAGTTCACAGTCATTGTAGCTGGTGATGAGTTCCTCCTGACATTGAGTGTCATCATAATATGGTGAGTCCATGTAGTTTGACCTTTTGTCCAGTCCTCAGCTAAATCTCTCCAGCTCCTCCATGTCTGGGATCAGCAGGACCTTCTCCTCCTCCGGTGTCCCGTTCATCTTGATGAAGATCTGAGGTCCACGTTGCCTGGATCCTCCTATGTTTCTTCAGGACCCGGGCTTTCCTGATGTCCGCCTTCCTTTTGGTCAAATGTTCATTGATGTAGACGTCCCATCCTCTCAGTTTCCTCCCTTGTTTCAGGAGCTCAGTTTGATGTTTTGTGTTGCCAAGCGTCATGGTGATGTCTGGTTTGTGGTTGTTGCTCCTCCTGGGCAGCAGGTGACGGACCTCCAGGGTGTTCTGGTCCACCTCTATTCCCCTGGACCACCTATTGCTCCACGGAGTCAGACAGATTATCCTCTGTGGTCCAGACAGCAGGAACCTCCTCTGACAGGAAGTCCAGGGACTTTTCAGTGTCGTCCAGATCTTCAGTGGATTGTTTTGTTGGCTTCATGGTGACACACACTCTGGTACTGTGTTTCATTCACTGTGGGCTCCTGATGAAAGGAGTGTGTGACTGGTTAAACAAACAACAAACAAACACATTGACTGGAGAAGATTTAATACGCCTCTGCTTCCTCTTACTCCTTTTCATACATCTTAAGTTTTCTTTGTATTAATGGTTTGGTTTGATGGATTTATTCAAAATGTTTTCTTCTTTCTTGGCCAAGAGAAAACGACCTCAAACTGAGCTGGAAACCATCAGTAGAACAGGAAGTGGTTCAAACAGGGTCAGACTGGCAGAAGATGTCCAGATGAGCTGAAGATGGTTCAGAGTGGTGTCCTTGTGTGGACGTCCTCTGCTCCTCTGAGGACTGATGGAATTATGTAACAATGTTCTCATTGAAGACATAAAAACAGAAACATCCTAATCCAATAAAGCCTCCTGGATTTGTCCTGCAGCGTCCACAGAGTGAACAATGACAGAGAGCTGGACACGTCAAGACATATGTGTGGGTTCATCCAGCTGCCACACAAGAGGAAGCAGCTGGAATTGATCTTTGATCTCATGAGAAACAGCAACTGCAGCAGCAGAAATCAAGTCTTTTGGACTGAATGGGACGAAGCAGAAAACCCAGCTGATGACTGGAGCAGTGTGGCGGGACAGAGTCATATTCAGCTCCTGTTTCTGTAAATCCCTGTAATTCCCCTTGTTGGAGGACTGACTGCTCTCATCACGGCCCTGAATGAAGCTGCTGACAACCCAATCAGGAGGTCACATCAATCATTGACTTGTTTCTGGAGGCGGCTCTCAAGATCAACTTGTCTCAGTTCAGATGGACGGTGATGTCATGAGGGCGTGTCCCAGCTGAACAACATGGACTTTGACACTGTGAGTTATGAGGGTGTGACGGCGTCCTCACATCAAACAGTGACAGAAGGACTGACAAGGGACGAAGAGCAACTTCTTCTCTCCAAGTGTCTGTGAGAAGAGGTGAAGAGTTCAGCAGGTGAGAATCTCTGTCAACTCACAACAAAACTTTCATCAGCTGTCTTTGACTGATTTCACTGTGGCTGCTCGCCGTGTGTCTGTGTGTCTGTCCTGCAGATGCTATGGGACGTCTTGTTCTAGTGTGTCTGTCCAGCAGACGCTATGGGACGTCTTGTTCTAGTGTGTCTGTCCAGCAGACGCTATGGGACGTCTTGTTCTAGTGTGTCTGTCCAGCAGACGCTATGGGACGTCTTGTTCTAGTGTGTCTGTCCAGCAGACGCTATGGGACGTCTTGTTCTAGTGTCTGTGTGTCTGTCCAGCAGACGCTATTGGACGTCTTGTTCTAGTGTGTCTGTCCAGCAGACGCTATGGGACGTCTTGTTCTAGTGTGTCCATAGAACTGATGTTGTGTCAGAATTTCTTTGTAACTGAGATGAGGGACGATGTTGAGTCTGATCATTTTCCTTTGTTCTGTTTTCCTTGATGATGTTCCTTTATAGTCCAACTGCTTTGATCTGCATCTTTCTCTTCTGTCCAGGTTTACATGTGTTCAATATTGTATAGAAATATCTTAAGACAACTGTTTAAATGTTTTCTTTACAGTGTTCATGTTTCCTGCTGAACGACTCTCCTGATTTCTCCATCAATCATTTACACTTGTGGGTGAGTCAGAGGAGGAAGCGTCACTTTGTGCTTGTCAGACATGAGAGACGGACTGAGAGGGACGAAGAGCAGCTTCTTCTCTCCACAACTTTCCTCACACATGGAAAAGTGTCTGTAAGAAGAAGTGAAGAGAGTTCAGGTGAGACTCTGGCAGCTCTTTAGAAGCTTCCACAACGGAGAGAAAGACTTTCCCACTTCTCTTTTCCTCTTTCATTCACACCATCACAAACCACTGACAGCTGCTTTCTTCTTCTTCACCTGTGTGTGTGTGTGTGTGTGTGTGTGTGTGTGTGTGTGTGTGTGTGTGTGTGTGTGTGTGTGTGTGTGTGTGTGTGTGTGTGTGTGTGTGTGTGGACCAGGTTGGTGTGTTTCTCTCTGACTCAACATGAGTGACGTGGATGAAGAAGACACACCAGAGTGTGTGGACAGGTAAGAGACGTCACACACTCCTGCAGCCACTCAAAGAGCAAACAGAAGAATCCACACTCAATGTAAACTCCATAGAAATATGAACAGTGTTCAAAGTGGCTCTGCTGTATTGACTCGTCTCAAGGCTCAGTGGTTTCAATGATCCAAAGTGAGCTGAAGTGATTCCAACAGGCAGCAGAAAAACAGCTGCAGTAAAGAAGACGAGGTGCAGAGACATTCCACCGTCACCATGATCAGTCCCAATGTGATCATGAAAGACACAAGGACAAGCAGTGGACAGAACCAACACTAGAACATCATGTGTTGTCTTTCAGGGCAGAGTTTAGAACTCCTCTTCACCTGATCCCAGGTCAGAGCAGTGTCACCTTCCCAACAGGGCTTTAAAGGAACTGGAAGTCTCCAGATGACCCTGAAGTCCAAACATCCCACATCACTAACTTACACTTTGCTCCACAAATATTAGTCCAGAGACACACTTCTTCTCATTTTGTCCTGAATATGAGCACAATAAATAGAAAGTAAACTCTCCAGATGGAGGTGAAGTTCAGGCTTCAGCTTTCATTCAGTGGCTTCAAGTCAAACATCACATAACAATGTGAGCAACTAAAGTCTTTTTAAACACAATCCCTTCATGTCAGGGGCTCAAAAGTCACTGAACCAATGAAATAAGAGAAAATCCAACATTCATCTCTCACACTTGTTGAAAAGCCTTTGCAGGCAATGACGGTGTGAAAGTGTGA
>NC_137673.1:11709380-11734380 GCF_963422515.1 Blennius ocellaris | reverse complement strand
AAATCCTGAAAACTTTTCCAGAAAAAAATAACATTAAAGTTCTTTTGTTGAAAACAGGAAATGAAATGAAAAGAATCATGTTGATCTGTTGATGATCTAACAGAACATTTTGACTGTGTGTGTGTGTGTGTGTGTGTGTGTGTGTGTGTGTGTGTGTGTGTGTGTGTGTGTGTAGAGGTCAGAAGCTCAGACACACAGCAGGGTCTTCAGTATCCAGCAGGTTGTCTATGAAGAGTGACTGGTCCAATGATATTCCACCAGACTTCAGAGGTGAACCTGGACCTTCAGACACAAAGTAAGAAACTCTTTGTTTCCTTTCATCTCCTCAAAACCAGAGTGAGAGAAGTTGCTCACTCTAACATTCACTTCCAGTATTTTAGTACAAGAGTACAAAGTACAAACTCAGCAGCAAAGTGTGATCTTACACTCCAGGATTTGATGTCCTGTAGATCGTCACTGATGGAGGTGGGTGGAGGGTGGAGTTGGTTTGGTGGAGACGTAGAGCTGAGTGTCGTCTGCATAGCAAAGAAACTTCATGATGTATTTATGAGAAATATGACAAGTGGAGGAGATGGACCATGAAGAAGGTGGGACCAAGTACAGAGCCCTGAGGAACACCAAAGGAGAGGGGGATGGGTGGATGTCAAAGATTTCAACTGAATGACTTTCAACTTTAAAGTTCCTCGACCAAAATCCACATGGAAAAATATCCAGTTTCAGTTGTTGATGTTCGTCTCACATATGTTGTTCATACATTTCTGGATATAATTCATCATGACACTCACACAAACACATCATTCCAGCATAGACACTTCAAGGAACTTACCAGTTTGTCGACCGCTTGCTGATTAACCATCAGTTTCACAACATTTAAGAATTTTCTCCTGGCTTTAATCTTCTTTCTCTGAGAAAGTCTGTCCTTTTATTTTGGGCTGAATCAGTCCAATGTTGATCATTTTGCTGGAGCTTCTGCGACATCATCTTTGATATCCCAGAAACCCATGAGGCAGATTTCCCAAGATGACATCAGTTAGGAAACATAAACTCAGTTTCATGGACACAAATGCTGGTTTGTTTGTAAACATCAATGTTGGTGTGATCGATTTGGGAAACTGCAGGTTGGAAAAGAGTGCAAATGAGTGTTGATGGTCTTGTTTTGGTGTTTTTGGTTGATTCTCTGTGCAGAAGGGATGTTTTATGAGAAGTAGAGTTTAAAGATGTTTTCAGGTAGAGGAACTTTAAATGTGCAGCAGGAAGTGCTGATGAGGGCTGAGAATCAGTGTTTGTGTCAGGATTCATCATCACACCACACAGCAGCTTTAACTAACATGTCAACATGTTTCTGCAGCGTGAGCCAGCAGAGCTCCCAGGTTCTCCGTGGTGGCTCCGCCCCTCAGCAGCAAACACATCTGGACTCCATATTTATGGTGAGAACAAGTGTCCATTCAACACTTTACTGTCACATCATGAGACAGAAGAAGCTGTTGTGACTTCCAGCTGAAACATGAAACAGACACTCAGCTTATTAGATCCATTCAGGTCCAAAGTGAAACAGTCCAACCTTCATCCAGCTTCCAGTCTTCACTGATGCTTGAAGCTGTTTCTGCTGGATCCCACATGAAGTGTGATTTGGCTTCACATGTTGTCCATCCTGCTCTCTGCACTGGATTTACTCTCACATCTCAATCTGGCTTCAGTTTCAGCTCAAAGTCAACTCCACATGTTTCTCTGTTCCAGCTGCTGGAGGACAACATGGTGACTTTCATGAAGAAGGAGCTGAAGAAGATGCAGAAGCTCCTGAGTCCAGATTACCCAGCATGCTCAGGGAGTGAGAGGGAGGATGAGGATGAAGAGCAGAGGAGCAGCAGAGAGTCATTTCTGAGGATCACACTGGACTTCCTGAGGAGGATGAAGCAGGAGGAGCTGGCTCAGCGTCTGTGGAGCAGTAAGAGGATTTGATCTCATTTCACAGGATGGAGATGAAACCTGAAATGTTCTCAGCTGGAGCAGAAAGCAGTCAGAAACAGAGTCCGTCCAGAGAACAGAGGTCATTTCCAGGTCAGACACAGAAAGTGTGAAACAGGCAGGAAGTCCAAAACAAGCAGCAGAGTCCAAAAGCAGAGACGAGGAGACACAAAGAGAGTTCCTGAACTCTGCTGTTCATGTGATGCAAACATGTGCATCAGACCAGAGGCTGTTTGGTCTCCACTGAGGAGCTGATGGAGCTGATGGAGGAGAAACATCTCCACTAACACACTGTCATCTTCACATTCAATGTCAAACACACTCAACTCATTCATGGTTTCTTCTTTTCAGGAACTGCTACTGGAGTCTGCCAACAGAAGGTGAAATGTGCCCTGAAGAAGAGGTTCCAGGTTGTGTTTGAGGGGGTCTCTAAAGCAGGAGAGTCCACCCTCCTGAAGCAGATCTACACAGAGCTCCACATCACAGAGGGAGGGACTGCAGAGGTCAATGAGGAACATGAGGTCAGACAGATTGAAGCAGCATCCAGGAGAGCAGACAGAGCAGAAACCAGCATCAGACCAGGAGACCTCTTTAAAGCCTCACCTGGAAGATCTCCACCAATCAGAACAGTGCTGACAAAGGGAGTGGCTGGCATTGGGAAAACAGTCCTGACACACAAGTTCACTGTGGACTGGGCTGAAGACCAAAGCAACCAGGACGTCCACTTCACATTCCCATTCACCTTCAGAGAGCTGAATGTGCTGAAGGACAGGAAGTTCAGCTTGGTGGGACTTGTTCATCACTTCTTCACTCAAACCAAAGAAGCAGGACTCTGCAGCTTTGAAGACCTCCAGGTGGTCTTCATCTTTGACGGTCTGGATGAGTATCGCCTCCCTCTGGACTTCCAGCACACTGAGATCCTGACTGATGTGACAGAGTCCACCTCAGTGGATGTGCTGCTGACAAACCTCATCAGGGGGAAACTGCTTCCCTCTGCTCGCCTCTGGATCACCACACGACCTGCAGCAGCCAATCACATCCCTCCTGACTGTGTCGGCATGGTGACGGAGGTCCGAGGGTTCACTGAGCCACAGAAGGAGGAGTACTTCAGGAGGAGGTTCAGAGAGGAGCAGCAGGCCAGCAGGATCATCTCCCACATCAAGACCTCACGAAGCCTCCACATCATGTGCCACATCCCAGTCTTCTGCTGGATCACTGCTACAGTTCTGGAGGAGGTGTTGAAGAGCAGAGAGGGAGGAGAGCTGCCCAAGACCATGACTCAGATGTACATCCACCACCTGGTGGTCCAGGCCAAAGTCAAGAAGGTCAAGTATGATGGAGGAGCTGCCACAGATCCACACTGGAGTCCAGAGAGCAGGGAGATGATGGAGTCTCTGGGAAAACTGGCTTTTGAGGAGCTGCAGAAAGGAAACCTGATCTTCTATGAACCCGACCTGACAGAGTGTGGCATCGATCTCAGAGCAGCCTCAGTGTACTCAGGAATGTTCACACAGGTCTTTAGAGAGGAGCAAGGCCTGTACCAGGACAAGGTCTTCTGCTTCATCCATCTGAGCCTTCAGGAGTTTCTGGCTGCTCTTCATGTCCATCAGACCTTCATCAAGTCTGGAATCAACCTCCTGGATGAACAACAACAAACCTCCCGGTGGTCAAAAGTGTTTAAGAAGAAAGCTAATCTCCAGCATCTCCATCAGAGAGCAGTGGACGAGGCCTTGAAGAGTCCAAATGGACACCTGGACTTGTTCCTCCGCTTCCTCCTGGGTCTTTCACTGCAGACCAATCAGAGTCTACTCCGAGGTCTGCTGACACAGACAGGAAGTAGCTCACAGACCAATCAGGAAACAGTCCAGTACATCAAGAAGAAGCTGAGTGAGAGTGTGTCTACAGAGAGAAGCATCAATCTGTTCCACTGTCTGAATGAACTGAACGACGGTTCTCTGGTGGAGGAGATCCAACAGTCCCTGAGATCAGGACGTCTCTCCACTGATGGACTGTCTCCTGCTCAGTGGTCAGCTCTGGTCTTCATCTTACTGTCATCAGAAGAAGATCTGAAGGAGTTTGACCTGAGGAAATACTGTGCTTCAGAGGAGGCTCTTCTGAAGCTGCTGCCAGTGGTCAAAGCCTCCAACAAAGCTGTGTACGTGGTTCAGGAACAAAGATGTAGAACTGAGTCCATGACAAACATTGAACTGGTTTTCATTGTTGGTTCTTCTTCAGGTTGAGCAGATGTCGTCTGTCATGGAGAAGCTGTGGAGCTCTGTCCTCAGTCCTCAGCTCTCAGTCCTCCAGTCTGACACATCTGGACCTGAGTTACAACGACCTACAGGATTCAGGAGTGAAGCAGCTGTGTGCTGGACTGGAGAGTCCTCACTGTAAACTGGAAGATCTCAGGTTCTGACATCATTGATCATTGATATCCACCACTCTCTGTTCTCCTGCTCACATCTCTAGAACATCAGTAGAACGTGTCAGTAGAACACTGCAGCCTCTAGATAGTTTCTCCTCTATTAATCAGGAAGTAAAACAACAAGTCAAGTTTCCAGGGTAAGTTCAGGTGTAGAGCAGCAGCTTTACTTCCTCCACTCACTGTGTTTGTGACGCTCCATGTCACAGAGTTCTGCCTCAGACTCTGACACGACACGACTGCCACACCACTCCTTTAAAAAGTAATTTAGTTACTTTACTGATTACCTTTAAGTGATTGTTTGTAATAGTAACTCAGTTAGATCACAAGTCACTTTTTAGTTACTTTCCTCCACTGTCTCAAAATAAAAAGGACAAGAGGTTTTTCTAAAAACTCCGTTCTGATCACTGCCTGGCCTCCTGCTGATACATATTTAACCTTTGACCTTCATTCTCTGTTCTATTTATATCTGACTCACTTCTATTATCACATTTTTACTATTACTGATATTTATTTACCGGTGATGGAGTTGTAGTCTGTTGTTGCACTATTTATCTATTTAGAGATTTATAGATTTGCTCTATTTGACCTTTTAATTATCCCCGTCGGGGACAAATAAAGTCTTTCATTGATCGATTGAAAAAGAAAAAAATACAAAAAGAGTTCAACATCTCTGCAGTTGTTATTGTTGCAATGAGTGAAGCATCATATCGAGGTGATTATTGTGCATGACGGAGAAAGCTCTGATGACTCCGCCCACGCCGTGGCCGTACGATTGTAATGGAAAACAACCGAGGCTGAGTCGAGTAGAGGCAAGGCGAGTAAGGCTGAGTAGGAACTAGTGGAAAATCACCATTTATGACAAGTGACTGGGAATCAGAATATATAGACAACAATGTCAATAAATCTAAGAAAAGCAGAATTATTAAGAAATGTTAAACTATTAATGAAAAAACACAATAAAAAGATCAACTGATCAACGAAGGATTGAATAAATTCTGTCAAAAAGAAAAATACAAGATACAGAGAATTTATAAAACACAAAACTAAAGAAGATGCAAATAAATATGTGAAATACGAAAATAAATAAACTCCTACTGAGAGAATGTTTAAAAACAAATGAGGAAAATAAATACAGTGAAATATAAGGAAACAAGAACAATCCCATTAAACACACATGGAATATATTAAAGAGTGTAAAGATAAACACACAGAGACTTATCATTAGTAAGGAAGAAATCATAGAAATGAATAATAAATGTAAAACCAAAACTTGTGATTGAGACTAAATGGACATGAAAACAGTCAAGAGGGTGAGACTTTATCTCCAAACCACTGACACACATCTGGAACCTTTGTCTTTCCAAACTGGACAATTTCCTCAGTAAATGACTCAAATCAAGCTGAAGCACAAAACTAGAAACAAAGAAGATTTAACAAAGTACAGGCCAATATCTCTGCTCCCACAGTTCTGAAGTAAACAACCCAACAAACACCTAAATAATGAAAAACAATCCAGTCAATACCTTCAACCAATACAAAAAACCTCTGAAGCCTTTTTTCTACTGTGGAATAACAGTCACTTAAATTCACAGGACTTACAGTCGTGCTGCCAGAGACTTCAGACGTCCTTTTGTCCACTAATTCATCAATCTTCCAGTGAAACTCATCAAAAGTCCAAAGCAGCTCTTCTGCCACTTGCTCTGACTTCCAGGGGCAATAAAATCCATCTCCAATAGAACTGCTCTCTTTTTTCACCTTTACTCCTCCGACTCTCCTCTCTGTGGTCTGCAGGTGCACAGCATTAACCCCGCCCCCTTTTGGCTTCAGTCTGACCAATCACAACACTGTGTGTGTGTGTGTGTGTGTGTGTGTGTGTGTGTGTGTGTGTGTGTGTGTGTGTGTGTGTGTGTGTGTGTGTGTGTGTGTGTGTGTGTGTGTGTGTGTGTGTGTGTGTGTGTGTGTGTGTCCTGGTCCAGATGTTGGAGGACAGAGGTGGACTGAGCTCTGCAGCATGTTAGTGATCAGCATGTTGATGAGACTCTTCTCCTCCTGGTCCTTCAGCTGTTTGGACTTTACATTTCTAAACTCTTCCAGTCTGAACCTTCTTCACTCTCAATGACTTCAACATCACACTTTGTCCTCTAATCTCACTTCTTTCTCTCTTTATTCAGGTTGATTGACTGCAGTTTGTCAGAGATCAGCTGTTCTTCTGTGACCTCAGCTCTGAAGTCCAACCCCTCCCTCCTGAAACATCTGAAACATCTGGACCTGAGTTTGAACCAGCTGCAGGATTCAGGAGTTGAGCAGCTGTGTGGTTTTCTGGAGAGTCCACTCTGTAGTCTGGAGACTCTGAGGTCAGACTCCATGTTTGAGTTTGTGTGCAGTGAAAGTTGTGTTCCACTAAAGGTCAGACATCAGGCTGATATGAGATGATCCACACTGAGGATCTCCATGAGAAACTGAGACTTTAGTCCTGTGACTGTGGCAGAGCCGTGTGGAGCTCCACATTTCAAAGCTTGGTAGAAGAACAAGGTGCTGCACTGGACAATTCACTGTCCACCAGGGCTGCAACTGACAATCATTATAATAATCCATTAATCGGTCCATTATTTTTTAATTCATTGATGAATCGGTTAAAAAGGGAAAAAAAAGAAACATTTCAAATTGTGGAACCAGCTAATATTGAACGAACCAAACATCAAATATGTTTTGGTGATTTTAAAGCACAGAACTGAACCAATACAAAGATGTATTCAATATATATTCATATATTTACATGAATATAAGATGTATACAAGATAATTATTAAATAATATTTACTTTACTTCGGGGACCACATACAGTCCAGTTTCATCCTGAGTGACCAGACTGGTAAAATATTGCTATAATAACCTTTAAATGTACTCTTCAAAGTTGTTCTTTGTTGTGTCACAGTGTCTGGAATGGAATTGTATTTTTACAAGATGAAACTGAAAATGACTACAATGTCAACATAAAGTCCATTTTAATGAAATAGTGTGGAGCAAAATAGAAAGAAGAGTGAGAACAAAGCTTGTATAAATCCTCTAGAAGCACCTTGCTTGGTGGAGCAGCTTGGAGCTTCTTGGTCGGTTGTAAAGGGAAAGTGAAACTAAAGGAGAGGAGCTTCACAGAGCAGCACCGTGCTGCAGAGAGGCGCCATCATTCACATCTCTAAACTCATCTCCTGACACCACAACGTCTGAATATTCTAATCCTCTGGTCCAGACCAAGTGTTTTGGTCTTTAGTGTCTCTCAGTTGAAATGTTCCAGGACAAGCTGTCCGTTGTCCTGGTCCAGCAGGTTGTCCTCATGAAGGTGTGTGAACAGTTCAATAGTGTGGCTGCACAGTGACGTGTGGCCCAGTACAGGGTGTGGCTCTTACCGCTCCACTCCTCAGAGCTTCTACTGTACCGCCTCCACTCTGCCTCCACCTCTCTCTGCTGGTGGAGCTTTTCAACTTGATTTCAGTCAGCAGACGTTGACAAAGCTCTGAAGGTGAAGTCAACGGCTCTGCAACATGGTGAGGGAGCAGAAATCACACCACACAACCAATCCATCATGAAATAGTGGATCACTCTTGTAATCATCACATTTGATTGACTTGATGGATTCATTGTTGCAGCTCTACTGTCAACCTCTGACAGGCTCCATGACAGACAAAGAGAGAGAGAGAGAGAGAGAGAGAGAGAGAGAGAGAGGGGGGGGAGAGAGAGAGAGAGAGGGCAGAGAGAAAGAGAGAGGGGGGAGAGACAGAGAGAGAGAGAGCGAGAGACTTTACCATGAAAAGTTCCCTTGTGAACGGCAGGCCCAGTTCATCCCCCCACTGCTTCAGTAGAGTGAAGAGGGGAGTCGGGAGCAGGACAGCCACAGATGCTCCAACGTTTCCTCCTCCGGGCAAAAAGCGCAGTGGCTGTCGGACCTTGGGTCAAAGTGGGCCACATGTCTGTTCGTGGCCACGGCCCCATGCACCACCCTCCACTGGAGATCCGCGCAGCGTTTTTCAATTGGAGGTCGGTACAGGGACCTCCAGCTGCCTTTGGGAGACGACCCCGGGGCCAACACACCTGACCACCTGGACTCCGGGGTGGCAGCCAGCGCAGCTCTATGGTGGACTTTAGTCGCAGTGATGTACAGCTCCTTCTTTGTCACTGTGGCCATTGTTGGCAAGATGGAAAAGGACAGAAGGGTGCCAGCTGTTCCCTGCTGTGCTACTACAGCCTGCACCGACAGTGGAGGGAAGGGCAAAGGGCGGACAGGTGGACTCACTCCACACGTCCCTAGGGCTTCTCTGAAGCGTGGGGGGAGCCCTCTCCGGACCTCCTCCAGCAGCTTCTCAATCAGCCGCTGAGACCTTATCCCAGTCTCCTGGCTCAGCTGGGCAGCACTCTTCCAGCCTCTCTCCGTCCGCAGGTCGATTAGTCTGGTCACCCCTGAAGACACCAACGCCCGTCTCACCTGAGCAGATTCCAGAATGTCGCTCCTGACCACAGGATTATGGAAAAGCGGCTCTTCTCCTGCACGACCGTATGGTTCCTCTCGGGAGATTGACAGCACTGAGCTCCACGCCTTCAGCACAGAGTGATAGAACCCCGTGGTGCCTGTCAAGTCGACCCCTTTGAGGTCCAAGAGGAACAGGTGTTTGTCGTAGTCCAGGCCCCCCACTCCATGGAGCAAGACGGCCGCCAACTCTGCCCACAGCGGATGTTGGCCATAGAGCAGGTGCTGCACAGTCTGTAAGCGGAGTGCGACCACACGGCTGGAGAGATCTGTCAACCCCTGTCCTCCCTCATCCACCGGAAGATAAAGAACAGCTGCACTCCGCCAGTGGAAGCCCCCCCAGAAGAAGTCCACCAGCTTCTTTTGTATCTTCACCACCACAGAGTCTGGAGGCTGTAAGACGGTGAAACGGTGCCACAAACAGGAGGCAGCCAGAGTGTTGACGACCAGAGCCCTCCCCCTGTACGACAACTGGGGCTGGACCCATGTCCATCGAGACAATCGGGCACTCACCTTCTCCACAAGGCCGTCCCAGTTTTTCGCTTGGAACTGATCGTCTCCCAGGCACACGCCTAGGCACTTAATCCCCTCCGTGCTCCACTGCAATCCTCCAGGAAGGATGGGCCTCGTCTGGTGGACCCACTGACCCAACAGAAACCCCTCGCACTTGGTCCAGTTCACCTTAGCTGAGGAGGCGCGCCCATAAAGAGAAAGTTTTTGTTCCACGGTGTCCGCGTCCTCTTGTCCCAATACACAGATGGTGAGGTCGTCTGCATACGCTGCAAGGTGAAGGGGCTGCGACACCTGTTCCACCGTAAGGCCTCTCAGCCCCCTCCTGAGCTGGTGAAGCAGGGGCTCAATAGCTAGAACATAGAGCATTCCAGAAAGAGGGCAGCCCTGCCTGATGCCCCTCCGCACCTCCACAGGTCGACTCAGCCCTCCCCCCACCCTGAGCAGCACCGTAGCCCCTGCGTACAGTGTTCCGATCCAAGCCGTGAAAGCTGCAGGAAAACCAAACGCTCTCATGGTGTTAAAAAGATAACGGTGGTCCACTCTATCAAACGCTTTCTCTTGGTCTATCGACACGAGCCCAAGGTCCAGTTTCCTCAGTTTAGCAACTCCAATGATGTCCCTAATAAGGAAAAGGCTGTCCATGATGGTACGTCCAGGGATAGAATATGTCTGTGTCTGGTGGATTATAGAGTCTAGACTGTCCCTCAACCTGTTAGAAAGCACCTTCGCCATTATCTTGTAGTCTGCGCACAACAGGGAGACTGGTCTCCAGTTCTTTAAAAGTGTCAAGTCGCCTTTCTTTGGCAGGAGCGCCAACACTGCTCTGGTGCAGCTGCCAGGCAGTAGCCCCCTTTGCAGTGCAGCGGTAAGGACAATGTATAGATCAGGCCCTAACACAGTCCAAAACTTTTTATAGAACTCAGGGGGGAGACCATCGATCCCTGGTGCCCGTCCACCGCTGAGTTGTTGTACTGCAGTAGTCATCTCCTCCAGAGTGATGGGAGAGTCCAGGGCTGTGGCCTGAGCCTCCTCCAGCTCCGGCAAACCTTCTACTATCTGTCCCTGACAGTCCGCATTGCAGTCACGGGCCTCGAACAGTTCAGTATAGAAGGCTATAGCCTCCTGTCTCATCAGTGAAGGGTCAGATGTAACCTCCCCATTGGCCAGTCTCAGGTGCATGAGGTCAGTGTTAGTCCGAGTCCCCCTCTCCAGGTTGAAAAAGTACTGTGTCGGTGAGTCCATGTCTTAAATAGCTGTCATCCTGGTCCTCACCAACGCCCTTTTGGCCTTTTCATTCATAAACCTCCTTAGTGCCCCCCTCCTGTCTGACAAGGCATCATTGCTCCCAGTTGCCATAACGACCCCCTCCTCCAAGATGGCCACCTCTTGCTCCAACTGCTCTAAACACTCCCTCTCATTCTTATGGGTGTTCGCAGTGTACTGCTGCACAAAAAGTTTAATTTGGCTCTTCCCCACCTCCCACCACTTCAAGGTGTTTTCAAAATCTGCTTTCCTGAGTTGCCACTGCTCCCAAAAGTCCCCAAACGCCCCGACAAAAACCCTGTCCTGCAACAGTTTCACATTCAGTCGCCAGTAGGGGCAGCGACGCGCGCGACCCGGCACACAGTACTCTGTTCCCACCAAATGGTGGTCTGAAAAACCAATGGGGATGATTTGAGATGTCTTTACTCTGTTACAGTGTGTTTGATTAGTGTAGAGCCTGTCGAGGCGGGCTGCACTTACACTGCCCCCCCCCCCCCCCCCCCCCCGTGCGCACCCATGAGTACTGACGGGCCCTAGGGTGGCACTGCCTCCATGTGTCAATGAGATCGTTCTCCCTCAGTACACTATCCAACAGAGAGGCTACCCTTGGGTGAGGCTCAACACTGTTCCTGTCCAAGGGATGGATTGTGCAGTTCCAAGCCCCGCCCACAATCACCACAGAGTTACTATCGTAGTTTTTAAGCTGCCTGTTCAGTGACTGTAGTAGCTGTGCTCTATGAACTGGTGAATTGTGTGCATATATATTTATAAATACAAAATGTGTCTCTCTAATTGTGGCCTGCACCACCTGCAGTCTACCTCCCTCCACCTCCAGGTGATTGGCTCCTCCCAAAACCACCCGATCTGAACCCATGACCGCCACTCCTGCACTCACATTAAAACTGTGACTCATGAACAAAGGCCCTGACCAAACCCCCGCCCAACTCGTCTCATTATCTGCAGTACTGTGTGTCTCCTGTAGGAGTAACACATCAATGCGTTTAAGTTTCATGAGTTGAGCCACAGCCGCCTGCCTCTCTCGATCTCTACCCCCATTAATGTTGAGCGTCCCCACTATAAGGCTCTCCATAGAAGAAAGAGGATAGAATACAATAGAAAAAAAACCCACGTAAAGAAAGAGACCCCACTGTGCACCAGCCATTATAACAGTTCAGAACTCCTCTTCCCCACTCTGTCCTTTTTTATCCTACCCACTAATTTTGACAACCAATACCTTTTCTTTTGGCTCAGTTGGTCAATGCCAACCTGCTTCTTTATCTTCTTTACAGATTTAATGAAAGGCTCAAGATCTGGGAAAAAATCCTGCACATTCTCCACCTTTTTCCCATATGTGACATCCAAAAAGCCATTGATGTCACTAAGTGAGTCGGCGGGGGGTTCGTCTAACCCCGCCTCCTGGGAGAGGTCAGACAGTTGTGACAATGTATCGTCCATGTCCTCCTCATCCTCCTCACACTGCCTATTGATTTCACCTCCTGCCCACTGTGGACTGGCCTCCTCACCAGCATCATGCCCGCTGCTCTCTACACTGCTGCCTCCTGGCTCCGCCCTGCCCTCTGCTCCAGCACCTCGCTCAGTGCTCAGTGACGGGGGCGGGGCACTGTTTACAGTTTCTCCCCGTGTTTGAACTGCCACCTCTGGCCCACTCCCCACATCATCATCCTGCGGCTCACTGGGCACCCCCGCCTCAATCTGAGCAGCTGCAGCACCGGAAGGCCCCGGTAGTTGCTCCTGCTCTGTCACTCGTGTTTCCTCGCTCCTTGCACCCGCTGCCTCCTCGCCCCCCGTCGCCCGCTCGGACTCCCCGGCTCGGCCCTCTCAGCGGGGGCAGGACGCCCGCTTGTGCCCGAGGTCCCCGCACTCAAAACACCTCATACTTCCCGAGCTCACGTACAGACTGTAGTGTCTATTCTCGTGTTTCACTGCAAATGACAACTGGAGCGCACCGCTGGGGTCGTTCAGGTACATAAAGCACTGCCTCCTCAGGGACTTCATGTGCTGCAGTCTGGCGTCTTTACAGCCCAGACGCACCGGTTGTAACCCGCTGGCCAGCTTTCCAAAGCGAACCAGCTCTTTCTCAATGCTGTCGTTAAGGATGAACGGGGGCACGCCAGAAACCGTGATTCTGACGGAAGGTACAAACAATGGAGACACAGTTACGAACTCATTGTCCAAAACTAACCCGCTCTCAACGAGGTCGTGCACCAAACGCACCTCGCGCAGGAAGGCCACCACAGCCTTGTTCATTCTGGACCCATATGTAATGTTTGCATGGCCCACCTGCTCCCCGAGGGCCAACAACACCTGTTCAACGGTGAACCGTGGGTCAGCCACTTCCTGACCCCATGTTTAAGCGACGGAGCCGAGGGGCTTGCCATGCCCGGCCGCCTCTCCCCCCACAGTAACTCCCCAACCACGCACCTCAAACACAGAAAACAGCTCTTACCTCCTCCCAAAGAGTGACAGCATGAAGATGGAAACTTTGTGCCGACTCACTCACTCAACTCCATTCTCCGCAAACACACGACCTGCCACACGCTCACACGCACACACCCAGCATGCAGTGCAACAGGAGAGAGAGAGAGAGAGAGAGAGAGACAGAGAGAGAGACAGAGAGACAGAGAGAGAGAGAGAGACAGAGAGACCCTTTGACCTTTAACCAGTCCTTTATTTTCACCCTTTTTTTTTTTCTGTACAGTTGGATATGTTTTTTTTTTTTTTTTTAAGAAAACTCATACAAAGATGATAGGAATTGAAAGTAAAAGACAAAAATACTTATATACATGCAGTGAAAAAAACAAACAACAATGGAGAAAAAAAAAACACACACACACACACACACACACACACACACACACACACACACACACACACACACACACACACACACACACACACACACACACACTAGAAGTGCAGTAGTAGTTCTTCCTGCTCTATGGTACACAGAACATCACCGACAGTCCAAACAGAAACAAACTCTCTCAGGTTGGACACCATTTTGTAGAAGGTGAACTCCACCCTGAGTCGCGCAGCCACCAGGCCTCTGAAAACCTGAAGCGCATCATCAGACCCTGCACCCTGCCTTCTGTTGCGCCGAGAGAGCCAGATCCCCATTTTCGCCTGTCCTATGAGGAAGTTAACCAGACAGACGTTTCTGCGTTGGGCTGCAGAGTACTTTGGTCCGAATATGAAGAGGGTGCTGTTGAAAACATGGTCTAACTGGGTCAACCACTGCTGCAGCAGAGCAAAGAGGGAACTCAGTCTCTGACAGTGCAGCCAGAGATGATCCAGGGTTTCCTCAGCTTGGCAGAAAACACAACGACTGTCAGTTTGGGGATTGAGTCGTGCCACGTGTCTGTTTGTGGCCACGGCCCCATGTACCACCCTCCACTGGAGATCTGCAGTGCGTTTCTCAATGGGGGCTTTGTACAGGGACCTCCAGCTGCCTCTGGGTGAGGACCCTGGTGCCAATGTCCCAGCCCACCTGGACTCCCGGACACCAGTCAGCGACACACAGTTCCTGACCTTTACTGTGACGATGTAGAGGTCCTTCTTCTTCAGTTTGGAAAAGTCAGAGAGTTTTGGTGTAGCGAAGGAGAGCAGAAGTCCATGGTCCACCTCCTGCTGACTCACTGCAGCACTGATGGACAGCTGTGGGAAGACGGAATCCATGGCTGATTGGTGGGATGATGCTTCCTTCCCCAGGGCCTCCCTGAAGGAGCCTGGCAAAGCTCTCATCACCTCCTCTAGCAGTTTTTCCACCAGTCTTTGTGATGTCAGCCTGATCTCATGACTCAACCTGGCTGCCGTCTTCCACTGTCCCGCCGTCCTCAGGTCCCCCAGCTTAGTCAGACCAGCTGATGTTAAGGCCCTCTGTATGGTCAGGGAGTGGAGTAGCCTGGCCTGGAGCATGGGGTTATGGAACAGTGGCTCCTCTCTTACATTTCCAAGCACCTGGGACGGGTCTCTCCGGGCATTGAAAACAGTTCTCCAGGCTCTCAGGACTGACTGGTAAAAGACTGATGTGTTGGATAGATCTACTTCAGCCAGGTTCAGGAGGAACAGATGTTTGTTATAATTGAAGCTCCGGATTTTTCCCAGCAGCACAGATGCCGTTTGTGTCCATGTCTGTTCCTGGTGGTACAGGTAGCGCTGTGCAGTCAGGAGACGGAGGGTCTGCAGCCGGCTCTGGAGGTCGATCAACCCTTGACCTCCCTCAGCCAGAGGAAGATACAAGACAGAGGCTCTGGTCCAGTGAGCTCCGCCCCAGAAGAAGTTCACCAGTCTGGTCTGTATGTCCTTTATCAGGGCTGCAGGCGGTTCTAGCACAGTGAACCGATGCCAGAGCATCGAAGCAGCCAGGTTGTTAGCAACCAAAGTCCTCCCCCGGTAAGACAGCTGTGGCTGGACCCAGGTCCATCGAGACAATCGGGCACTGACTCTCTCTGCCAAACCTTCCCAGTTCTTCTTTTGGAAGTCGTTGGTTCCGAGAAAGACACCAAGACACTTCATTCCCTCAGTGCTCCACTGCAGCCCAGCAGGTAAAGTTGGCTGCTGATTGTTCCATTGCCCCAGAAGGAGCCCCTCACACTTGGCCCAGTTCACCTTGGCTGAGGAGGCCTTCTCATATAGGGTGAGTTTATTCTGCAGGGTCTGGATGTCTGCTGTGTGGGTTATAAAAACTGTGATGTCATCAGCATAAGCTGATAGCACCACAGTTCTCCCACTTCCTGGGATTGGTAGGCCTGGTAGACTGCTCCTGAGCTGAACCAAAAGGGGCTCGATGGCAATGCTGTACAGCATCCCGGACAGGGGACAGCCCTGCCGGATCCCCCTCTGAACAGGGACCGGTCGGCTCAGACCCCCCCCCAACTTTCAGCAATACAGTGGCACCTGTGTAAAGCAGTTTAATTGCAGAAATAAACTTATCACCAAAACCAAAAGAATGAAGTGTTTTAAATAAATAAAGATGATCAACTCTATCAAAAGCCTTCTCCTGGTCGATGGAGAACAGTCCCACTTGTAGCCCCTCCGAGTGTGAAATGTCAATAGTGTCCCTAATCAAGAAGATATTGTCCATGATGCTCCGCTCTGGGACACAGTATGTTTGTCCCACTGTAATGATGTTGTCCAGACAGTCCCTCAATCTGTTGCCAATACACCTGGCTATTATTTTGTAGTCCGTGCAGAGGAGTGACACTGGCCTCCAGTTCTTTAGAAGGCCCAGATCTCCTTTCTTGGGCAGCAGGGTCAGAACGGCCCTCGTGCAGCTTAGGGGCAACAGTTCCGAGTCCAAGCAGGAGTTAAAAACTACAAACAGGTCCTGCCCCAGTACACTCCAAAACCTGGTGTAGAACTCTGTTGGGAGGCCGTCGATCCCGGGAGACCGTCCACAGCTAAGTTGCTGAATTGCCGTGGTTAGCTCCTCAAAGGAGAAACCGGACTCCAGCGATGTCGAGATGGACTCCTCCAGCCGTGGGAGCCCCTCCAGGATCTGAGCCACGTCACCAGCATCGCATGTCTCTGTGCTGAAGAGGTCTGAATAGAACCTGATGGCCAGCTTCCTCATCTCAGCAGGGTCTGTTGTTATTGTTCCATTGCTATGTTTGAGGTGTGTCATTATATTGTATGTCCTGGGTTTTTTCTCTAGTTTGAAGAAGTAGCGGGTCGGTGCATCGATGTCTTTAATTGAGGTGATCCGATTTTTTAGTAAAGCCCCTTTTGCTTTTGTATGGAGGAAAGTGTTTAGCGCTTTCTTCCTTTCGTGTAGTGTTGTATTGCCGACAGTCCCTTTAGTGATTTGTTCTTCTAGTGTACTAATTTCCTGTTCTAGTAGATGAAGATGGTTTTTTTGTGTTTGTGTTCTGTGAGCAGTGTACTGCTGGCAAAAGAGTTTAATTTGAGTTTTCCCCACCTCCCACCATTTGGCCAAACTCACAAAGTCCAGTTTCCTCCGTCTCCACTGGGTCCAGAAGACGGCAAAAGCCTGACAGAAGAGAGTGTCCTGAGTGAGCTGGATGTTAAAGGTCCAATATGGAGGAGGCTGTGGGCGTGTCTGTAGAGACACGTCTGTGACCAGGAGGTGGTGGTCAGAGAAACCTACCGGTGTGATGGAGGACTGGACCAGACGGTTATTAAGTGTTCTGTTGATGTAGATCCGGTCCAGTCTGGCTGCACTGACCCTGCTGTCTGTGGCCTTGACCCAGGTGTACTGCCTTACTGTGGGGTGAAGGGTCCTCCAGGTGTCTAAGAGGTCGTTTTCATTTATGAGGGTGGAAAGGGCGGACACTGATGGTGGGTGTGGTTCTTGTGTGTTCCTGTCAGAGTCTGGATGGGTGGTGCAGTTCCAATCTCCTCCTATGATTGTGAAAGAGCTGCTGTTAAGTTGTTTTAGTTTATTGTTTAGTTTGTGAAAGAGTTGAACACGGTTGGCCCCGGTGTTATGGGCATAGATGTTAATGAAAGTGAACTCGGTTCCTCTTATTTTTGCCTGCACCACCTGAGCCCTGCCCTGCTCCACCTCGCAGGATGAAATGTCTGCAGGACACAGGCGGGGTGACAATAGCACTGCGACTCCTGCACTGAAATTAGTGCCATGACTGAAGACGGTTTCCCCTCTCCAGCCCAGGAGCCAGTCTCTTTCATTATCAAGAGAGCTGTGCGTCTCCTGGAGGAGGAGGACATCAATTTTCTTGTCCTTGCACAGCTCTGATATTAGTGCTCTCCTTTCTCTGTCTCTCCCTCCGTTCATATTGAGAGTAGCCACCCTGAGAGTCTCCATGAGAAGAGAGAAGAAGAGCAGGACAGTGAACCACCACCAGTTAGAGAAGACCACCTTCAGAATAAGAGCCATGTTACTTGTGTATTTCAGGAAGGAGTCTTCCCTCTCCTTTCCTTCCTCAGTTTTGTCAGGAGTTTCTTTAGCCGGAATCTTTTCTGTTTGCTGAGTTCCTCAGTGCTGGCCTGCTTATTGATTTTTAGCACAGAATTAATAAATTTGTCCACGTCCGAAAAAAAGTCTTTCACGTCTACTGACTGTCGTCCGTAGGTCTCGTCCAGAAAGTCGTTTATTTCTTGTAATGTGTATGAAGAGGAGTCGTCCTGAGAAGGAGAGTCAGAGAACTGTGAGAGGGAGTCGTCGTCTTCCATGTCGTCATCCAGGTGTTTGTCTGTCAGGTCACTGGTGTCAGTGTGAGATGTGTGTGTGTGTGTGCTGGGGATGTCAGCATGGGGTGTGTGTGTATGTGTGTGTGTGCTGGGGGTGTCAGTGTGGGGTGCGTGTGTATGTGTGTGTGTGCTGGGGGTGTCAGTTTGCTCAGTGTGTGTTTCAGTCTCTATCAGTCCATTGTCATCAACAGTGTGCGTCTCCTTATTTTTCTTGTCAGTGTTTATTTCCTTGTCATCCTGCAACTTCCTCTTGTTATTTTTCCCTTGTGGTGGAGAGCTGCTTACAGCCTCCACCTCCTCCACCTCCGTTATTTCTGCCTGCGGCTCTGGGGCCGCGTCGGCACTCGGGGTCGGAGCCCCTACCCGTGCCCCAGTGGGAACGCTGGTACCGGGGGTCGGCCATTCCGACCGTGATCCACCGGGAGACTCAGGACCCGCAGACTCCGGCCCCGGCCGCGGCGCACCCCATGGTGCCGCCCGCGGAGCGGCGGCAGGCGCAGCGGCCGCGCCGCGGCGCTCCGCGGAGCCGCCGCTACGTGCCGGCTGCTCTCTGTGCGGACACGCCAGACGTTTATGTCCGACGTCCCCGCATTCAAAACACTTGATGCTCCCCGAGCTGGCGTACAAGGTGTAGTACCCGTCTCCGTACTTTACTTTAAAGGACACCTCCAGCGTCTGTTCCGGGTCATTTAAATACATGAACGCCTGTCGGCGGAGCGACTGGACGTGCTGCAGTTTGTCGTTTTTGCAGTTTAATTTAATTTCTCTAAAGCCTCCGGAGAACTTCCCGAAACGGGTGAGTTGGTTCTCCAGCAGCTGGTTGGGGATGAACGGGGGAACCCCGGACACAGTGACCCGGGTGGACGGGACAAACAGCGGGGACACTGAGACATATTGATCCTCCAGGACGATTCCCTGCTCCACCAGTGAGTGAACCATCTTCTCCTCACGGAGAAAAGCCACCACGGCCTTATTCATCCTGGAGCCATACAAAATATTGATTTGACCCACTACGTCCCCTACAGCGAGGAGAACGTCCTCCACAGAGGACCGGGGGTCAGCCACCACCCGAACACCTTGTTTGATGGAGGGAGGAGGCGAACCCTCCTGCGGGAGGGACGCCATCACTCCTCCAACAAAACACTTCACTTACTCACACAAATACCTCTTTTCCTTCCAGGTGATGAATGAAACTCCTCTTACCTTCACATGGAAGAACCAGGGGAGGAGAAAACACCGAAGATTCAAGTGCAGAAAACCAGTTTTCACACTCAAACTTTTCCGACGATCCACACCCGCTCACACACTCACACCCACACACTCCCAGCATGCACCGAGAGAGAGAGAGAGAGAGAGAGAGAGAGAGAGAGAGAGAGCATGAGAGAGAGAAGGAGAGAGAGAGAGACATAGAAAGAGAGAGAGAGAGTGAGACAGAGAGAGACAGAGAGAGAGAGAGCGTGAGAGAGTGAGAGAGAGACCTTTTGACCTTTAACCAGTCCTTTATTTTCACCCTTTTTTTTTTTCTGTACAGTTGGATATGTTTTTTTTTTTTAAGAAAACTCATACAAAGATGATAGGAATTGAAAGTAAAAGACAAAAATACTTATATACATGCAGTGAAAAAAACAAACAACAATGGAGAAAAAAAAACCACACACACACACACACACACACACACACACACACACACACACACACACACACACACACACACACACACACACACACACACACACACACACACACACACTAGAAGTGCAGTAGTAGTTCTTCCTGCTCTATGGTACACAGAACATCACCGACAGTCCAAACAGAAACAAACTCTCTCAGGTTGGACACCATTTTGTAGAAGGTGAACTCCACCCTGAGTCGCGCAGCCACCAGGCCTCTAAAAACCTGAAGCGCATCATCAGACCCTGCACCCTGCCTTCTGTTGCGTCGAGAGAGCCAGATCCCCATTTTCGCCTGTCCTATGAGGAAGTTAACCAGACAGACGTTTCTGCGTTGGGCTGCAGAGTACTTTGGTCCGAATATGAAGAGGGTGCTGTTGAAAACATGGTCTAACTGGGTCAACCACTGCTGCAGCAGAGCAAAGAGGGAACTCAGTCTCTGACAGTGCAGCCAGAGATGATCCAGGGTTTCCTCAGCTTGGCAGAAAACACAACGACTGTCAGTTTGGGGATTGAGTCGTGCCACGTGTCTGTTTGTGGCCACGGCCCCATGTACCACCCTCCACTGGAGATCTGCAGTGCGTTTCTCAATGGGGGCTTTGTACAGGGACCTCCAGCTGCCTCTGGGTGAGGACCCTGGTGCCAATGTCCCAGCCCACCTGGACTCCCGGACACCAGTCAGCGACACACAGTTCCTGACCTTTACTGTGACGATGTAGAGGTCCTTCTTCTTCAGTTTGGAAAAGTCAGAGAGTTTTGGTGTAGCGAAGGAGAGCAGAAGTCCATTGTCCACCTCCTGCTGACTCACTGCAGCACTGATGGACAGCTGTGGGAAGACGGAATCCATGGCTGATTGGTGAGATGATGCTTCCTTCCCTAGGGCCTCCCTGAAGGAGCCTGGCAAAGCTCTCATCACCTCCTCTAGCAGTTTTTCCACCAGTCTTTGTGATGTCAGCCTGATCTCATGACTCAACCTGGCTGCCGTCTTCCACTGTCCCGCCGTCCTCAGGTCCCCCAGCTTAGTCAGACCAGCTGATGTTAAGGCCCTCTGTATGGTCAGGGAGTGGAGTAGCCTGGCCTGGAGCATGGGGTTATGGAACAGTGGCTCCTCTCTTACATTTCCAAGCACCTGGGACGGGTCTCTCCGGGCATTGAAAACAGTTCTCCAGGCTCTCAGGACTGACTGGTAAAAGACTGATGTGTTGGATAGATCTACTTCAGCCAGGTTCAGGAGGAACAGATGTTTGTTATAATTGAAGCTCCTGATTTTTCCCAGCAGCACAGATGCCGTTTGTGTCCATGTCTGTTCCTGGTGGTACAGGTAGCGCTGTGCAGTCAGGAGACGGAGGGTCTGCAGCCGGCTCTGGAGGTCGATCAACCCTTGACCTCCCTCAGCCAGAGGAAGATACAAGACAGAGGCTCTGGTCCAGTGAGCTCCGCCCCAGAAGAAGTTCACCAGTCTGGTCTGTATGTCCTTTATCAGGGCTGCAGGCGGTTCTAGCACAGTGAACCGATGCCAGAGCATCGAAGCAGCCAGGTTGTTAGCAACCAAAGTCCTCCCCCGGTAAGACAGCTGTGGCTGGACCCAGGTCCATCGAGACAATCGGGCACTGACTCTCTCTGCCAAACCTTCCCAGTTCTTCTTTTGGAAGTCGTTGGTTCCGAGAAAGACACCAAGACACTTCATTCCCTCAGTGCTCCACTGCAGCCCAGCAGGTAAAGTTGGCTGCTGATTGTTCCATTGCCCCAGAAGGAGCCCCTCACACTTGGCCCAGTTCACCTTGGCTGAGGAGGCCTTCTCATATAGGGTGAGTTTATTCTGCAGGGTCTGGATGTCTGCTGTGTGGGTTATAAAAACTGTGATGTCATCAGCATAAGCTGATAGCACCACAGTTCTCCCACTTCCTGGGATTGGTAGGCCTGGTAGACTGCTCCTGAGCTGAACCAAAAGGGGCTCGATGGCGATGCTGTACAGCATCCCGGACAGGGGACAGCCCTGCCGGATCCCCCTCTGAACAGGGACCGGTCGGCTCAGACCCCCCCCCAACTTTCAGCAATACAGTGGCACCTGTGTAAAGCAGTTTAATTGCAGAAATAAACTTATCACCAAAACCAAAAGAATGAAGTGTTTTAAATAAATAAAGATGATCAACTCTATCAAAAGCCTTCTCCTGGTCGATGGAGAACAGTCCCACTTGTAGCCCCTCCGAGTGCGAAATGTCAATAGTGTCCCTAACCAAGAAGATATTGTCCATGATGCTCCGCTCTGGGACACAGTATGTTTGTCCCACTGCAATGATGTTATCCAGACAGTCCCTCAATCTGTTGCCAATACACCTGGCTATTATTTTGTAGTCCGTGCAGAGGAGTGACACTGGCCTCCAGTTCTTTAGAAGGCCCAGATCTCCTTTCTTGGGCAGCAGGGTCAGGACGGCCCTCGTGCAGCTTAGGGGCAACAGTTCCGAGTCCAAGCAGGAGTTAAAAACTACAAACAGGTCTTGCCCCAGTACACTCCAAAACCTGGTGTAGAACTCTGTTGGGAGGCCGTCGATCCCGGGAGACCGTCCACAGCTAAGTTGCTGAATTGCCGTGGTTAGCTCCTCAAAGGAGAAACCGGACTCCAGTGATGTTGAGATGGACTCCTCCAGCCGTGGGAGCCCCTCCAGGATCTGGGCCACGTCACCAGCATCGCATGTCTCTGTGCTGAAGAGGTCTGAATAGAACCTGATGGCCAGCTTTCTCATCTCAGCAGGGTCTGTTGTTATTGTTCCATTGCTATGTTTGAGGTGTGTCATTATATTGTATGTCCTGGGTTTTTTCTCTAGTTTGAAGAAGTAGCGGGTCGGTGCATCGATGTCTTTAATTGAGGTGATCCGATTTTTTAGTAAAGCCCCTTTTGCTTTTGTATGGAGGAAAGTGTTTAGCGCTTTCTTCCTTTCGTGTAGTGTTGTATTGCCGACAGTCCCTTTAGTGATTTGTTCTTCTAGTGTACTAATTTCCTGTTCTAGTAGATGAAGATGGTTTTTTTGTGTTTGTGTTCTGTGAGCAGTGTACTGCTGGCAAAAGAGTTTAATTTGAGTTTTCCCCACCTCCCACCATTTGGCCAAACTCACAAAGTCCAGTTTCCTCCGTCTCCACTGGGTCCAGAAGACGGCAAAAGCCTGACAGAAAAGAGTGTCCTGAGTGAGCTGGAGGTTAAAGGTCCAATATGGAGGAGGCTGTGGGCGTGTCTGTAGAGACACGTCTGTGACCAGGAGGTGGTGGTCAGAGAAACCTACCGGTGTGATGGAGGACTGGACCAGACGGTTATTAAGTGTTCTGTTGATGTAGATCCGGTCCAGTCTGGCTGCACTGACCCTGCTGTCTGTGGCCTTGACCCAGGTGTACTGCCTTACTGTGGGGTGAAGGGTCCTCCAGGTGTCTAAGAGGTCGTTTTCATTTATGAGGGTGGAAAGGGCGGACACTGATGGTGGGTGTGGTTCCTGTGTGTTCCTGTCAGAGTCTGGATGGGTGGTGCAGTTCCAATCTCCTCCTATGATTGTGAAAGAGCTGCTGTTAAGTTGTTTTAGTTTATTGTTTAGTTTGTGAAAGAGTTGAACACGGTTGGCCCCGGTGTTATGGGCATAGATGTTAATGAAAGTGAACTCGGTTCCTCTTATTTTTGCCTGCACCACCTGAGCCCTGCCCTGCTCCACCTCGCAGGAGGAAATGTCTGCAGGACACAGGTGGGGTGAGAACAGCACTGCGACTCCTGCACTGAAATTAGTGCCATGACTGAAGACGGTTTCCCCTCTCCAGCCCAGGAGCCAGTCTCTTTCATTATCAAGAGAGCTGTGCGTCTCCTGGAGGAGGAGGACATCAATTTTCTTGTCCTTGCACAGCTCTGCTATTAGTGCTCTCCTTTCTCTGTCTCTCCCTCCGTTCATATTGAGAGTAGCCACCCTGAGAGTCTCCATGAGAAGAGAGAAGAAGAGCAGGACAGTGAACCACCACCAGTTAGAGAAGACCACCTTCAGAATAAGAGCCATGTTACTAGTGTATTTCAAGAAGGGGTCTTCCCTCTCCTTTCCTTCCTCAGTTTTGTCAGGAGTTTCTTTAGCCGGAATCTTTTCTGTTTGCTGAGTTCCTCAGTGCTGGCCTGCTTATTGATTTTTAGCACAGAATTAATAAATTTGTCCACGTCCGAAAAAAAGTCTTTCACGTCTACTGACTGTCGTCCGTAAGTCTCGTCCAGAAAGTCGTTTATTTCTTGTAGTGTGTATGAAGAGGAGTCGTCCTGAGAGGGAGAGTCAGAGAACTGGGAGAGGGAGTCGTCGTCTTCCATGTCGTCATCCAGGTGTTTGTCTGTCAGGTCACTGGTGTCAGTGTGAGATGTGTGTGTGTGTGTGCTGGGGGTGTCAGCGTGGGGTGCGTGTGTATGTGTGTGTGTGCTGGGGGTGTCAGTGTGGGGTGCGTGTGTATGTGTGTGTGTGCTGGGGGTGTCAGTTTGCTCAGTGTGTGTTTCAGTCTCTATCAGTCCATTGTCATCAACAGTGTGCGTCTCCTTATTTTTCTTGTCAGTGTTTATTTCCTTGTCATCCTGCAACTTCCTCTTGTTATTTTTCCCTTGTGGTGGAGAGCTGCTTACAGCCTCCACCTCCTCCACCTCCGTTATTTCTGCCTGCGGCTCTGGGGCCGCGTCGGCACTCGGGGTCGGAGCCCCTACCCGTGCCCCAGTGGGAACGCTGGTACCGGGGGTCGGCCATTCCGACCCTGATCCACCGGGACACTCAGGACCCGCAGACTCCGGCCCCGGCCGCGGCGCACCCCATGGTGCCGCCCGCGGAGCGGCGGCAGGCGCAGCGGCCGCGCCGCGGCGCTCCGCGGAGCCGCCGCTACGTGCCGGCTGCTCTCTGTGCGGACACGCCAGACGTTTATGTCCGACGTCCCCGCATTCAAAACACTTGATGCTCCCCGAGCTGGCGTACAAGGTGTAGTACCCGTCTCCGTACTTTACTTTAAAGGACACCTCCAGCGTCTGTTCCGGGTCATTTAAATACATGAACGCCTGTCGGCGGAGCGACTGGACGTGCTGCAGTTTGTCGTTTTTGCAGTTTAATTTAATTTCTCTAAAGCCTCCGGAGAACTTCCCGAAACGGGTGAGTTGGTTCTCCAGCAGCTGGTTGGGGATGAACGGGGGAACCCCGGACACAGTGACCCGGGTGGACGGGACAAACAGCGGGGACACTGAGACATATTGATCCTCCAGGACGATTCCCTGCTCCACCAGTGAGTGAACCATCTTCTCCTCACGGAGAAAAGCCACCACGGCCTTATTCATCCTGGAGCCATACAAAATATTGATTTGACCCACTACGTCCCCTACAGCGAGGAGAACGTCCTCCACAGAGGACCGGGGGTCAGCCACCACCCGAACACCTTGTTTGATGGAGGGAGGAGGCGAACCCTCCTGCGG
>NC_137673.1:11671880-11706880 GCF_963422515.1 Blennius ocellaris | reverse complement strand
TCTCTGAGCCTCACACACAATCTGTGTTTTTCTTTTTTCTTTTTAAATGAAGACAATGTTTGGAATCCTACTGAAGCTACTTGTCACGACTTGCTGTCTTATTAATGTTACAAGGGTGAATGAAATGTCAATCTCTTTGATGTCAGGAACTCTGAAATTCTTCACCTTTTTCAATGAATTCTGTTAATTATTACTAATTTAACTATTAATTAAAATTCTAAATGAAACGTTTAGCATATCTTGATGAGATTGATGTAAGTTGCCATCATTTCCTGATCTGATGCATCAGATTCTATTTTATAATTAATAATTAATGACTTCTTTGATCTTTACTCATCAGTGTTACCACAGTTACCTTGAAAAAGTAATCCAATTACTGATTACTAGTTACTCTTTGAAAATGTAATTTAATTACATTTACTGATGACTTGTTTTTAAGAATAACTAAGTTAGATTATGAGTAACTTTTTAGCTACAGCAGCCGACAACATGCCCCCCGTCTCAAAATAAAAAGGACAAGAGGTTTTTCTAAAAACTCAGTTCTGATCACTGCCTGGCCTCCTGCTGATATTTAACCTTTGACCTTCATTCTCTGTTCTGTTTATATCCGACTCACTTTTATTATCACATTTTTACTATTACTGATATTTATTTACCGGTGATGGAGTTGTAGTCTGTTGTTGATCTATTTATAGATTTATAGATTTATAGATTTGCACTATTTGACCTTTTAATTATCCCGTCGGGGACAAATAAAGTATTTTATTGATTGATTGAAAAAGAAGAAAAAAAAAATTACACCTCTGCAGTTGCTATTGTTGCAATGATATCATTTATTGTTGACATTTCTTGGTTCCAATTCTTTTGTGTCACCTGAACGCACCGTTAGAGTGACTTGGTCTGTCCTCTCTGTGTCTCATTACAGTCTTTCTTCCAATCCAATCCAATCCAATCCACTTTATTTATATAGCACATTTTAAAAACGAAGCGATTACAAAGTGCTTCACATACTGCACATAAAACTAAACAGTCCAACACTAAATAAGTATAAAACCAAAAAATAAAAACAGATGAAAAACTACAAACACATTAAGAAACTACAAATAAGAATAAAACAATTCAAAAGAATAAATAGAAAAATAAAGACGCTTATAAAAGCAATAAAATAAATGAGAACAATAAATAAAACAATAAGTAAAAGACACAGGGGACCACACGACTCACGTGGCGTTAAAAGCCTGAGAACAAAAGTGGGTTTTTAAACGTGATTTAAAACAGTCCAAAGTGGGGGCTGTTGGGACGTGGAGGGGCAGAACGTTCCACAGCTTAGGGCCGACAACGGAGAACGCTCTGTCCCCTATGGTTCTACACTTGGTCTTAGGACCCACGAGCTGGAGCTGGCCCTCAGACCTCAGAGCGCGGGGGGGTTGATAAATTTTGATGAGCTCTGTAATGTACTGAGGGGCCAGTCCATTCAAAGCTTTAAAAACAAACAACAAACTTTTAAAATCAATTCTAAAATTAACAGGGAGCCAGTGCAAAGATGCAAGGATAGGGGTAATGTGAACTCATGTGAACTCTCTGACTGTGAAGTGATCTCCTCGGCTCTGAAGCCTGACTCCTCCCATCTCAAACATCTGGACTTGAGTTTCAACCTCCTGAAGGAGTCATCAGTGAAGTTTCTGTGTGCTGGACTGGAGAGTCCAAACTGTAACCTGGAGACTCTGAGGTCAGTTCACTGTCTGGAGGGAGAATCTGTTAAGTCCAACCACTGAGAGGAGTTGAGGAGGATCCAGATGTTGGAGGACAGAGGTGGACTGAGCTTTGCAGCATGTTAGTGATCAGCATGTTGATGAGACTCTTCTCCTCCTGGTCCTTCAGCTGTTTGGACTTTACATTTCTAAACTCTTCCAGTCTGAACCTTCTTCACTCTCAATGACTTCAACATCACACTTTGTCCTCTAATCTCACTTCTTTCTCTCTTTATTCAGGTTGATGAACTGCAGGTTGTCAGAGAGCAGCTGTTCTTCTGTGGCCTCAGCTCTGAAGTCCAACCCCTCCCTCCTAAAACATCTGAAACATCTGGACCTGAGTGAGAACCAGCTGCAGGATTCAGGAGTTGAGCAGCTGTGTGGTTTTCTGGAGAGTCCACTCTGTAGTCTGGAGACTCTAGAGTAAGACTCCATGTTTGAGTTTGTGTGCAGTGAAAGTTGTGTTCCACTAAAGGTCAGACATCAGGCTGATATGAGATGATCCACACTGAGGATCTCCATGAGAAACTGAGACTTTAGTCCTGTGACTGTGGCAGAGCCGTGTGGAGCTCCACATTTCAAAGCTTGGTAGAAGAACAAGGTGCTGCACTGGACAATTCACTGTCCAGCTCTGACAGGCTCCATGTTCACCTTCAGCTTTCAAAGCAGGCTGATCTCTCCTGGATGAAGAGTCACTGATCTCCCAGCTGGAGCTCCAAACTCTCACTCACTCTGCCATTGTTGCCCCCCTGACCCAGTGTGTGTCATGGAGGGTGACATTAAATCCTGTAGCAGGAAACAAAGAGGCAGACAGGTTGAGCTGGCGTTTGTCTCGGCTGCAGGATTTAATATGCAGCTGCCTCTGTGCAGCTTTGAGGCTCCTCCAATCAGTGGCGCCGCCAGGATTCAATACCATAGTCCACACAGACCCCCCCTCCCCCCAGCGTCTGCGTTGTGAGCGCCGGGGGGGGATTTTCCGTTCTGTGCACAGAGAAGATGGTGGTTGGCGAGCCCCGGGGGTGTGTACAGAAACACAGAGGAAAACAGCCCAGCAACACATTCTGCTGACGGCTCACCAGGAAGAGACAAAAGCAAACACCCCTTCAAAATAAATGTTCACACCTTCAAATAAACTGTAGGTGCAGTTAAACTGGACTTGTTGTCTTGATGTCCAGTAAGCTTGGCTGTTGACTTGTCCTCCACTGGACACTGCTTCTGTTTGCTGTCACATCAATTCAGCTCTCCAGAAGAACAAAGATCACATCAGTGACAATAATAAGCTCCTTCTTCTTTCACTTCCTCGGGGCTCCAACCTTCTTCAGAAGAAGAAATGAACAACAAGGATCAGTGTGATCAGTCTCTTCTGAATATGATCAGCTGCTCATTTCAGCTCATGTAGCAGCCCAGCTCTCTAAAGTATTATTGTCTGAATTGAATTAGAGGAGCTGTGACTTAAAGGCTGGGGGGGTCGGGTTGGTGAGCAGCTAGTTACCACCAAGGTTTACCAGTAGGGGGCGACACTCGAATGACCCTTCTTATTATAAGACCATGAGAAATATTCACACAGTTACTTAAAGACCTTTAAAAAGCAAACAAATATTTATTTACAGTAAATCACACACTACAAATTAAAGGCTTTTTGTAACTGAACTGTGGAGTTAAACAACTATTTTAGAATGAAATTATATCAAACTAAACAACCCAACAAACACCTAAATAATGAAAAACTTCTTCACTCTCAATGACTTCAACATCACACTTTGTCCTCTAATCTCACTTCTTTCTCTCTTTATTCAGGTTGAGTTACTGCAGGTTGTCAGAGATCAGCTGTTCTTCTGTGGCCTCAGCTCTGAAGTCCAACCCCTCCCTCCTGAAACATCTGAAACATCTGGACCTGAGTGAGAACCAGCTGCAGGGTTCAGGAGTTGAGCAGCTGTGTGGTTTTCTGGAGAGTCCACTCTGTAGTCTGGAGACTCTGAGGTCAGTTGACTGTCTGTTACTGTTGTAGAAGGAGGAATGTTAGTGATGTGAGACTCTGGTCCTGCAGTGAGAGATGGACTGAGCTCAGCAGCTTCTTACTGATGTGTGTGGACATGAGGAGGAGTGTGAAGGTTGTGCTGACATGAGGATGATGAGGGTGATGATGAAGATCCACAACAACAGAACAGCTCATTGATCAGGACTCAGTAATGAGGAGCTGCTCATTTCTCCATCAACACATCTGATTGGTTCTCCTCATTCAGTCTCATGCTTTCTCTCTTTATTCAGGTTGATGAGATGCAGGTTGTCAAAGATCAGCTGTTCTTGTCTGGCCTCAGCTCTGAAGTCCAACCCCTCCCACCTGAAGGAGCTCGACCTGCGTTACAACAACCTTCAGGATCCAGATGTGGAGCAGCTGGTTGGTCTTCAGAAGAGTCCAGACTGCAGCCTACAGACTCTCTGGTCAGTAGATGTTGGAGTGAGTCCCTGCTGCTTCCAGCAGGTTTCTACTAAACACAGTTAGTGTGAGAACAAAGATCCAGTGTTGGACGTCTCAGTGAGGCTGTGAGAGGACAACGCTGAGCAGCTTCAGGATTGGACAGCAGAGGACACAGTCAGCCAATCAGAGGAGCCACAGGCTGGTTGTGTTGGTCTGACAGTGGTGGTCCTTCATGAGCTCTGAGCTGCTGCTGTGGACAGGACTGAAGTCCTGCTGCTCCTCAGAGACTGTCCTCATGTCCTCTGTCCTCTCTTCTCTCTGCAGGTGGAGGGACTGAGAGCAGAGAGGACGCTGTGTGTCCTGAAGGTCCACTGAGGACAGCAGAGAGGACACTGTGTGTCCTGAAGGTCCACTGAGGACAGCAGAGCTTCATCCAGCAGTGAGCGACAGAGGAACCACCAGAAGATCTGATGAGTGTCAGTGGTGCAGTGTGAAGAGCTGAGAGAGTCCAGCATCGAACCAGGGTTCCTCCTGCTCCTCCTGCTCTTCCTCCTCCTCCTGCTCATCCTCCTCCTCCTGCTTCTCCTCCTCTTCCTCTTCCTCCTTCTCCTCCTGCTCCTCTCCTCCTCATCCTCCTCGTCCTCCTCGTCCTCCTCCTCCTCCTGCTGCTCCTCCTCCTCCTGCTCCTCTCCTCCTCATCCTCCTCGTCCTCCTCGTCCTCCTCCTCCTCCTGCTGCTCCTCCTCCTCCTCCTCCTCCTCTTCTTCCTCCTCCTCTTCCTCTTCCTCCTCTTCTTCCTCTTCCTGCTCTTCCTCCTCCTCCTCTTCCTCCTCCTCCTCGTCATCCTCCTCTTCTCTTCCTCCTCTTCTCTTCCTCCTCCTCCTCCTCCTCCTCTTACCCCTCTTCCTCCTCCTCCTGTTCCTCCTCCTCCTCCTCTTCCTCCTCTTGTCTTCCTCCTCCTCCTCCTCTTCCTCCTCCTCCTCTTGTCTTCCTCCTCCCCCTCCTCCTCCTCCTCCTCCTGCTCTTCCTCCTGCTCCTCCTCCTCCTCCTCCTCCTCCTCCTCCTCCTCCTCTTCATGTGTTGGTTCATTGGAAGCTGTAGAGATGTTTTGTTGTTTGTCTAAATTCTTTGTTGAGGTTTGAATCCCGTTCCTTCATGTTGGACCTTAACAAGTGTCCTTCAGAGGACAATGAGACTCTGGAACCTTCAAAGAGGGACCTGGTGTGTGTGGGACTTTTCCAGCTTGTGTAAAGTGGAGCAGGAGCTGGTCAACACTCCATCAAGCTGTTCTCCACCTTCACCTCCATCACCTGAGGACGTGTCCACAGCACAGAGAGTGGACAGAGCATGGACAGAGACCGTTGGTGTTCCAGTCACGTCTCATTGTGTCTTGAAAGTGAAATGAATCCTCGCTGTGTGTTGGTCACACTGAGTGATCTGCACCGTCACACAGAGGTCAACAGGGGGCAGCAGCAGCTCAACAAAACACGCTGAGCCTCTGAGCCTGGAGCAGCTTGAAGTGTTGGTCCTCCTCTTGGTGACCTGCCGTCAGTCTCTGTCTCAATATGGACCAAAACATCATATTCAGTGGCGTACAGACTTTTTTTTCTTTTTTTAATCAGGCTGTACATCATTACATGTATTGGGTGTAATTTAAGCACGTAATTGTGAAAAAAGCTGCCGTGAGTCCATTTGAAAACTGACCCAGAGGAACCTGGGGTCATGTAGAACCAGAATGTGGTGCAGTTTTCTGAAAACAAGTAGATTTTTTAGGGAGTTTTTAAAAATCTGCCGTGACAGCAATACTTCAATTCAGTGTGATTTCAGTGTGATTGTGAAAAAAGCTGCAGTGAGTCCATTTGAAAACTGACATGGAGGAACCTGGGTCATGGAGGAATTGACAGGACAGGATCATGGTGCAGTTTGCTGAAAACTAATTGATTTGAGTTTTTAGGAAATGTTCTGCCTGTACAGTAATATACAGTAATATAACGTACTGCGTGATTTAAGTGTGTAATTGTGAAAGATGTTGATGTTGTCGATGATCACGTCAATATGGACCACAGACAGTACAGTGTACACTGTTTTTAATAAATGAACATAAGCTGCACCCACCAGATTTAAAAAGAATATATATTTTTGTACATATACAGTACAAACACTTGTGTATCAGTACATGTGTCCACGTTGTAACAGGGCATGAATTTCACTGTGGGATTGCAGGTTTTTTCTTCTTCTTTTTTAAAAATAAACAAGTTTTAAACACTGCTTCCATGGTGGGTGACGGACTGGACTGGAGGGAAAGAGAGGGAGGGAGGGAGGGCAAGTGAATTACTGCAAAAATACACAAACACTGAGGGTTTCATCTCAGGTCATAAAGTATTTGCTGGTTGTGATTGTGAGGAGAGGATTGGTCAGCCTGGAGCGCAGCCACAGAGTTCAGAGTTACGTGATGCACCTAAACGCATCATCCATTATCTTTGACATGAAGCTCGTTTACCTTTAAAAATCCATAAATTAGCATCATTGTTTAAACCGCTGAGTTTAAAGAGTGTGAAAAAAGTAGCAGCTGATAGTCCAGACATTACGAAAGGTTCCGCTACGCGACATTTGGTAGAAAAAAGTCCCGCCGAGGCCAATTACATTTGGAGCATCATCTTATCAAAACCAATCACGATTCTTGCTCTATCTTTCAACTTCCAATCAAATGTCCCCGCGAGCAAATTGCAGTCCCGGATCATCTTTCGTTCAACCAATCAGGAGACAGTGTCTTCAACGACCAATCATGGAGCTGCACGGCGTGACATCATCAGAACCAATCATGGTGTCGGCTCTGTCTTTGAAGATCCTTGCTGCTCCTTCTTACCTGCAGCTATTTTTCCGTGGATATCAACAGAGAAGGTAAGACTTGTTACCGTAATCAAATGAAAAGGCACTAGCAACTTGTTGCTAACTGCTGCCAGCGACGCTTCCCTCCCGGTGCAGCTGTCGTTAAAGATTGTTTGTCCCGGTGTCTGAATAACCCTGAAACTTGTATGATCATGTCCCAAATATATATATATATATATATATATATATATATATATATATATATATATATATATCATACATAGGGACCAAGTTTTACTGAAGTATATTTAGACACAGTGGTGTGCTTTCAGTGGTGTGCTCGCCCTGTCAAAAATCATTTTTCTTTTTTCTACATTTAAAAAGTGATTCTGAAATCTGTGTCTGGAATCAATTAGTGACTTTAGCAACTTTATCCAGAAGACGACTGATTCTATTGTGTGGAGCTCAAATCTCCTATGTCCTCTGAACACATCACAGCTCCTTTCCTCTGCTGGGGCTAGCAGTAGCTTCATTGCTAACCTCTGATGGAAGCTGGACCTGCTATTGGGTTAAAATGTTGAGTGACAGTATCATCAGCCAATCAGATTCTGATGTGTTATTGACAGAACGCTTTAGGGCCAGCAGAGTTTCTAGTGCTGGTCTGGGTGTGGTCATTGAAATGAACTTGTCTGATTGGCTCATGGGCAGGAGGTGATGACTCTGTTATTATCTGCTACTCTGGAGTGATGGAGGCTGATTTAACATCAAGATCCATGATACGATTGAAGATCTGCTTTGGGGAACTTTTTCAAGGTGCCTGTTTACAGAAAAAATGTAAATTGTGAGTAGAAGAAGACCGACACAGAAATGATGAGTGAACTCAGACCAACAAAGGCTTTGTGCAGCATTTTACAGCAGGAAACTACCAATGCTACAAACTGGGCGAAGTTCTCGGCTGCAGCTACTGTAAACAGACTGACTCTCACTGAGTATCTGACTCTCTGGAGCAGGGGGAGGGGTGGGGAGCGGGAGCTGGCTGACAAATACATTTCCAATGTGAACTTGCGCTCGATCTGTCATTGGTTGCTGGGTTAAAAATAATACACGTTCGATACAATCAGATGAGGAAGATTATTGAGTACATCTTGCATATTAATTGACCTACAAAGCTGAATAGAACAGGAAAGACCTAATTTGCTGAGAAGTCATGTGATGCAGGGACGCGATTTGACAGGAAAAGCAGACATCAGGCTACTTGTTCTGTAGTGATGAGGGACGAGTGTAAAATCCTCCACTGAAGACCTTCAGGACCACGGTTGACTGTGACTTGCTCACATTGTGGAAACTATTTAGAAGCTACATCCACAGTTTCTATGGAAACAGGAGCAGAACCAGAACTCTTTCAGAACCATGACATCATCACAAGAACAGCTGATATTGCAGAAAGCCTCATCTTAAAAGAAACAATAGCACTTGGATTCATTGTTCGGAGGAGAGAAGGACAATCAAGCAACAGCTGCTGAAAAATAGACACAAGTTCAACACAATGTGAGCTTCAACTTGTCAGCCTTCTGTTGGTGATTTTCATGGACAGGGTGTCGAGGTGCAGCTGAGGCCAGAGGAGACAACAAGTCAACGAGGCTGACAGTAAGGTAAGGCTCTGTACTTTCTATTTCACTGGACTTACACTTTCTTACAGGCCTTGTTTTCTCACTGGGAAGAGAAAATCCCTGCTGAGGTTTAGTGAAACTTCTCCTTCACAACAAAACTTGCTTCTCTTGCTTTATCCACAAGTTGAAGAAGCTTTGGAAGAACTTGGTCAGATGGAACGTCCTCACAGGGTGAGGTGTCGACAACGTGACAATGTGACTCACTCCTTGTTGGGAAGTGTTGTCGGCAGGATTTGAACCCAATGGATTTCAAGTACATGGCCTGAACCACTCAGCACAACATTTCAAAAGCTCTTGTGACGACTTACAGCTTTCAAACAATGTCAGTGACAAACATTTGAATCCAGCAATGTTGTCATTCTGTCCACCAGTCAGGCTTCCTTAAAGACACCTGAACTCATAGAAATGATTTGATACTTCTGGACCAAAACCCTTGAGCAGCAGAGTCCATCAATGTCTCATTACCTCCTGTGGATTCAATTCAGATGAGAGAGGCTTCTCATGGAGATCAAAGGAGAGTGTCTGATGACACATGGTGATTACCTGGAAGAATGATTGGATGCTTTTCTTTGTCACTTAGATCAGCTAGCTTCAGTCTGCCTCTGATCCTCAGCAGACCGTCTGAATCTACAGTCTGTAATGAAAATTGTAATGTGTTTTTTTCTACATCTTTTTCAGACTGTGATCAAATGTAAAGATGTGTTTGCAGAACATCTGACACCAGGTAAAGCAGCACTAAAAATGCCCTGCAGGAGGTGCTGTGGCTTAGCTGGTCAAAGTGCCTGTCTAGTAAACAGTAGGTCCTGGGTTCAAATCCCAGCAGTGCCTCACAACATTAATTCAATGAACCTTTAATTATATAACAATGTGCTCTCTAGCGCCACCTCCAGTCACTAAAATGACCAATGTCCTCCACAGCCATGGTGTGATCTCTCTAGGAATGTCGTAGAGATCAAACCAAAACTCCCATTGGAAACCCTGAGAAAAAAACTGCTCCATTTATTGTAGCAATGAATGATTGTAGAAAAAGCTCTTTATGTATTTATTTCTAAATGTGGCCTTAGTAACTGATGAAGGGTCAAATCAGGGTTTCATGATGAACTCATAAACACTGGTGCTAAAAGGGGGTTAGCACTATACGTGGCTCATAGTGGCTCTGTTGTGCTACAAGGAGCCACGTTGCTACTTTCTGTATTTAACAGCTTTGTGTGCAGGTGTCTACATGAAACAGGAAATGGTGTGTAAGGTGCAGTACGGCGTGGCTCCGCCCCTTCACCATGTGACAGCGTCTCAGTTTTTTACTGAAAAACTCGTCCTGCACTGCAGGAGCACAGACACAAAAAGAACATCAGGAAGACGTTGTTATGACTTTTGTTAATGATTCACATAACTGCTTCCAAACACAATTGAAAAAACCAACAAAACAATGTCCCATACAAAGTGATGGGAGAGGCTCCTCATGGAAGAGATGAAATGAGATTAAAGTAGAACAGCATCTGTTACCATGGAGACACTAAGAACAAAGGAGAGGCAGACATACTATTTCATCTGGAATTTTCTTGTTTTAAGCACCGAAGGTGTTTTAAAAACCAAACATGAGAACTGAGCAGTGTTGCCACAGTTACCTTGAAAAACTAATCTGAATACTGATTACTAGTTACTCCTTTAAAAGTAACCCAATTACTTTACTAATTACTTGTTTTTAAAAGTAACTAAATTAGATTAGAACTTACTTTTTTAGTTACATTCAACAGCTAGAAATAACTAACCATGGCGATGCAGCGGCGATGCAGTAGCGCTGACCACCATTGAACAGAACACTGACCGCTGCAGCATCGCGTTTGAACAGAAACCACCGACGCGATGCAAAGACAGACTCGGCACGCTGACGCTATGCTGCTAACAGAAAGCTCCAACGTGATGCAAAGTCCTGAACCCCGGTCTCCCCCTGCCTCACATCTGCTCTTTCATGACCAACATGAAAGTTGAGTAGCAAAGAAAAGAAAAGGAAAAAACAAAACAAAATAAAAACCAGTGAAAAGCTGACCACACTGACAACAGAGGATTCATCCAGCTTACATATTAAAATATAGAGGGCGTGTAGTAAACTACTGACCAATCAGCTCCTCAAACTCAGACCCGTTCCATGGTCCTGGTACCCCGACGGAGAGGAAAATCACAAATTCCTGCAGTGGAAATGTGAACCGTAACAGACTATACCGTTCTATCCCAGTACTTTTTGTGTGGTGGAAACGGGGCTTTTGACACCCCTGCTCCACAGTGGTGACCTCTCCACTGGAAGACTCATAAGAGAGAGCTTCAGATGTCAATCCTACCATTTTGTTCTTGAGGACACCACTGTCTCTGAAGGTGTGAGATGAGATGAACTAGAGAACCCAGAACGTCCTCGGCTACACGTGACCTGGGTGTTTTTAGGTCAGAATGGCCGAGAGGTCCAAGGTGCTGCGTTCAGGTCACAGTCTCTTCTGGAGGCGTGGGTTCAAATCCCACTTCTGACAGCAGAGCATGTTTAAACATCCTGGTGTGTTCATGAACCTTTAAAGGAGTTGTATTATACTTTCTCCAATGATGCCATGTGACAGAGCAGAGCTTCCTCATTGTGGGAGGGTCAAAGGGAGGGTCTTCCTTAATTGTCATTAGCTGAACCCCCAACGACACTCTATACAACTTCATTTGTGATTCTGTGACACCAAATAATATCACCTCCTCCAGGAATATTTTGCTATTCCTTTTCTTTTTCTTTTTTTTATTATGTATTTATTTGACAGGGACAATGTAGTCATACATAGTTACAACATGAAAGATGCAGCTGATGCGACACATACAGAGTGTGTAGCTAATGCTAATTTTCAACTCCTGTCCCTGGTTGAGCTTTTCCCTGTAGTACATACAAATTATACAGAATGAATAAAATACACAACCCTAAAACACATATTTACAACAGTGGTCTCTACGCACACACGCACACACACTATACATTATTTACAGACTCAGAGGTGGGTACATCTTTGGTTTGTTTTAAGCCACAACTTTAGCTTTGATGTGAACTCCTTAAACTCTGGTGTACTTTTGAGGTCAGTGGGCAGTGGGTTCCACAGTTTGGCCGTCTTTATGGAGAAAGCAGACTGACCAAACGTGGTCCTCCTGTGGGGGGGTCGCACAGTGATTGTGGGAGGGGCTCCTGGTGACTCTATTGCTGTTTTGTCTCTGTATGAATGAACTTAGTGGCTCTGGTGCCAGGTTATGGATGCACTTGAATGTCAGCGTTAAAGAGTATAGTTTTATGAAGTTTTCCAAATTTAGTAAATGATAATTGTTGAGTATATTGCAATGGTGACAACGGGTAGGTTTCCGATTCTTTTGTGCCACATGAACGCGCCATTAGAGCAAGTTCACCTGTGATTGGCTGAGAGTGGAGGTGGGGACCGGTCCTGTGTGTGTGAGTGTGAGTGTGTGTGTGTGTGTGTGTGTGTGTGTGTGTGTGTGAGAATGAAACAATAGTAAGGCACAGTGACTTTTGATAAATAACAATCTGTTTACAGGTTTGCAAATAGTAACATGTTAGATTACTCGTTACTGAAAAAAGCAGTCATATGAAGGAAGCACTTTACTAATTAACACGTTACCAGCATCACTGCACTATAATGAGGATGATGAAGATGATGACTAATATGAGGATGTGTATAATGACGAGTAGTGTGAACATGAGAATGGAGAAGACAATGAGTATGAGGACAGTCGTCCCCTTGTTTTCACCGTGACTTTGAATTTGCTGAAATCAACACCCATTTTTAGGCTTTGGCTCAAAACGTAGAACTCTCCTCAGCTGAGTTTAAAAAAATAATGCAACGTCTATTTCAGTATTTACTGATTGGTTTGTTGGAGTTTTTAGAACTGCTAGAGGAGCGAGCAAACTTTTTAATCACTTTATGCTGTAATGTGTATCTGTTTACGTTCTATGCATACATTAACGTTCCATTTTGCTTTTTTGTATTTAAAAAAAGTGTTTTTTATCTCATTCGCTAAACTTCAAGTTTATTTCATGCTTACATTTTAATCAACTTTTGTGGCGTAATTCACATCTCGAGGGTTGGTCTCTTTGACTATATATATATATATATATTTTTTTTTTTTGGGGGGGGATTATTTTATCAAACTGTTTCAGACCACATACTATTGAAGGTTTTTGGGTGAAGTTTAATTGTATGTGTGTTCAAGAGTACATTTTTTGTAATGTGCTGGAAACCAGTTATGGAGCATTTTGTTTGTCATTTCCTAAAACCTATTGATGAATTGAATCAATATATTTAATATTATGCAAAATCGACAAGTGACAAATGTTTTGAAGGTGTTGATCTTTTAAGAAAAGCTCGACTGATTTGGAGATTTTGCACATTTCATCCTTCAAGCTTCAAACAAATCTGGAGGTAAATTCACAACTTGAATGTTCTTCCATTCAGACTTTAAGCAGAATGTGCGGGTGGCACCGATCCGAGCTGTCGACGTCTACAACCTGATGTGCTGGACACTGGGAGTCCAACCTCTGCCAAACAATGGATCCTGGTCCCGGGTGGAGTACATGCTGAGGAGCTCTGCTGGCCCTCTAAAGCCGGGCCAAGTCTGGACCTGCTGGATGGCTTTACTAATAATACTTCTGACAAGAGGGAAATAAAACATGTAGAGTTTGGGCTAACTGGAAACCTTAGCAAACAACTTTTTTTTTTTTAATCAACATGTAAAATGAGTAAAGAGAAAACAATTTTCCAAAATTTCCACCGGTAATTATCATAAATAAAGTAATTAAATCCATAAAGTACTGCAGACTGACAGAACTGGTGGTTTTACCGGAGATATTCTATCAGTTCTTCTCATTGGAGTATTTGGTGGAGTACTTTAACTTGATACCGTCTGCCATTTTAGGTTCACTGTTTCCCATTCTGTGAAATTTGCCATCATTTTGTAAGCACAGTGATACTCAGAGACAATAGGTGTTGATATGTAAACAAGGACCCACTGCAGGCTGGCAAACTGGAGCCCGCCTCAGAGAACAGGAGTCCATTGTGATTGGCCAGAGGGGTCAAGGGTCACAGGGAGAACCCTTGACCACCATCTGGTGGTGAGAAAATCAAGAAGTGGTTCATGAGGCTTCATTGAGCGTCACTACTTGTGAGTCATTATTGCTGTCAGTGGTTATTTTCAGTGTTTGCACTCAGTGCAGGATAGAGATCTACTCACATTGTGTTTTTGTTCATGAAAAGTCAGGTTCCACTGAGATTTGAACTCAGATCACTGGATTCAGAGTCCAGAGTGCTAACCGTTACACCATTAGGTTATAAATTATTCATCAGATACACATAAGATATTTTTTTCATCATTTGTTTCTCAGGTGTACCTGATTGCGTTTGCTGTTCAGTGGAACAGCCGAGTGGAATCCCTCCAGGTTGCTGGTGTCCAGGGGCGCCACACGACGTGCATGGAGGCCCGGCAGATCCAGCGCATGAACCGGCAGGCCGAGGTGCTCTTTGGCAGGGAGCATGTTTTTTACTTCTGAATGATGTTAAATGGCTAATCCTCGTCCCTGAATCCTCATGGTCTATTGTGTATTTGCAGATTGGACTTTGAGGAGCCTGAGGAACCAGAGCCGGTGGCAGGACCTTCAAAGTGGACCATCCAGCCCAAGGCCACCAGGACCACCTCCCACACCCCACCTCCGTCTCAGCAGCACCAATACTGCTGGTGGTCCCAGCACAGCCTCGGGCACCGTCTATTCAGTTTGCTGGGCCGTCCAGCAGTCAGGTGTTTGTCCCCCCCCCCCCCTGCACCCATCGTCAAGACCGTCATGCCAAAGGAATCTAACAAACCCTGTGTGGCGTGCCGAGTACCGCAGTGTGGTGGCCTGCGCAAAAGGTACACGCCATCAAAAGAAGAAGTACGTGGAAACCAGAAGATGTTTACCTTTTGCCCAACAACAAGAAAATCCACCACGCCTGGTTTTGAGGGTGTGGTGTACACCAGCTGTGAACATTTTAAAACTGTGGTGGAGAAGAGGAGGAATGATTAACACCTCCATCTGGTGTGTTTGTAGAAAATGAAAAGTCTATATATGTATATTGTTAAATAGTTGTGACTTGTCTTGCATTACATCGTTGTATTTATGTTTGTTATTTGTAAATTTGCCTTCACATTTTCTGACATTAACAAATGTAATGTTAAACAGTAAATCTTATACATTGTTAACTATTGTTATATTGTATTTGTAAATTCATAGTAGTTATTATTTCATATCAAAACACTAAATGTTTGTGTTAATACATAATGGTTTCAGTATACTAAATACACTTAATAAAATGTTGTTGGCATTTAAAATGTGTGTTATTGTCAGTAAAACTGTAGTGAGTGTGAAAACAGTGTCTCCAGACAGATCTTAAAGACAATCACATAATAGGAGAACAAGACCTGAAAAGAATCTGTCTTGAGTTACAAAAGTTCTGATCTGTTGGAGATCAAATGTGACTGGTAAATTGGAATCCTCTGGCCTTCTCCATTAAGATGTAAGACTTCAGAATATATTGTTAAAGGGATGAAATCAATCCCAGGAATTATATTGTCCTGAATGAATACATAATAAATCTCCTTCAATGAGCTGAAATTACATTAAAAGAAAGTGTTGTGACATGAACTGGCCAGCAGGTGGCACAAGCCCATAAACTCCTCTGATCCAGGATTCTGCTCAACCCCAAGACCAGCAACAGGGACTTGGGGGGTCATGAGCTGTTCCCATCTAAGTCCTGACCAGGCCCTACCCTGCTTAGCTTCCAGGATCAGATGAGATCAGGTGTGTTCAGGGTGGTATGGCCGTAAGCAACAGCAACAGGAAGGAAGGATCTTTTTAGAGTTGAATTTACACTGAAAACACATTTACTGTGGCATTTGTTGTCAATCAGGCTCGTCTGAAATCAACCTGGAATAAACCTCCAAAGTGTCTTTGTTGTGAGTCTCACAAATACTGACCAACAATCACTATTGCAAGAAATAATGGAACCGTTCAGGAAAGAATCTTTCTCCAGGAAAACTTGCTAAGATGCTGAACATTCTGCTTCTCTTTGGTCTCAATCATTCATGCAGTGGTTGTGGTTACTTACCCTGCATGACAAGACGCTTTTTCTCAGCCTCTTGATGTTTACTGTTGAATACCACCATTTGTACTTTTACTATTCTTCCTGCTTTGAAATGTGTCAATAATGTTGATATTGAATTAATACGTTCAGTGATACATTTGACTGAAATCACTGGATTGTCTGTGGTTTTTGAAAGTGATCAGACTTTCTACTGTTCTTGTTCAACACTGAGCAAATTAGCTAAACCTGTTGCCCCGTGTGAGGCTCGAACTCACGACCTTCAGATTATGAGACTGACGCGCTGCCTACTGCGCCAACGAGGCTTGAAAACATGACTAATGGTTGTTACTGATCGATGATTAATGGACGATCTCAGTGGCAAAAAGTCTCATTCCTGAGTCAGAATTCACATGTTATGACTGCATCATGACAAATGAAAAATGTCTTTCCTTGGAAATGAACAAACTCTCTGTGGTCTTGTGAGATCTCAACAAAGTAAAACGATCCTTTTGTTTAAATTAAGGTGATTTTAATCGTTCCTTTTTTCTCAAATCATCTCGCCAAGACAAGGACCAGATTTACATAATATCCTCAATCAACTTCTCAAGAAGGAGAAGAAAACAAGAACAGGCCAAGACCTTCTTGAAAAGAAAGAGAAAGACTCCTGACCCACTGACCAGAAGAGAGCTATTAGCCAAGTGGCTAGCCTCTATGACAGGGTCGGCACCACGCGGCTCTTTGGTCCCTACACTGTGGCTCCTTGAGCCTCCGTCCTACTGCAGTTCATCCTGGAGGGACGTAAGGAGGCAAAGCCACCCAGAGAGGGACGTAAGGAGGCAAAGCCACCCAGAGAGGGACGTAAGGAGGCAAAGCCACCCAGAGAGGGACGTAAGGAGGCAAAGCCACCCAGAGAGGGACGTAAGGAGGCAAAGCCACCCAGAGAGGGACGTAAGGAGGCAAAGCCACCCAGAGAGGGACGTAAGGAGGCAAAGCCACCCAGAGAGGGACGTAAGGAGGCAAAGCCACCCAGAGAGGGACGTAAGGAGGCAAAGCCACCCAGAGAGGGACGTAAGGAGGCAAAGCCACCCAGAGAGGGACGTAAGGAGGCAAAGCGCACCTCAGAGCGGGACGTAAGGAGGCAAAGCCACCCAGAGAGGGACGTAAGGAGTCAAAGCCACCCAGAGAGGGACGTCAGGAGGCAAAGCCACCCAGAGAGGGACGTAAGGAGGCAAAGCCACCCAGAGAGGGTCGGAAGGAGGCAAAGCCACCCAGAGAGGGACGTAAGGAGGCAAAGCCACCCAGAGCGGGACGCAAGGAGGCAAAGCCACCCAGAGAGGAACGTAGAATTGCGGCTCAACTGGTGTCTGAAGCTGGGAGCTTCCTGTACCTTTCACAGTAAAACTGCTGCGCTGTGGAGCGCCGGCAGTTCCAGGAGGTTCATTGCAGACTTGTTGAGAGTGACGGAACATTCTAGTGAATTACACAACAACTACAGGACATTAAAGCCACACCATCACACTCATGGTTCTAACAATCCCAGATCTCACACATTTATCTTCCATTTTAATAATGTGTAGCAATAAAGTAGCTGATAGCTGCAATGCATTATGGGAGTTTCTGTTTGTTGTGTTTTAAATGTAATTATTGGGGGTTGTAGTAGAGTTGTAGTGTAGGTAATAAACTGAATAAATAAATAAATAGTAAAAACTGAAGCTAACTAGCCAGTCAAAGCAGAGCTCTGTGCAGCAGTCTTTGCAACCCGACTTGGAAAATGTATTGAAAAGCACAACCGAATGGAAGTAGAACAATGGTTCCACCTGCTGGACAGCCAAACTGTGTTGGGAGCTATACAGCGAGACAGTTATGGATACCAGACCTTCTTTGTGAACCGGGTTTGCAAGGCTGGACCACTTGAGGACTGGTGGTAGATCCCGGGAGACGTAAACATTGCTGACATACCTAGAGGAAGATCCTCCTGAGGATCTCAATGAGGTTTCAGAATGACAAAATGGACCTCGGTTCCTGAGGCAGCCAATGGAGGAGTGGCCGAAAAAGTCAGCTAAAGAGGTTTCAGTAATTGCCAAGGAGAGCATAGAAAAACTTCAAAGGAAGGCTTTCTCAGCAGTACTGACCAGAATCCAGGAGAGAAAACAGAATACTGCACTGCAAACCCATGACTGCAATGAACCTGTGGCTCATCCAAAGACGTTTGACTGTCTGGGAGGAATTCACAGACCCCAAGCTGACTCGGTAGTTAAGTTACTTGTTGATGAAAGGAGCTTCAGTCGTTTATCTAAACAGGTCAGAGTCATTGCCTCGGTGTGGAGAGCTGCCACAAGGTTACAAATGAAAGGCTCAGCTGTCAGTAAGGCTCAGGAGGAGGCTAAGACCAAAGACAAGCAAGCTGTTCTGTCTGTTGGAGAGTGTGAAGATGTGCTTCAAGACCTTTTCCTTGCAGACCAGGAGGTTACTACCTTTTATGACACGACTCTCAACACATTGGCTGTATACAAAGACAATGAGTCAGGATTGTTACTATGTGGAGGAAGAATAGTTCTTCAATAAAAGAGGAAAGTGCAGTACCTATCCTACCATATGAAGCATGGATATCAACACTTCTAGATCAGGAGGCCCACAAAGCAAACCATGAAGAGGAAGCAGAAACACTCCTTTTTCAGAAACTCAGACCAACTTGTTACTGCAGAAGAGTTTTAGGGCCACTCATGAGGAAATAAAATAGGAGTTAGTTTATTATCATGCAATTTGATAAAGAGTCAAAAAACATTGTTGAGATATTTTGTCCATAAAACACTTGGTGTGGTCGAGAGTGGAGATATTTTCACACTCTGACAGCTTACAGTTGTAAAATGTTGATATGGAGCCTTTCTTCAAAGGCTCAGATGAAAGCAGTTCTTCTAAGACACTGTCAGGGGGCTGGTTAGGAAAGGACCGGAATGTGGTCTTAAAATGTTTTGAATATAAACGAGTGAGTAAAAAAAAATACAACAAAGAATGGAGGCCAAAGGTTAAATATGTAGAAACATGGTGCAGGAGGCAGGGATCAGCAGAGTTTTGGACAAAACAGGTTGTAACCTTTATGTTCAGACGATGGGGGGGGGGGGGGGGGGGGGGGGTGTTGTCAACAGCTGCTGAAAGTAACTAAAAAAGTAACTTCTAATCTAACTTAGTTACTTTTAAAAACAAGTATTTAGTAAAGTAATTGAGTTACTTTTAAAGGAGTAACTAGTAATTAGTAATCAGATTAGTTTTTCAAGGTAACTGTGGCAACACTGCTCAGTTCTCACGTTAGGTTTGTAAAACACCTCAGGTTCTTAAAATAAGAAAGTTCCAGATGAAATAGTGTGTGTCTGCCTCTCCTTTGTTTTCAGCATCTCCATGGCAGCATAAGCTGATCTCCTTAAATCTCCTTTCATCTCTTCCATGAGGAAGAGATGCGGGTTGTTTTGCGGGTTTTTCCAATTTTCTTGTAAGCAGTTTTCTGAATCTTAAAGTCACAACAACCTCATCCTGATGTTCTTTTTGTGTCTGTGCTCCAGCAGTGCAGGACGAGTTATTCAGTAAAAAAAAACTGAAACATGGTGGAGGGGCGGAGCCACGCCGTACTACACCTTACAGACCATTTCCTGTTTCACTTGTTAACAAATCACATTATGGATCTGATCTGGATCTGAGCTGAATTTGGCCAAAAAGAGACGGAATGAACGGCTTTAACTTCACAAATAAAAGTGAACTCTCACACATTGAACCACCAAAATATGAAATAAAATCATAGCTCAACAAAGAGACTTAGTGTACTGAGTAAACAGTCAGATATTACTTAGAACCAAGTAAATCCAACATTAGACACTGACAGTGACAGTCTGTAATGACACAGCTGATCAATTAGTAGGATTAATAATGGAAACAGAGACAGAAGACAGAACAGAGAGAGAGTGGATTCTATTTTGAAAAGAATGCACTTCAAATGGTAAATTCTAATACATCATGGACTATTAAATACTACATTGTGAGATGTGATAAACTGTAGGGCCAGATGATATTGAACCAACCAAACAACAAATATGTTGTGGAAGAAACATACTTATTCAAAAGCACATAACTGAACCAATAAAAGGATGTATACAACATATATCTATGTATATAATGGGCAGAAGGGGGCTAATCAGTGCCTGTTAGTGATCATGTCATTTATACTCCTGCACACAAAGCTGTTAAATACAGAAAGTAGCAACGTGGCTCCTTGTAGCACAACAGAGCCACTATGAGCCACGTATAGTGCTAACCCCCTTTTAGCACCAGTGTTTATGAGTTCATCATGAAACCCTGATTTGACCCTTCAGAAGTTACTAAGGCCACATTTAGAAATAAATACATAAAGAGCTTTTTCTACAATCATTCATTGCTACAATAAATGGAGCAGTTTTTTTCTCAGGGTTTCCACTGGGAGTTTTGGTTTGATCTCTACGACATTCCTAGAGAGATCACACCATGGCTGTGGAGGACATTGGTCAATTTAGTGACTGGAGGTGGCGCTAGAGAGCACATTGTTATATCATTAAAGGTTAATTGAATTAATGTTGTGAGGCACTGCTGGGATTTGAACCCAGGACCTCGTGTTTACTAGACAGACACTTTGACCAGCTAAGCCACAGCGCCTCCTGCAGGGCATTTTTAGTGCTGCTTTACCTGGTGTCAGATGTAATGCAAACACATCTTTACATCTTTATTGTTTTTATACATACAAGTTTCAGGGTTATTCATACACCGGGACAAACAATCTTTAACGACAGCTGCACCGGGAGGGAAGCCTCGCTAGCAGCAGTTAGCAACAAGTTGCTAGGGCCTTTTCATTTGATTACGGTAACAAGTCTCACCTTCTCTGTTGATATCCACGGAAAAATAGCTGCAGGTAAGAAGGAGCAGCAAGGATCTTCAAAGACAGAGCCGACACCATGATTGGTTCTGATGATGTCACGCCGTGCAGTTCCATGATTGGTCGTTGAAGACGCCGTCTCCTGATTGGTTGAACGAAAGATGATCCGGGACTGCAATTTGCTCGCGGGGACATTTGATTGGAAGTTGAAAGCTACAGCAGGCATCGTGATTGGTTTTGATAAGATGATGCTGCAAATGTAATTGGCCTCGGCGGGACTTTGTTCTACCAAATGTCGCGTAGCGGAACCTTTCGTAATGTCTGGACTATCAGATGCTACTTTTTTCACACTTTTTAAACTCAGTGGCTTAAACAAAGATGCTAATTTATGGATTTTTAAAGGTAAACGAGCTTCATGTCAAAGATACATGGATGATGCGTTTAGGTGCATCACGTAACTCTGGACTCCATGGCTGTGCTCCAGGCTGACCAATCCTCTCCTCACAATCACAACCAGCAAATACTTTATGACCTGAGATGAAACCCTCAGTGTTTGTGTATTTTTGCAGTAATTCACTTGCCCTCCCTCCCTCCCTCTCTTTCCCTCCAGTCCAGTCCGTCACCCACCATGGAAGCAGTGTTTAAAACTTGTTTATTTTTAAAAAAGAAGAAGAAAAAACCTGCAATCCCACAGTGAAATTCATACCCTGTTACAACGTGGACACATGTACTGATACACAAGTGTTTGTACTGTATATGTACAAAAATATATAGTCTTTTTAAATCTGGTTGGTGCAGCTTATGTTCATTTATTAAAAATAGTGTACACTGTACTGTCTGTGGTCCATATTGACGTGATCATTTACCAACATCAACATCTTTCACAATTACACACTTAAATCACGCAGTACGTTATATTACTGTATATTACTGTACAGGCAGAACATTTCCTAAAAACTCTAATCAATTAGTTTTCAGCAAACTGCACCATGATCCTGTCCTGTCAATTCCTCCATGACCCAGGTTCCTCCATGTCAAGACCAAGACACAATGAGACGTGACTGGAACACCAACGGTCTCTGTCCATGCTCTGTCCACTCTCTGTGCTGTGGACACGTCCTCAGGTGATGGAGGTGAAGGTGGAGAACAGCTTGATGGAGTGTTGACCAGCTCCTGCTCCACTTTACACAAGCTGGAAAAGTCCCACACACACCAGGTCCCTCTTTGAAGGTTCCAGAGTCTCATTGTCCTCTGAAGGACACTTGTTAAGGTCCAACATGAAGGAACGGGATTCAAACCTCAACAAAGAATTTAGACTAACAACAAAACATCTCTACAGCTTCCAATGAACCAACACATGAAGAGGAGGAGGAGGAGGAGGAGGAGGAAGAGGAGGAGGAGGAGGAAGAGGAGGAGGAGGAGCAGGAGGAGCAGGAGGAGCAGGAGGAAGAGGAGCAGGAGGAGCAGGAGGAAGAGGAGGAGGAGGAGGAGGAAGAGGAGCAGGAGGAAGAGGAGGAGCAGGAGGAAGAGGAAGAGGAGGAGCAGGAGGAGCAGGAGGAGCAGGAGGAAGAGGAGCAGGAGGAGCAGGAGGAAGAGGAGGAGGAGGAGGAGGAAGAGGAGCAGGAGGAAGAGGAGGAGCAGGAGGAGGAGGAACCCTGGTTCGATGCTGGACTCTCTCAGCTCTTCACACTGCACCACTGACACTCAGCAGATCTTCTGGTGGTTCCTCTGTCGCTCACTGCTGGATGAAGCTCTGCTGTCCTCAGTGGACCTTCAGGACACACAGTGTCCTCTCCACCTGCAGAGAGAAGAGAGGTCAGAGGACATGAGGACAGAGGTCAGAGGACATGAGGACAGTCTCTGAGGAGCAGCCAGGACTTCAGTCCTGTCCACAGCAGCAGCTCAGAGCTCATGAAGGACCACCACTGTCAGACCAACACAACCAGCCTGTGGCTCCTCTGATTGGCTGACTGTGTCCTCTGCTGTCCAATCCTGAAGCTGCTCAGCGTTGTCCTCTCACAGCCTCACTGAGACGTCCAACACTGGATCTTTGTTCTCACACTAACTGTGTTTAGTAGAAACCTGCTGGAAGCAGCAGGGACTCACTCCAACATCTACTGACCTGAGAGTCTGTAGGCTGCAGTCTGGACTCTTCTGAAGACCAACCAGCTGCTCCACATCTGGATCCTGAAGGTTGTTGTAACGCAGGTCGAGCTCCTTCAGGTGGGAGGGGTTGGACTTCAGAGCTGAGGCCACAGAAGAACAGCTGATCTCTGACAACCTGCATTTCCTCAACCTGAATAAAGAGAGAAAGCATGAGAATGAATGAGGAGAACCAATCAGATGTGTTGATGGAGAAATGAGCAGCTCCTCATTACTGAGTCCTGATCAATGAGCTGTTCTGTTGTTGTGGATCTTCATCATCACACTCATCATCCTCATGTCAGCACAACCTTCACACTCCTCCTCATGTCCACACACATCAGTAAGAAGCTGCTGAGCTCAGTCCATCTCTCACTGCAGGACCAGAGTCTCACATCACTAACATTCCTCCTTCTACAACAGTAACAGACAGTCAACTGACCTCAGAGTCTCCAGACTACAGAGTGGACTCTCCAGAAAACCACACAGCTGCTCAACTCCTGAATCCTGCAGCTGGTTCCAACTCAGGTCCAGATGTTTCAGGAGGGAGGGGTTGGACTTCAGAGCTGAGGCCACAGAAGAACAGCTGATCTCTGACAAACTGCAGTTCATCAACCTGAATAAAGAGAGAAAGAAGTGAGATTAGAGGACAAAGTGTGATGTTGAAGTCATTGAGAGTGAAGAAGTTTTTCATTATTTAGGTGTTTGTTGGGTTGTTTAGTTTGATATAAATTCATTCTAAAATACTTGTTTAACTCCACAGTTCATTTACAAAAAGCCTCTAATTTATAGTGTGTGATTTACTGTAAATAAATATTTGTTTGCTTTTTAAAGGTCCTTTAAGTAACTGTGTGCATATTTCTCATGGTCTTCTAACAAGAAGGGTCATTTGAGTGTCGCCCCCTACTGGTAAACCTTGGTGGTAACTAGCTGCTCACCAACCCGACCCCCCCAGCCTTTAAGTCACAGCTCCTCTAATTCAATTCAGACAATAATACTTTAGAGAGCTGGGCTGCTACATGAGCTGAAATGAGCAGCTGATCATATTCAGAAGAGACTGATCACACTGATCCTTGTTGTTCATTTCTTCTTCTGAAGAAGGTTGGAGCCCCGAGGAAGTGAAAGAAGAAGGAGCTTATTATTGTCACTGATGTGATCTTTGTTCTTCTGGAGAGCTGAATTGATGTGACAGCAAACAGAAGCAGTGTCCAGTGGGAGGACAAGTCAACAGCCAAGCTTACTGGACATCAAGACAACAAGTCCAGTTTGTGTAAAGGAGGACAAAACGCTGCAGCAATTTAAAGTGTATTTAAAAGATGTTAATAGGACTAAATTACAGTTCAGGGTGAAAACAATGAATTAAATAAGTCCACTGTGATTAAAACTAGACACTCCTATAGATATATTTGATCTTCCTGTGTCTCACATAGAGTCTAAAAGGTTCAAACAGAGTTGGACTTTCCAGGCAGCAGCAATAGTGTGTTACTCTAAAAGGCCAGCAGGGGGCGCATAGTGATTGAAGGCAGTGGAGCCCCCAGGTGGAGTCCTGTACGTACTGCACCTACAGTTTATTTGAAGGTGTGAACATTTATTTTGAAGGGGTGTTTGCTTTTGTCTCTTCCTGGTGAGCCGTCAGCAGAATGTGTTGCTGGGCTGTTTTCCTCTGTGTTTCTGTACACACCCCCGGGGCTCGCCAACCACCATCTTCTCTGTGCACAGAACGGAAAATCACCCCCCGGCGCTCACAACGCAGACGCTGGGGGGAGGGGGGGTCTGTGTGGACTATGGTATTGAATCCTGGCGGCGCCACTGATTGGAGGAGCCTCAAAGCTGCACAGAGGCAGCTGCATATTAAATCCTGCAGCCGAGACAAACGCCAGCTCAACCTGTCTGCCTCTTTGTTTCCTGCTACAGGATTTAATGTCACCCTCCATGACACACACTGGCTCAGGGGGGCAACAATGGCAGAGTGAGTGAGAGTTTGGAGCTCCAGCTGGGAGATCAGTGACTCTTCATCCAGGAGAGATCAGCCTGCTTTGAAAGCTGAAGGTGAACATGGAGCCTGTCAGAGCTGGACAGTGAATTGTCCAGTGCAGCACCTTGTTCTTCTACCAAGCTTTGAAATGTGGAGCTCCACACGGCTCTGCCACAGTCACAGGACTAAAGTCTCAGTTTCTCATGGAGATCCTCAGTGTGGATCATCTCATATCAGCCTGATGTCTGACCTTTAGTGGAACACAACTTTCACTGCACACAAACTCAAACATGGAGTCTGACCTCAGAGTCTCCAGACTACAGAGTGGACTCTCCAGAAAACCACACAGCTGCTCAACTCCTGAATCCTGCAGCCGGTTCTCACTCAGGTCCAGATGTTTCAGGTGGGAGGGGTTGGACTTCAGAGCTGAGGCCACAGAAGAACAGCTGATCTCTGACAAACTGCAGTAACTCAACCTGAATAAAGAGAGAAAGCATGAGAATGAATGAGGAGAACCAATCAGATGTGTTGATGGAGAAATGATCAGCTCCTCATTACTGAGTCCTGATCAATGAGCTGTTCTGTTGTTGTGGATCTTCATCATCACCCTCATCATCCTCATGTCAGCACAACCTTCACACTCCTCCTCATGTCCACACACATCAGTAAGAAGCTGCTGAGCTCAGTCCATCTCTCACTGCAGGACCAGAGTCTCACATCACTAACATTCCTCCTTCTACAACAGTAACAGACAGTCAACTGACCTCAGAGTCTCCAGACTACAGAGTGGACTCTCCAGAAAACCACACAGCTGCTCAACTCCTGAATCCTGCAGCTGGTTCCAACCCAGGTCCAGATGTTTCAGATGTTTCAGGAGGGAGGGGTTGGACTTCAGAGCTGAGGCCACAGAAGAACAGCTGATCTCTGACAACCTGCAGTTCTTCAACCTGAATAAAGAGAGAAATAAGTGAGATTAGAGGACAAAGTGTGATGTTGAAGTCATTGAGAGTGAAGAAGTTTTTCATTATTTAGGTGTTTGTTGGGTTGTTTCCCACATGGAAAGAACCTATATGAGGATATATGCACATATATGAAACCTATATGCAGCATATATGCACATATATGACCATATATATGCTGCATATATGCACATATATGCTGCATATATGCACATAAATGCTGCATATATGCACATATATGACAATGTATGGGCTGCATATATGCACATATATGCTGCATACATGCACATATATGACCATATATATGCTGCATATATGCACATATATGCACATATATGCTGCATATATGCACATAAATGCTGCATATATGCACATAAATGCTGCATATATGCACATATATGACAATATATGCTGCATATATGCACATATATGACAATACATGCTGCATATATGCACATATATGCTGCATATATGCACATATATGACAATATATATGTTGCATATATGCACATATATGCACATATATGCTGCATATATGCACATATGCAGCATATATATTGTCATATATGTGCATATATCCAGCATATATATTGTCATATATGTGCATATATGCAGCCCATATATTGTCATATATGTGCATATATGCACATATATGACAACATATATGACAACATATATGCTGCATATATGGAAAGTCCCACACGGACAGAACCTATATAAACATATAGGTTTTGATATAGGTTTTGAATATATGTGACATATATAAAATTGGCCATTTTCCTATGTTTTATGCACATATATGGACCTATATGCACAGATAGGTACATATTTTTATATATATATATATAGCTCAGGTGGCAAGGCAACGGACTGGTGCACGGGAGACCCTGGTTCGATTCCCGCTAGTGGTCACTGAGCAAAAAACGGCATCCAGTGTGGGCCCACATGGAAAGAACCTATATAAAGGTTAGGATATATGTGGCATATATAAAATTGGCCATTTTCCTATATTTTATGCACATATATGTACATATATGTGTGCATACATGGGCACATATAGGTGTGCATATATGGGCACATATAGGTGCACAAATAGGTGTGCATATATGGGAACATATAGGTGTGCGTATATGCGCATATAGGTTTGGAATATATGTGACATATATAAAATTGGCCGTTTTCCTATATGTTATGTACATATATGTGTGCATACATGCGCATATAGGTTTGGCATATATGTGACATATATAAAATTGGCCGTTTTCCTATATGTTATATACATATATGTACATATATGCGCGCATGTATGCACACATATATGTACATATATGTACATAACATATAGGAAAACGGCCAATTTTATATATGTCACATATATGCCAAACCTATATCAAAACCTATATTAAAACATATATGTTTATATAGGTTCTTTCCATGTGGGTTAGTTTGATATAAATTCATTCTAAAATAGTTGTTTAACTCCACAGTTCATTTACAAAAAGCCTTTAATTCATAGTGTGTGATTTACTGTAAATAAATATGTGTTTGCTTTTTAAAGCTCCTTTAAGTAACTGTGTGAATATTTCTCATGGTCTTCTAATAAGAAGGGTCATTTGAGTGTCGCCCCCTACTGGTAAACCTTGGTGGTAACTAGCTGCTCACCAACCCGACCCCCCCAGCCTTTAAGTCACAGCTCCTCTAATTCAATTCAGACAATAATACTTTAGAGAGCTGGGCTGCTACATGAGCTGAAATGAGCAGCTGATCATATTCAGAAGAGACTGATCACACTGATCCTTGTTGTTCATTTCTTCTTCTGAAGAAGGTTGGAGCCCCGAGGAAGTGAAAGAAGAAGGAGCTTATTATTGTCACTGATGTGATCTTTGTTCTTCTGGAGAGCTGAATTGATGTGACAGCAAACAGAAGCAGTGTCCAGTGGGAGGACAAGTCAACAGCCAAGCTTACTGGACATCAAGACAACAAGTCCAGTTTGTGTAAAGGAGGACAAAACGCTGCAGCAATTTAAAGTGTATTTAAAAGATGTTAATAGGACTAAATTACAGTTCAGGGTGAAAACAATGAATTAAATAAGTCCACTGTGATTAAAACTAGACACTCCTATAGATATATTTGATCTTCCTGTGTCTCACATAGAGTCTAAAAGGTTCAAACAGAGTTGGACTTTCCAGGCAGCAGCAATAGTGTGTTACTCTAAAAGGCCAGCAGGGGGCGCATAGTGATTGAAGGCAGTGGAGCCCCCAGGCGGAGTCCTGTACGTACTGCACCTACAGTTTATTTGAAGGTGTGAACATTTATTTTGAAGGGGTGTTTGCTTTTGTCTCTTCCTGGTGAGCCGTCAGCAGAATGTGTTGCTGGACTGTTTTCCTCTGTGTTTCTGTACACACCCCCGGGGCTCGCCAACCACCATCTTCTCTGTGCACAGAACGGAAAATCCCCCCCGGCGCTCACAACGCAGACGCTGGGGGGAGGGGGGTCTGTGTGTACTATGGTATTGAATCCTGGCGGCGCCACTGATTGGAGGAGCCTCAAAGCTGCACAGAGGCAGCTGCATATTAAATCCTGCAGCCGAGACAAACGCCAGCTCAACCTGTCTGCCTCTTTGTTTCCTGCTACAGGATTTAATGTCACCCTCCATGACACACACTGGGTCAGGGGGGCAACAATGGCAGAGTGAGTGAGAGTTTGGAGCTCCAGCTGGGAGATCAGTGACTCTTCATCCAGGAGAGATCAGCCTGCTTTGAAAGCTGAAGGTGAACATGGAGCCTGTCAGAGCTGGACAGTGAATTGTCCAGTGCAGCACCTTGTTCTTCTACCAAGCTTTGAAATGTGGAGCTCCACACGGCTCTGCCACAGTCACAGGACTAAAGTCTCACTTTCTCATGGAGATCCTCAGTGTGGATCATCTCATATCAGCCTGATGTCTGACCTTTAGTGGAACACAACTTTCACTGCACACAAACTCAAACATGGAGTCTTACTCTAGAGTCTCCAGACTACAGAGTGGACTCTCCAGAAAACCACACAGCTGCTCAACTCCTGAATCCTGCAGCTGGTTCCTACTCAGGTCCAGATGTTTCAGATGTTTCAGGAGGGAGGGGTTGGACTTCAGAGCTGAGGCCACAGAAGAACAGCTGATCTCTGACAACCAGCAGTGAATCAACCTGAATAAAGAGAGAAAGAAGTGAGATTAGAGGACAAAGTGTGATGTTGAAGTCATTGAGAGTGAAGAAGGTTCAGACTGGAAGAGTTTAGAAATGTAAAGTTGTTAGGTAAATTTGTACTTTATGTTTATTATTAGTACTTGATATAATGGGAATTAACATTTTGTAAGTTATCGTTGTTTCATGCATGTCTATTATAACCACTGTTCACTGTTTCACACCTGCAAGGGCACGAGTCTTTGTATTATTGAAACTGTACCACTCTGAGACTCTTCAAGGTCTCTGGCCTCTGGGCCGGGGGACATCTGATCTGAGACTCCTGCTTCAACTGTGTGAACCATATAGAAGTGTAACCACACACACACACACACACACACACACACACACACACACACACACACACACACACACACACACACACACACACACACACACACACACACACACACACACACAGTGTTGTGATTGGTCAGACTGAAGCCAAAAGGGGGCGGGGTTAATGCTGTGCACCTGCAGACCACAGAGAGGAGAGTCGGAGGAGTAAAGGTGAAAAAAGAGAGCAGTTCTATTGGAGATGGATTTTATTGCCCCTGGAAGTCAGAGCAAGTGGCAGAAGAGCTGCTTTGGACTTTTGATGAGTTTCACTGGAAGATTGATGAATTAGTGGACAAAAGGACGTCTGAAGTCTCTGGCAGCACGACTGTAAGTCCTGTGAATTTAAGTGACTGTTATTCCACAGTAGAAAAAAGGCTTCAGAGGTTTTTATAAAGGGAAAAGGTTGAAGGTATTGACTGGATAGTTTTTCATTATTTAGGTGTTTGATGGGTTGTTTACTTCAGAACTGTGGGAGCAGAGATGTTGGCCTGTACTTTGTTAAATCTTCTTTGTTTCTAGTTTTGTGCTTCAGCTTGATTTGAGTCATTTAGTGAGGAAATTGTCCAGTTTGGAAAGACAAAGGTTCCAGATGTGTGTCAGTGGTTTGGAGATAAACTCTCACCCTCTTGACTGTTTTCATGTCCATTTAGTCTCAATCACAAGTTTTGGTTTCACATTTATTATTCATTTCTATGATTTCTTCCTTACTAATGATACGTCTCTGTGTTTCTCTTTACACTCTTTAATATATTCCATGTGTGTTTAATGGGATTGTTCTTGTTTTCTTATATTTCACTGTATTTATTTTCCTCATTTATTCTAAAAAATTCTCTCAGTAGGAGTTTATTTATTTTTGTATTTCACATATTTATTTGGAACTTCTTTAGTTTTGTGTTTTATAGATTCTCTGTATCTTGTATTTTTCTTTTTGACATCATTTATTTAATCCATTGATCAATTGAGGTTTTTATTGTGTTTTGTCATTAATAGTTTAACATTTCTTACTAATTCTGCATTTCTTACATATTTATTGACATTGTTGTCTATATATTCTGATTCCCAGTCACTTGTCATAAATTATGCTTTTCCACTAGTTCCTACTCAGCCTTACTCGCCTTGCCTCTACTTGACTCAGCCTCGGTTGTTTTCCATTACAATCGTACGACCGCGTCGTGGGCGGAGTCATCAGAGCTTTCTCCGTCATGCACAATAATCACCCCGATATGATGCTTCACTCATTGCAACAATAAATACTGCAGAGATGTTGAACTCTTTTTGTATTTTTTTCTTTTCCAATCAATCAATGAAAGACTTTATTTGTCCCCGACGGCGATAATTAAAAGGTCAAATAGAGCAAATCTATAAATCTATAAATAGATAAATAGTGCAACAACAGACTACAACTCCATCACTGGTAAATAAATATCAGTAATAGTAAAAATGTGATAATAAAAGTGAGTCAGATATAAATAGAAGAGAGAATGAAGGTCAAAGGTTAAATATGTATCAGCAGGAGGCCAGGCAGGGATCAGAACTGAGTTTTTAGAAAAACCTCTTGTCCTTTTTTAACTTGAGACAGTGGGGGAAAGTAACTAAAAAGTTACTTGCAATCTAACTAAGTTACTATTAGAAACAATCACTTAAAGGTAATCAGTAAAGTAACTAAATTACTTTTTAAAGGAGTGGTGTGGCAGTCGTGTCGTGTCAGAGTCTGAGGCAGAACTCTGTGACATGGAGCGTCACAAACACAGTGAGTGGAGGAAGTAAGGCTGCTGCTCTACACCTGAACTTACCCTGGAAACTTGACTTCTTGTTTTACTTCCTGATTAATAGAGGAGAAACTATCTAGAGGCTGCAGTGTTCTACTGACATGTTCTACTGATGTTCTAGAGATGTGAGCAGGAGAACAGAGAGTGGTGGATATTAATGATCAATGATGTCAGAACCTGAGATCTTCCAGTTTACAGTGAGGACTCTCCAGTCCAGCACACAGTCGCTTCACTCCTGAATCCTGCAGCTTGTTGTCACTCAGGTCCAGATGTGTCAGACTGGAGGACTGAGAGCTGAGGACTGAGGACAGAGCTCCACAGCTTCTCCATGACAGACCACAGTAGCTCAACCTGAAGAAGAACCAACAATGAAAACCAGTTCAATGTTTGTCATGGACTCAGTTCTACATCTTTGTTCCTGAACCACGTACACAGCTTTGTTGGAGGCTTTGACCACTGGCAGCAGCTTCAGAAGAGCCTCCTCTGAAGCACCGTATTTCTTCAGGTTAAACTCCTTCAGATGTTCTTCTGATGACAGTAAGATGAAGACCAGAGCAGACCACTGAGCAGGAGACAGTCTACCAGTGGAGAGATGTCCTGATCTCAGGGACTGTTGGATCTCCTCCACCAGAGAACCGTCGTTCAGTTCATTCAGACAGTGGAACAGATTGATGCTTCTCTCTGCAGACACACTCTCACTCAGCTTCTTCTTGATGTACTGGACTGTTTCCTGATTGGTCTGTGAGCTACTTCCTGTCTGTGTCAGCAGACCTCGGAGGAGACTCTGATTGGTCTGCAGTGAAAGACCCAGGAGGAAGCGGAGGAACAAGTCCAGGTGTCCATTTGGACTCTTCAAGGCCTCGTCCACTGCTCTCTGATGGAGATGCTGGAGATTAACTTCCTTCTTAAACACTTTTGACCACCAGGAGGTTTGTTGTTGTTCATCCAGGAGGTTGATTCCAGACTTGATGAAGGTCTGATGGACATGAAGAGCAGCCAGAAACTCCTGAAGGCTCAGATGGATGAAGCAGAAGACCTTGTCCTGGTACAGGCCTTGCTCCTCTCTAAAGACCTGTGTGAACATTCCTGAGTAGACTGAGGCTGCTCTGAGATCGATGCCACACTCTGTCAGGTCGGGTTCATAGAAGATCAGGTTTCCTTTCTGCAGCTCCTCAAAAGCCAGTTTTCCCAGAGACTCCATCATCTCCCTGCTCTCTGGACTCCAGTGTGGATCTGTGGCAGCTCCTCCATCATACTTGATCTTCTTGACTTTGGCCTGGACCACCAGGTGGTGGATGTACATCTGAGTCATGGTCTTGGGCAGCTCTCCTCCCTCTCTGCTCTTCAACACCTCCTCCAGAACTGTAGCAGTGATCCAGCAGAAGACTGGGATGTGGCACATGATGTGGAGGCTTCGTGAGGTCTTGATGTGGGAGATGATCCTGCTGGCCTGCTGCTCCTCTCTGAACCTCCTCCTGAAGTACTCCTCCTTCTGTGGCTCAGTGAACCCTCGGACCTCCGTCACCATGCCGACACAGTCAGGAGGGATGTGATTGGCTGCTGCAGGTCGTGTGGTGATCCAGAGGCGAGCAGAGGGAAGCAGTTTCCCCCTGATGAGGTTTGTCAGCAGCACATCCACTGAGGTGGACTCTGTCACATCAGTCAGGATCTCAGTGTGCTGGAAGTCCAGAGGGAGGCGACACTCATCCAGACCGTCAAAGATGAAGACCACCTGGAGGTCTTCAAAGCTGCAGAGTCCTGCTTCTTTGGTTTGAGTGAAGAAGTGATGAACAAGTCCCACCAAGCTGAACTTCCTGTCCTTCAGCACATTCAGCTCTCTGAAGGTGAATGGGAATGTGAAGTGGACGTCCTGGTTGCTTTGGTCTTCAGCCCAGTCCACAGTGAACTTGTGTGTCAGGACTGTTTTCCCAATGCCAGCCACTCCCTTTGTCAGCACTGTTCTGATTGGTGGACATCTTCCAGGTGAGGCCTTAAAGAGGTCTCCTGGTCTGATGCTGGTTTCTGCTCTGTCTGCTCTCCTGGATGCTGCTTCAATCTGTCTGACCTCATGTTCCTCATTGACCTCTGCAGTCCCTCCCTCTGTGATGTGGAGCTCTGTGTAGATCTGCTTCAGGAGGGTGGACTCTCCTGCTTTAGAGACCCCCTCAAACACCACCTGGAACCTCTTCTTCAGGGCACATTTCACCTTCTGTTGGCAGACTCCAGTAGCAGTTCCTGAAAAGAAGAAACCATGAATGAGTTGAGTGTGTTTGACATTGAATGTGAAGATGACAGTGTGTTAGTGGAGATGTTTCTCCTCCATCAGCTCCATCAGCTCCTCAGTGGAGACCAAACAGCCTCTGGTCTGATGCACATGTTTGCATCACATGAACAACAGAGTTCAGGAACTCTCTTTGTGTCTCCTCGTCTCTGCTTTTGGACTCTGCTGCTTGTTTTGGACTTCCTGCCTGTTTCACACTTTCTGTGTCTGACCTGGAAATGACCTCTGTTCTCTGGACGGACTCTGTTTCTGACTGCTTTCTGCTCCAGCTGAGAACATTTCAGGTTTCATCTCCATCCTGTGAAATGAGATCAAATCCTCTTACTGCTCCACAGACGCTGAGCCAGCTCCTCCTGCTTCATCCTCCTCAGGAAGTCCAGTGTGATCCTCAGAAATGACTCTCTGCTGCTCCTCTGCTCTTCATCCTCATCCTCCCTCTCACTCCCTGAGCATGCTGGGTAATCTGGACTCAGGAGCTTCTGCATCTTCTTCAGCTCCTTCTTCATGAAAGTCACCATGTTGTCCTCCAGCAGCTGGAACAGAGAAACATGTGGAGTTGACTTTGAGCTGAAACTGAAGCCAGATTGAGATGTGAGTGTAAATCCAGTGCAGAGAGCAGGATGGACAACATGTGAAGCCAAATCACACTTCATGTGGGATCCAGCAGAAACAGCTTCAAGCATCAGTGAAGACTGGAAGCTGGATGAAGGTTGGACTGTTTCCCTTTGGACCTGAATGGATCTAATAAGCTGAGTGTCTGTTTCATGTTTCAGCTGGAAGTCACAACAGCTTCTTCTGTCTCATGATGTGACAGTAAAGTGTTGAATGGACACTTGTTCTCACCATAAATATGGAGTCCAGATGTGTTTGCTGCTGAGGGGCGGAGCCACCATGGAGAACCTGGGAGCTCTGCTGGCTCACGCTGCAGAAACATGTTGACATGTTAGTTAAAGCTGCTGTGTGGTGTGATGATGAATCCTGACACAAACACTGATTCTCAGCCCTCATCAGCACTTCCTGCTGCACATTTAAAGTTCCTCTACCTGAAAACATCTTTAAACTCTACTTCTCATAAAACATCCCTTCTGCAGAGAGAATCAACCAAAAACACCAAAACAAGACCATCAACACTCATTTGCACTCTTTTCCAACCTGCAGTTTCCCAAATCGATCACACCAACGTTGATGTTTACAAACAAACCAGCATTTGTGTCCATGAAACTGAGTTTATGTTTCCTAACTGATGTCATCTTGGGAAATCTGCCTCATGGGTTTCTGGGATATCAAAGATGATGTCGCAGAAGCTCCAGCAAAATGATCAACATTGGACTGATTCAGCCCAAAATAAAAGGACAGACTTTCTCAGAGAAAGAAGATTCAAGCCAGGACAAAATTCTTAAATGTTGTGAAACTGATGGTTAATCAGCAAGCGGTCGACAAACTGGTAAGTTCCTTGAAGTGTCTATGCTGGAATGATGTGTTTGTGTGAGTGTCATGATGAATTATATCCAGAAATGTATTAACAACATATGTGAGACGAACATCAACAACTGAAACTGGATATTTTTCCATGTGGATTCTGGTCGAGGAACTTTAAAGTTGAAAGTCATTCAGTT
>NC_137673.1:11619380-11666880 GCF_963422515.1 Blennius ocellaris | reverse complement strand
GCACCTCGTCTTCTTTACTGCAGCTGTTTTTCTGCTGCCTGTTGGAAGCACTTCAGCTCACTTTGGATCATTGAAACCACTGAGCCTTGAGACGAGTCAATACAGCAGAGCCACTTTGAACACTGTTCATATTTCTATGGAGTTTACATTGAGTGTGGATTCTTCTGTTTGCTCTTTGAGTGGCTGCAGGAGTGTGTGACGTCTCTTACCTGTCCACACACTCTGGTGTGTCTTCTTCATCCACGTCACTCATGTTGAGTCAGAGAGAAACACACCAACCTGGTCCACACACACACACACACACACACACACACACACACACACACACACACACACACACACACACACACACACACACACACACACACACACACACACACACACACAGTAGAGTGAGATCAGAGAGCGACAGCCGAGACAAAACAGAAAAAGGAAAACAAGAAGAAGAATAAATAATAAACAAACAGAGGAAATAACGTGAGAGAAGAAAATATAGAAACGTGGAAAATAGAACAAGTAATATGATTAATGTCAGTTGGAGGTTTCAGAGAAAAATGAAGCGTCTGGATGATAAATAATGAGATGATCGACTCTGTGTGTGTGTGTGTGTGTGTGTGTGTGTGTGTGTGTGTGCGTGTTGGATTGAATATTTCAGACTGACACCAACCTGAGCCAATCAGAGTGAATGTTGAAAGAGTCTTTCCATGGAGAAGAAAAGAGGTGAAGAAAGGAGTTAATGGAGGTTGAAATGTTTGTCCAACAGGTGAAGAAGAAGAAAGCAGCTGTCAGTGGTTTGTGATGGTGTGAATGAAAGAGGAAAAGAGAAGTGAGAAAGTCTTTCTCTCCGTTGTGGAAGCTTCTAAAGAGCTGCCAGAGTCTCACCTGAACTCTCTTCACTTCTTCTTACAGACACTTTTCCATGTGTGAGGAAAGTTGTGGAGAGAAGAAGCTGCTCTTCGTCCCTCTCAGTCCGTCTCTCATGTCTGACAAGCACAAAGTGAGGCTTCCTGCTCTGACTCACCCACAAGTGTAAATGATTGATGGAGAAATCAGGAGAGTCGTTCAGCAGGAAACATGAACACTGTAAAGAAAACATTGAAACAGTTGTCTAAAGATGTTTCTATACAATATTGAACACATGTAAACCTGGACAGAAGAGAAAGATGCAGATCAAAGCAGTTGGACTATAAAGGAACATCATCAAAGAAAACACAACAAAGGAAAATGATCAGACTCAACATCGTCCCTCATCTCAGTTACAAAGAAATTCTGACACAACATCAGTTATATGGAGTCGACTTGAAACAAACACTGATGTTGACACTTACTGTGGACCAACACACACACACACACACACACACACACACACGCACGCACGCACGCACGCACACACACACACACTCTGCTCTACAGAACAAACCCATTTTAACGACTATCTCGAGGACATTTAGTGTCTTATTGTTTTATTACTGTTGTTACAGTTTTATATTGTCTTGTTTTTACCACATTTATCTTCTATCTCATCTAGCTCTATGACTTTATATCTCATCTGGCTCTATGACCTTCTATCTCATCTAGCTCTATGACCTTCTATCTCATCTGGCTCTATGACCCTCTATCTCATCTGGCTCTATGACCTTCTATCTCATCTAGCTCTATGACCCTCTATCTCATCTGGCTCTATGGCCTTCTATCTCATCTAGCTCTATGACCCTCTATCTCATCTGGCTCTATGACATTTACATGTCGGCTCCTCACAATGTTCACAAATCTCCTCCTCTGATTGGCTGAAATCTGGTTCCTTGACAGATTATTGATTCATGTTGTTGATGATTGTGTGAATAAATGTTCACTGGAAAGATTCATATCAGTTGTCCTTTGAGACACACACACACACACACACACACACACACACACACACACACACACACACACACACACACACACAGACACTAGAACAAGACGTCCCATAGCGTCTGCTGGACAGACACACTAGAACAAGACGTCCCATAGCGTCTGCTGGACAGACACACTAGAACAAGACATCCCATAGCATCTGCTGGACAGACACACAGACACTAGAACAAGACATCCCATAGCATCTGCTGGACAGACACACTAGAACAAGACATCCCATAGCATCTGCTGGACAGACACACAGACACTAGAACAAGACATCCCATAGCATCTGCTGGACAGACACACTAGAACAAGACATCCCATAGCATCTGCTGGACAGACACACTAGAACAAGACGTCCCATAGCGTCTGCTGGACAGACACACTAGAACAAGACGTCCCATAGTGTCTGCAGGACAGACACACTAGAACAAGACGTCCCATAGCGTCTGCAGGACAGACACACTACAACAAGACGTCCCATAGCGTCTGCTGGACAGACACACTAGAACAAGACGTCCCATAGCGTCTGCAGGACAGACACACTACAACAAGACGTCCCATAGCGTCAGCTGGACAGACACACTAGAACAAGACGTCCCATAGCGTCTGCAGGACAGACACACTACAACAAGACGTCCCATAGCATCTGCTGGACAGACACACTAGAACAAGACGTCCCATAGCGTCTGCAGGACAGACACACTACAACAAGACGTCCCATAGCGTCAGCTGGACAGACACACTAGAACAAGACGTCCCATAGCGTCTGCTGGACAGACACACTAGAACAAGACGTCCCATAGCGTCTGCAGGACAGACACACAGACACACGGCGAGCAGCCACAGTGAAATCAGTCAAAGACAGCTGATGAAAGTTTTGTTGTGAGTTGACAGAGATTCTCACCTGCTGAACTCTTCACCTCTTCTCACAGACACTTGGAGAGAAGAAGTTGCTCTTCGTCCCTCGTCAGTCCTTCTGTCACTGTTTGATGTGAGGACGCCGTCACACCCTCATAACTCACAGTGTCAAAGTCCATGTTGTTCAGCTGGGACACGCCCTCATGACATCACCGTCCATCTGAACTGAGACAAGTTGATCTTGAGAGCAGCCTCCAGAAACAAGTCAATGATTGATGTGACCTCCTGATTGGGCCGTCAGCAGCTTCATTCAGGGCCGTGATGAGAGCAGTCAGTCCTCCAACAAGGGGAATTACAGGGATTTACAGAAACAGGAGCTGAATATGACTCTGTCCCGCCACACTGCTCCAGTCATCAGCTGGGTTTTCTGCTTCGTCCCATTCAGTCCAAAAGACTTGACCTCTGCTGCTGCAGTTGCTGTTTCTCATGAGATCAAAGGTCAATTCCAGCTGCTTCCTCTTGTCTGGCAGCTGGATGAACCCACACATATGTCTTGACGTGTCCAGCTCTCTGTCATTGTTCACTCTGTGGACGCTGCAGGACAAATCCAGGAGGCTTTATTGGATTAGGATGTTTCTGTTTTTACGTCTTCAATGAGAACATTGTTACATAATTCCATCAGTCCTCAGAGGAGCAGAGGACGTCCACACAAGGACACCACTCTGAACCATCTTCAGCTCATCTGGACATCTTCTGCCAGTCTGGCCCTGTTTGAACCACTTCCTGTTCTACTGATGGCTTCCAGCTCAGTTTGAGGTCGTTTTCTCTTGGCCAAGAAAGAAGAAAACATTTTGAATAAATCTATCAAACCAAACCATTAATACAAAGAAAACTTAAGATGTATGAAAAGGAGTAAGAGGAAGCAGAGGCGTATTAAATCTTCTCCAGTCAATGTGTTTGTTTGTTGTTTGTTTAACCAGTCACACACTCCTCTCATCAGGACCCCACAGTGAATGAAACACAGTACCAGAGTGTGTGTCACCATGGAGCCAACAAAACAATCCACTGAAGATCTGGACGACACTGAAAAGTCCCTGGACTTCCTGTCAGAGGAGGTTCCTGCTGTCTGGACCACAGAGGATAATCTGTCTGACTCCGTGGAGCGACGGGTGGTCCAGGGGAATAGAGGTGGACCAGAACACCCTGGAGGTCCGTCACCTGCTGCCCAGGAGGAGCAACAACCACAAACCAGACATCATCATGACGCTTGGCAACACAAAACATCAAACTGAGCTCCTGAAACAAGGGAGGAAACTGAGAGGATGGGACGTCTACATCAATGAACATTTGACCAAAAGGAAGGCGGACATCAGGAAAGCCCGGGTCCTGAAGAAACAGGGGAGGATCCAGGCAACGTGGACCTCAGATCTTCATCAAGATGAACGGGACACCGGAGGAGGAGAAGGTCCTGCAGATCCCAGACATGGAGGAGCTGGAGAGATTTAGCTGAGGACTGGACAAAAGGTCAAACTACATGGACTCACCACATTATGATGACACTCAATGTCAGGAGGAACTCATCACCAGCTACAATGACTGTGAACTACAATCGTCTGGACGTGAAATCATTTCATTCCACTGAAGACAAACATCAGGACCTGGAGGATGATGTCGACCCGGACAATAACTTCTACTACGACATCACTGACAACTGCTGCTCTGACTCTGAACATCCATTCAACAGGACACTTCAAACTGACAATGAACTTTCTATTATACATTTCAACAGCAGGAGCTTGTGTTCAAACTTTAGTCCAATCAAACACAATCCAGGACATTTCAAACAACCTTCAGTGTTTTTACCATCTCTGAAACGTGGATCTGCACTGAGAAGGAAGCTGATTTGACCTGATGGATGCGAGTTCAACTACTTGAACAGAGAGAGGAAGACTGGAGGAGGAGGAGGAGCTTTATATGTGGACATAAACCTGAAGTATAAAGGAGGAAAATATGACCACAGTAATGAAAGATGTATTTCAATGTAGAACAGTAGAACTCTGTATAGAACATAAAGAGAATGTAATTGTAAACTGCATCTATAGAACAGCAGGTTCTAACAGAAATCTTCAGGGATTGGGTTAAAGAAACATTTACAGCTTCAATCAGAAGGTTTTGTGAGAAACTTTTTATTTTAACTTTGATCTGCTGAAGCCAAATAATCACATACTAACATAAGAGTTTATAGATACGATGTACAGTTTGAAGCTTTCCTCTAAAATCACCAGACCAGTACAATCACGTCTCATAGAGCCACATTAATAGATCACTTATTCACAAACCTGTTAGACAATAAAACCACAAGTGGATTATTGATTAACAATATCAGCAATCATTTACTGGTTCGTCTACAGAACTGAGAGTCGGTATCAAGTGAAGACAACACTGATAAAAACTGTCCAATAAAGAAATACACTGAAAGAAATCTAACTTGAATTCAACAAAATAAATGTTTTAAACTTTGATTTGACAAGAATCCTTTTTTCACTTTGATATTCATCTTTTGAAAAAAACATTGTTTTCATTTTGATGTTCACTTTACTTTACTTTGATTTTGACATTGATGTTGACAAAAATCTCTTTTTCATTCAAAGTGAAGATGTAACTTGGTAGACCAGGAAGTTACAACACTGATCTGTTGCAACAGATGCTGATCTCCTTTGATCTCCATGAGGAGCCTCTTTCATCTGAATTGAATCCACAGGAGGTAATGAGACATTGATGGACTCTGCTGCTCTCTGATTATGTAACTAAACACACCTGTGAGCTACAAGCTTTAAATACTGGAGCTTCAATCACAGCAGGAGGTCATAACTCAAGGGTTTTGGTCCAGAAGTGTCTGCAGATGAACTTCATCCACAACTGAAGGTTAGAGTCTGCTGGAGTCAGTCCTGCAATATGCAAATTAGCCATGAGCACCAGACAGGAGGAAGCCTGACTTTGAGTAACTTTGTAAATAAAGTCACTCAGTTCTCACCATTTAAATCCCAATTCAGGTTTGATTTAAAACCCAGCAGTTCTTCATTCCAGCTTCAAATGGAGAGAAAACTGGTTTTCCTGAAGCAAAACTTCTCACCTGCAGCCAATCAGACACTGAGAAAATATGATGCAATACAGCCAGCAGTCTGCTCACATGTTTCCTGATTGTTTTCAAATCCAGAGCGTAGCTTTTCAGCATCTTCAGGAAGGAACAATGGACTAGAATTTGTTGAGTTTCAAAACAGAAGAGTCTCCACTACTGCACCTTGGTGGTCAGGATTAGTGTCTGCTTCGTCTCATCAGAAGTGAGAATCATATGGAGACACAACACTGTGTTGGCAGGCCTGGGGAGCTCAGATGGTAGAGCATCAGACTTTTAATCTGATGGTCCAGGGTTCAAGTCCCTGTTCAGGCTCTTTGTGAAGAAACTTAACAGGTGAAAAGATGCTGAGCAGGATGACTATTGCAGAATGACATCATCAGTAGGATCAAACTAAGGTGTCTCTTGATGGTCTATGTCAATGCAGAACAGTTCTCTGGAGTCTCCATCCAGAGGAGTGTTGCTTTCATGATCTCCACCCAATTGTCAAATCACTGATATCCTGAGGAGCTGCTGTCCAGTAGAGAAATACTCTGGTGGAGCTGCTGTTTATCTTCATCATATTAATGCCATCAAGTATGAAAAGTTCCTGACGTTACATAACCAGCAAACATGATCACTCTGTGTGTTTTCTATTACTAATACTTTATTGAAACATCTTCACTCAGTACACATGTGCTCACATAGCACACATTAGCTCCCATACATATTAGCGTGTTAAAGATAAACATGCTGGCATGTTAGGTGTATGTTGGGCGCATGGATGTAAAAAAAGCACATCAAAACTTAAAGGAATAGTGTGATATGACTTCTACATGTGGGAAGGTTTGGACAGAATGACTGTGAGGTTAGTAGAAGCAGCTTTTCCATCAGAAGTCCAGTAAATGTTGTGAAGCTCTCTAATGGTTCTCCACACACTTCATGGTAGATATTTCTAACCTCAAATGGACTTGAAATCTCAATCTTCTGATCCGAAGTCAGACGCCTCGTCCATTAGGCCTCATAGTTCCATGCCTCAGTGGTTTCAACCAAATAGTGACAAACTCACATCCTGTGTTCAATAATATAAAAAGATTGACTGTTCTCACATAGAGTTATTTGTTAGCAGTCAGTTCTATGGCCAGTCTGGGTATTGAACCTATGACCTTGATGTTTACAGCCCCACACTCTGACCAGCTGAGCTAACTGTCCAACCACATGAGACTTTAGATTATTGAAAGTGGTTCAAGGCAGATTATTGCTTTGGTAACTTAACATGATCTGCTTTGAGACATCGTGAGTTTCCCTGAACGCTCGGATGAGTGGGTCCCTTTAAATGTTGTTGCCGCAAAGCATTGTGGGGCAGCATGATCTGTTCTCCTTTGGTAAAGGAAGCATCAGTGTGTTTTAGGCTAAAGGAGGTTCTATAGGAAGCATCAGTGTGTTTTAGGCTAAAGGAGGTTCTATAGGAAGCATCAGTGTGTTTTAGGCTAAAGGAGGTTCTAAAGGAAGCATCAGTGTGTTTTAGACTAAAGGAGGTTCTAAAGGAAGCATCAGTGTGTTTTAGGCTAAAGGAGGTTCTAAAGGAAGCATCAGTGTGTTTTAGGCTAAAGGAGGTTCTAAAGGAAGCATCAGTGTGTTTTAGGCTAAAGGAGGTTCTATAGGAAGCATCAGTGTGTTTTAGGCTAAAGGAGGTTCTATAGGAAGCATCAGTGTGTTTTAGGCTAAAGGAGGTTCTATAGGAAGCATCAGTGTGTTTTAGGCTAAAGGAGGTTCTAAAGGAAGCATCAGTGTGTTTTAGGCTAAAGGAGGTTCTATAGGAAGCATCAGTGTGTTTTAGGCTAAAGGAGGTTCTATAGGAAGCATCAGTGTGTTTTAGGCTAAAGGAGGTTCTAAAGGAAGCATCAGTGTGTTTTAGGCTAAAGGAGGTTCTAAAGGAAGCATCAGTGTGTTTTAGGCTAAAGGAGGTTCTAAAGGAAGCATCGGTGTGTTTTAGGCTAAAGGAGGTTCTAAAGGAAGCATCGGTGTGTTTTAGGCTAAAGGAGGTTCTAAAGGAAGCATCAGTGTGTTTTAGGCTAAAGGAGGTTCTATAGGAAGCATCAGTGTGTTTTAGGCTAAAGGAGGTTCTATAGGAAGCATCAGTGTGTTTTAGGCTAAAGGAGGTTCTAAAGGAAGCATCAGTGTGTTTTAGGCTAAAGGAGGTTCTAAAGGAAGCATCAGTGTGTTTTAGGCTAAAGGAGGTTCTAAAGGAAGCATCAGTGTGTTTTAGGCTAAAGGAGGTTATAAAGGAAGCATCGGTGTGTTTTAGGCTAAAGGAGGTTCTAAAGGAAGCATCGGTGTGTTTTAGGCTAAAGGAGGTTCTAAAGGAAGCATCGGTGTGTTTTAGGCTAAAGGAGGTTCTAAAGGAAGCATCAGTGTGTTTTAGGCTAAAGGAGGTTCTATAGGAAGCATCAGTGTGTTTTAGGCTAAAGGAGGTTCTATAGGAAGCATCAGTGTGTTTTAGGCTAAAGGAGGTTCTAAAGGAAGCATCAGTGTGTTTTAGGCTAAAGGAGGTTCTAAAGGAAGCATCAGTGTGTTTTAGGCTAAAGGAGGTTCTAAAGGAAGCATCAGTGTGTTTTAGGCTAAAGGAGGTTCTAAAGGAAGCATCGGTGTGTTTTAGGCTAAAGGAGGTTCTAAAGGAAGCATCAGTGTGTTTTAGGCTAAAGGAGGTTCTATAGGAAGCATCAGTGTGTTTTAGGCTAAAGGAGGTTCTATAGGAAGCATCAGTGTGTTTTAGGCTAAAGGAGGTTCTAAAGGAAGCATTGAGCCTCCTTTCATGAGCTTAGTGAGAATTTCAATGCTCCTTATCATGGCCATTCCTTAAACACTTTTGGGGTTAAGGAAAAGTGGATAGGAAAGGAGATAGAAGGCCATTATTAATAAAAAAGTGATTCTGAAATCTGTGTCTGGATTCAATTCGTGACTTTAGCAACTTTATCCAGAAGACGACTGGTTATATTGTGTGGAACTAAAATCTCCTATGTCCTCTAAACACACCACAGCTCCTTTCCTCTGCTGGGGCTAGCAGTAGCTTCATTGCTGACCTCTGATGGAAGCTGGACGCTGCTATTGGGTTAAAATGTTGAGTGACAGTATCATCAGCCAATCAGATTTTGATCCAGCTAAAGATGGTAAAAGACAGTAGGTGGTGGGGTTTGCCTTCCAAATCCCACCAGTCCCAGTTTCAGGGGTTTAGGTTGTTATATTTACTGAAATCAGGAAGAAGGAGTAACAAGACACCATTCAGCTCCTCATATGCTGGAAACTGTGTTGAGGAATTTCTAAAACACTTCTGTGTTTCTGCCCAGTTTCGAACAGGGAACCTTTTGTGTGTGAAGCAAACGTGATAACCACTACACTACAGAAACTCTGCTAGAGGTAACAGGGTCATGTGAAGTCCTGCAGCAACTCAATCCAGAGATTAAAGGTTTTAGGAAACTAGAAAGTTCCTGAACCAGACTCTGCTGGTAGAAGTTTGTTTGTAGAGGCAGACACACTATTTAATCTGGAACTTTCTTATTTTAAGCACCTGAGGTGTTTTACAAACCTAACGTGAGAACTGAGCCTTGTTGTCACAGTTAACTTAAAAAAACTAATCTGATTACTAATTACTAGTTACTCCTTTAAATGTAACTCAATTTCTTTACTAATTACTTGTTTTTAAAAGTAACTAAGTTAGATTAGAAGTTACTTTTTCAGTTACTTTCAGCAGCTGCTGACAACACCCCCCATCGTCTGAACATAAAGGTTACAACCTGTTTTGTCCAAAACTCTGCTGATCCCTGCACCATGTTTATACATATCTAACCTTTGACCTCCATTCTTTGTTGTATTTTTTTCTGACTCACACTTTTATATTTGAAATTTTGTTAAGACCACATTCCAGTCCTTTCCTAACCAGCCCCCTGACAGTGTCTTAGAAGAACTGCTTTCATCTGAGCCTTTGAAGAAAGGCTCCATATCAACATTTTACAACTGTAAACTGTCAGAGTGTGAAAATATCTACTGACTTCACACACTTGTGATCCCCAGTCAGAGCCTGAAAACCTGAACCACCGCTAGCAGAGGATGGTTTCGATCCATCGACTTCTGGGTTATGGGCCCAGCACGCTTCCACTGCGCCACTCTGCCACTGTATGAGGGACATGAAAGTCTACTTGAATTGATCCCCCAACCATTTACTGGAGCACCATTTGTTTCCAGTGTGGTTTTGGACTTGTTGACAGTGTTGGCTTGGAGAGAAAATTCTTGGACGACCAAACAACAACATCAGGGTGAAGGTGTGAGATGAGACGATCTAGAGAACCCAGAACGTCCTCGGCTACACGTGACCTGGAGTCGCTACTGCCGAGGACCTCAGGGCCCAGGAGGGTCGATATGATGGCTACTCTAGATCCACACTGGTGACTTCTCAACTGTGAGGTTCACATCTAAAGTCCACCATTCTGTCCTTAAGGACACCACTGTCTCAATAGAGAGCTCTGCCCAATGTGGAACTTTAACTCACAACGAGAACAGAAATTGAAATGTCATGGATATGTCTGACCTATTCATGGAATTCTCATCTCAGAACACTGAGGTCTTCGGTTCAATTCCCAAACTGAACATAGAACTGACTGCTCAGCAGTAAGTCTGTGGAGTTCAGTTGTCTCAGCTCTGGAATGAAAGACTGATTAAAGTTTTGACATGAGGAACCATGTGTTTGCTGAATGAACACAAAGTGCAACCTTCAGTTGTGGATGAAGTTCATCTGCAGATACTTCTGGACCAAAACCCTTGAGTTATGACTTCCTGCTGTGATTGAAACTCCAGTATTTAAAACTTGTAGCTCACAGGTGTGTTTAGTTACATAATCAGAGAGCAGCATAATCCATCAATGTCTCATTACCTCCTGTGAATTCAATTCAGATGAGAGAGGCTCTTCATGGAGATCAAAGGAGATCAAAGGAGAGTGTCTGATGAGCAATGTGGACACATGGTGATTACCTGGAAGAATGCTCTTTGTAAGGACATCCAGGAAGATAATTTTGTGAACCTCTCAGGATTAAGTAGCTTGTCCTTTTGTGTCATGACACAACTTGTCACTTGTGATCAGATTTCTACATCAAAATCTGGACTGATGAGTTTAAAAGTCCCATGTTGCTCACTGGTTTTCTGTGGTTTGTACAAGAATGCTGGTTCTGTGAGCCAGATGGTTCTGGTTAGCTGTGAGGCTTGGACTAACCTAGAAGCATGGTCAGCTGGGTTATGTTCTGAAGGAACATACTTCCATTGGTTTGGTTCTGTGGTCTGGCTGATTCTTGGTACCCTGTTGTGGACGTACACATGGAAACTCTTGGACTGATTATGAATGTAGTCCAGCACCACCTGTCTGTCGCAGTAGAAGGTAGTTGCATCAAGTTGAATGTCGATCTTTTGAACAATAAGCTGGTGAATTGTGTTTTTGGTTCTGGGAAATGTGTGTGTGCTTCTGGGAATGACGAGAAGGTTTGGGCTTTTGTGCTGCAGGAACCAGGTTTTGTGTTTTAGCAATCGAGAAAAACTGGAATTCAGACCCAAAGTTTTATCCACAAGATGAAACAGAGTGGCGCCGTCACAACAATGTGTAGAAATTTGGGTTACAAGGGCATCGACACATTATTGGTTTATGTCCTCAACTCTGATGTTGGAGGTTGGGGGTTCGACTCCAAGCTGAGTTTTTGTTTTCCTGCTGGTTCCTGTCAGGACTCACTGCAGTATTTTATCTCAGTTGAAGACTTCAACATTTGAAATTCTGCTGGTCATGCAGTAGATACTGAGACTGATGACATCACAGTGATGTCAGAAAGTAGCTCTTCTCATGTTGCCATGGAAACTGTTGATCATAGAATGATTTCACTCAGCTCAGCAGTTTTACCTCCAGTCTGGTTCTTCTGTCAGTATGGATGATTTATTAAGGTTGATAGTTTCTGGACGTACTTTAAAGAATCTTTGGAATACAGTTGTCACAGTTCTTAAAAGTGACTCATTCTACATGACAGTAAAACAGATGGTAAAATAGACGTCCTCCGTTACAGCCTGTTTAAAATGTCTATTTTCAACTAGTTCTGGCTGTCAAATAGACGTCCACAATAGGACTGGACAGATGGACATGTCTTGGACATCTATGGATGTTGACTGCTCAGTGGCTTTGATCTACATCAGATGCTGATTTCCTTTGTTCTCCTTTGATCTCAATACTGAGACACCATGGAGCAATGGAGACGCTGAGATGAAAGGATATTTATTCAAAGGAGAAAGCAGCTTTATTCCGCCTCTTCAGCATTCACACTTGCACTTTGTTCTGGAAATACAAACCTCTCATTTCAGTAGACTTCCTGTTTAATGGCAAATATTAATGTTTGAGTGAGATTTGTGTGATATTTAAGTTTTGGTGAGATGAAGAAGTGAGTTTTGGTTTGACGACATTCCAAGGAAGATCACACCATGGCTGTGGTGGACATTGGTCATTTTAGTGATTGTAGGTGGCGCTAGAGAGCACATTTGGCCACTTTTAGGGGTTCTGCTTTTTTTTTTTAATTGACATTTTCTTATCACCTGAGCAAGTCCTGATTAGTGTGACAAATTTGGTGAACAAATTTAGGGGTCAAATTTGAGTTCAGGGACTTTTCAGACATATCCCATGTCTCCTGATCATTGAATGTCCACTTAGAGGAAACACAACTGCTGGACAAATGAGCCACACCCTTCCAAGAAAAGCAGCTCCAGCAACCAGACACACAATAGTGATAGTGAAAGGTGAAGACAAGCTGCTCAGGAGTTTTCCTTGTGGTCTTTCATGAACTGATTCAGTTGAGAAAAAAGACAGGGGATGTAGCTCAGTGGTAGAGCACATGCTTTGCATGTATGAGGTCCTGGGATCAATCCCCAGCATCTCCAAGCTTCATGTCTTGACCAGGAAGTAGACCATGATGCTGTTCTCCTGGTTCCTGGCTGATGTTCTGCTCACTTTAGAATGTTGTTAGTGTTTCAGTCCTGGATCTCATCCAAGATGGAACATCAATGAGCTGTGGCAAGAAGGTTTGCTGTGTCTCCCTGAACAGTGTCCAGAGCATGGAGGACAGGCCAGGACACCAGGAGACATAGGGCAGCAGGACTGCTACCTCCTCCTTTGTGCAAGAAGGACCAGGAGGAGCTGCAAGAGCTGCAGAATGACCTCCAGCAGGACACTAATGTGATGTTTCTGCTCAAACTGTCAGAAACACACTTCACCAGGGTGCTATGAGGGCAATCGTCCACAAGGGGGAGCTGTTCTTACAGCCCAACACCCTGCAGGGCCATTGGCATTTGCCAGAGAACAGCAATATTGGCAGATTGGCCATTGGAGCCCTGAGTTCTTCACTGATGAGAAGGTTCTCACTGAGCACATGTGACAGACGAGACAGAGTCTGGAGACGCTGTGGAGAACGTTCTGCTGCAGGAACATCCTCCATCATGAGCCGTGGAGAATGTTCTGCTGCAGCAATGTCCTAAGAAAGAAACATAATTAAGTTGATTGTGATGTTTTGTCTACAGGATGTTAATCTGGAGAAATGTTTCATATCAAAATAATCAAGTGACACTAGATCACTATTAATCTACTTTCTGCTCTGGACATAAAGCTTGGAGAAGCTGGGGATTGATCCCAGGACCTCATACATGCTAAGCATGCACTCTACCACTGAGCTACATCCCTTTGATCTCCTTTGATCTCCTCATGGAGATCAAAGGAGATCAAAGGAATTGAACCCTGGTCTCCTCAAAAGGCAATAAAGTAGGTTTAACCTGATGCAAAACCTTCTATTGGGGTCTCTCTGCGTAGGTTCAAATCCTGCCAACAATGCTGCTCAATGCTTTGTGACGGTTACTGAATGACTCTTCTTGTGGAACATCTTATAAAGTCAAACCTCTGATTTGGAGACAACCTGAAATCCAAGGACAAGTGTTCCCCGAAGACAGGTTCTCCTCATAGAAACATTAATTCATGGTAGTCAGAACAACTCGACCCGTTGTAGTAATGAATTAGTATTCCAAGACAAAACACACACAAGAGAAACTCAGCAGCACAAAAGCAAAAACATTTTCATCACAAATCTTTCATCATTCCCAGAAACACACACACATTTCCCAGAACCAAAAACACAATTCACTTGTTTCCACGTCTGAATATTCTAAACTCTTTGTGAAAAACCTTAAACAAAAGTGACTGAAGAAATCATTAATTGCACTTTGTGTTCATTCAGCAAACACATGGTTCCTCATGTCAAAACTTTAATCAGTCTTTCATTCCAGAGCTGAGACAACTGAACTCCACACATTTACTGGTGAGCAGTCATGTCTATGTTCAGTTTGGGAATTGAACCAAGACCTCAGTGTTCTGAGATGAGAATTCTCAAACTCTACAGCCCTGCACAAATTGCATATCTCCCTGCTTCCACACAGCTGATTGCAGCTCGTTATCTGGCTTTGTGCTGAATGTGGTGATGAACCATCAGGACATTCAGGTGAGGGAGACGTGGAAAACATGCAGGGCTGCAGCACTTGAGGACCAGAGTTTGATGTCCACAGTGGTGACCTCTCCACTGGAAGACTCATAAGAGAGAGCTTCAGATGTCAATCCTTTCATTTTGTTCTTGAGGACACCACTGTCTGAAAGTAAAGCCCAATGTGGGGCTCCAACCCACGGAGCGGTGACGTCCACGTGAACAGGACTGCGTGACAGTGTGATATTTAAGTTTTGATGAGATGAAGAAGTGAGTTTTGGTTTGACGACATTCCAAGAGAGATCACACCATGGCTGTGGTGGACATTGGTCCACATATGATTGTAATGTTTTGTTTACAGGAAATCTGCAGGATGTTTGTCTGGAGAAAGGTTTAATTTCATAACAATCAAGAGACACTACCTTCAATCTATTGGCACCAAGTCAAGTCCAGTGTTTTCACAATAAAAAAATATTTAATAATACAAATGAAGTTCAAACTAGAAGAGATGAACCTAAACTTACCTCAGACAGTGTCAAACCTCCTGAAGATCTCAGCACCAAAACCACTTTCTAAAATCCTTTCAATCCTGTCATGTTCGAATACCACAATATCCCTTCAAGCTCCAAATGGGAAGAAGATCTCAACATCAACACAGACCCAACGCTTTGGTCACTAATCTGTAGAAACACATTCACAATGAGCAGAAACACCAATATACAGCTCAGACAATACAAGGTCCTTCACTAGTTCATTACAGGACAAAGATGTTCAAGATGGTCTCACTTCCTCTAACATGTGTTCTAACTGCACAGCTGATCTCCTTGATACCTGTCTACACTGTGATCTCCATGATACCTGTCTACACTGTGATCTCCTTGATACCTGTCTACACTGTGATCTCCCTGATACCTGTCTACACTGTGATCTCCCTGATACCCGTCTACACTGTGATCTCCTTGATACTGTGATCTCCCTGATACTTGTCTCCACTGTGATCTCCTTGATACCGATCTACACTGTGATCTCCTTGATACCTGTATACACTGTGATCTCCTTGATACCTGTCTACACTGTGATCTCCTTGATGCCTGTCTACACTGTGATCTCCCTGTTACCTGTATACACTGTGATCTCCTTGATGCCTGTCTACACTGTGATCTCCTTAATACTGTGATCTCCCTGATACTTGTCTCCACTGTGATCTCCTTGATACCTGTATACACTGTGATCTCCTTGATACTGGTCTACACTGTGATCTCCTTGATACTGTAATCTCCCTGATACCTGTCTACACTGTGATCTCCCTGATACCTGTCTACACTGTGATCTCCCTGATACCCGTCTACACTGTGATCTCCTTGATGCCTGTCTACACTGTGATCTCCTTGATACCTGTCTACACTGTGATCTCCTTGATACTGTGATCTCCCTGATACCTGTCTACACTGTGATCTCCCTGATACCTGTCTACACTGTGATCTCCTTGATACTGTGATCTCCTTGATACCTGTCTACACTGTGATCTCCTTGATACCTGTCTACACTGGGATCTCCCTGATACCTGTCTGCACTGTGATCTCCCTGGTACCTGTCTACACTGTGATCTCCCTGATACCAACCTACACTGTGATCTCCCTGATACCTGTCTACACTGTGATCTCCCTGATACCAACCTACACTGTGATCTCCTTGATACCTGTCTACACTGTGATCTCCCTGATACCTGTCTACACTGTGATCTCCCTGATACCAACCTACACTGTGATCTCCCTGATACCTGTCTACACTGTGATCTCCCTGATACCTGTCTACACTGTGATCTCAGATCTGAAGTGAGATTTCCAAACCACACAGTAATACAATTCGTTGAGATACTCTCAATTACACAATAGTAAAAGTTTAGAAGAATCTTTGTATTTTGAGTGAAATCGTGGAGCTTACATGAAAAGAAGAGGCGCTGTCTGGCTTTCTTAGCAATGTTACTGGTGTTTGAGCTCCAATTCAGGTCATGAGAAAGAGTCACGCCCAAGAATTTACATTCCTCAACAATCTGTACCTCAGAATTGTTGATGGTAATTGGCGTCTGATTCTTATTGTGATGAAAGTCCATGACAAGTTCACATGTCTTTGAGGTGTTCAGAAGCAAGTTGATTTCTATACTTTAGACTACCTTTTCCACCTCCTCACGATAATGTGACTCACATTTTGAGCCAATAAGCCCTATGATGGTTGTATCATCTGCAAATGTGTCAAAACTTCACCTGTGTATAGTCCTGAGTAACTTTTTCTCCTGGCCGTAAAAAACACTTCATACCCTTCGATAGCTCAGTTGGTAGAGCGGAGGACTGTAGTGGACAACATTGGCATCCTTAGGTCGCTGGTTCAAATCCGGCTCGAAGGAGGAGTTTTCATAAAACTGAGTATGCAGGATTTGGAAGAACAAGTTTTCTTTATGACATCATGGTTCAGCTGGAAAGTCAAACTACGGAGTCAAGACATCTGACCACAGTCCTCAAGACTTCAAAGGAAACTTTCTGATGTGATGAAACATGAGTTAGAACAATGTAAACTATTGCTGTGTGTCTATTCCACTGGAATGTTTTCTCCCTGTGCGGAAACACACTTTACACCGTTCTATAGCTCAGTTGGTAGAGTGGATCCTGGATTCATTTGTCAGAATCACTCTGAGCCGATGTTCATTCAAGACTTTTGAGGCGTTACAATGGAAGGAAAGTCCTCCTCAGGACGACGTCAACCAGGTGGATGGAGAGTCTTCACAGGGAGTTGAGGAAGTATGAGTGAGAACAATGGATCCTATGGTGATCCAGTAGTAAGTACAGAGATTCTGATGTTAAGTTTCCATGTGTTCATGCAAAACCACCTGTGATGTGCTGAAATAGCTCAGCAGGGAGAGTGTTAAACTGAAGATCTAAAGGTCCCAGGTTCAATCCTGGGTTTCAGCAAAGACTACTATAGTTTTCCTCCTCTCTCTTCATGAGCCTCCTCTTACATTCACATGGAGGAGCCAGGGGAGGAGGAACCAGGGGAGCAGAAGCCAGGGGAGGAGGAACCAGGGGAGGAGGAACACCGAAGAATAAAGTGCAGAAACACAGTTTACACTGAAACTTCTCCCAACGCTCCACACCTGCTCACACACTCACACCTACACACTCCTAGCATGCACACAGAGAGAGAGAGAGAGAGAGAGAGAGAACTGTGTGTCCAGGACAGTGTACTGTCCTCAGACTGAACAGTGACACTCGTGAGGTGTGAAGCTGGAGGTGCTGGAGGAGGGCGGAGCTCCAGAGGTGAGGCTCCACATGCTCAGGTCATGGCCGAGACGATGAGCCTCCCATGGGCTCAGGAGAAGCATGTGGGGGGGTCTGGTGGTGGGTCAGATGGAGCTCTGTGAAAAGTGAATAGAGCCCCGGAGATGTATCCACGGCATGAAGACAGTTAATCCTTAAAAATCCATATATTAACCACGTCATTGTATAAGCTGCAGGGATCATAGCACGTGGAAAGAGTAATGGCTTATAGTCCAGAAAGTAGTGTAGTTAACTTTTGACATTTGTGGTTACACTATTTATGGATTTGTGTGTCCATCCCAATGTTAAACTCATTCCTACAGGATTGATTCCTTGGGTTTTCAGTTAGCATCTCCTTGCTAACTCTGGTTCGTTATGAGTTCTGGAGGAATGTTTCAGTCGTGTGCTATAATGACATGAATCGACCAGTGTGGGATTTGAACTCACACATGGAGAGCACAATGAATCAGCAGTCCTTCACCTGAACCCATCCTGATGCACTGCTTGAAACAGCGCCTCCATGTGGTGATATCAGAATGGATATAATCTATATACACTATTCAAATGAAAAGTCTGTCTTGAAGTGTCTCTCTGTGCACAGCCAAAGCTCTCGTCCCTGGGTGGGCTCGAACCACCATCCTTTCTGTTAACAGCCGAATGCGCTAGCCGATTGCGCCACAGAGACTGATTCTTACAGAAAGTGGGCGTGGCTTTGAGTTTTAATCAAATTGTTCAAAGAGCAATTCCAACTGAGCTCACCAGCCCACTTTGGTGAAAACATCAACTCAAGATGTGAACTTTTATCGTTTAGTGTTTCTCACATGCATTGGTTTTATTTCCCATTGGCCCTGAAGGCAACACACACACTCACCACCAGACCACAGATGCACACACAATCATGTCCAAACTCCACTTCCGGGTTAACTTCAGTGTGCGTTCCATAACGTAACGTAACAATCCTGAAAATATCTCCACTTCTAGTGGCGGCGTTCTCCTCCTTTCCTGAAGGACTTCATGTTTCACTCCAGCAGTTCTGATCCATCTGGAGCTTTATTGTCTTTTTAATTCCACATGGTGGAGGATGAGGATTTTTAAATCATTTGGACATCAAAGCACACTAAAGTTTTTTAAAGATTTGTGATTGTTGTTTAGTTGATAAAAGGCTTTGTCTCAAAATCTGCAACTGAAATGTGAACTGTGATGACTGTATATAAAGTGCTCACCTTTACACCACAGGACCCCTTGGAAACTGGATTTGATCACAAAAAGTAACATGAGGTGAAGTCAGAGTTGCTGACACACTGATGGCAGTGTGTCCTTCCTGCTGAATGAGGAACTAAATCCATCCAAAGCTCTGAAAGAGGCTGTGGTGGGATTTGAACCCACGCCTCCTGAGAGACTGGAGCCTTAATCCAGCGCCTTGGACCTCTCGGCCACACTACCTGCTAGTGTTAAGTGTTATTGAAACTGAGAACAGGCTGAACAAACAACCTGATTCAAGTTAAAACTCCCAGTTCTAATCTTTTCACTCCATTTCATTTTCTAACACATTTCTAACAAATCACATTACGGATCTGATCTGGATCTGGGGCCTCATTTATAAAACCTTGTGTAGGATTTCTACCAGCTTAGCTTCCAAGATCAGATGAGATCAGGCGTGTTCAGGGTGGTATGGCCGTAAGGATCAGTGACACGAAGAAATGACCTTTTTATAGTGAAAATACACTGAGAACCTGTTGATTGTTCCATCTGTTGTCAATCAGGTGTCTCTCAATTCAAACTGGAATAAAGCTCCAGAGTGTCTTTGTTGTGAGTCTCTCTCAAATACTGACCACCAATCAGAGATTGGTCAGCTGATGGAGCTCACCTGGTCCATCCAGGCTCCAGAAAACATGGAGGAACTCTGTCAGGACCTGTCAGTGTCAAGCCTGAAAGGTCCTTTGTGATCTCAACCTGAGGATTATCAGTAAATAAACACCATGAAGCAAACTCCCCGTCGGGGAATTGAACCCCGGTCTCCCACGTGACAGGCGGGGATACTGACCACTATACTAACGAGGATATACTGCCATGTCTCATCACAATACTAACCAGGCCTGACCCTGCTTAGCTTCCCAGCTCAGCAACAGTGAGCAGAAGAAATGAGCTTTTGATAGGTGAAGATACTGTAACATGAGTCCACTGAGCTCAGCAGTTGATCACATGACCTCTCATGGTGGGAATGTGTCAGCATGAGAGCATTGGTTCTTCACTGCTACAATTCTCGCTGCCACGCAGGTTCAATTCCCGGCCAATGCAGCTCCTTATTTTACCAATCACCAATAATGTACAAGTTTGCTTTTTATAGTCCTATTTGGGAAACTTGTAGTTCTTTCCTCACCACAGCAGACTTGTGCTGCCGTCGCTTTATTATGACATCATGAAGTGAAAGTGCAGTCCGACTGCCACACTAATGTACTTACCTTTCCTTAACTCCTTTAGGAGCCTCCTAACTCCTTTCCTTAACTCCTTTAGGAGCCTACTAACTCCTTTCCTTAACTCCTTTAGGAGCATCCTAACTCCTTTCCTTAACTCCTTTAGGAGCCTACTAACTCCTTTCCTTAGCTCCTTCAGGAAGCCTCCTAACTCCTTTCCTCAACTCCTTTAGGAGCCTACTAACTCCTTTCCTTAACTCCTTTAGGAGCCTCCTAACACCTTCCCTTAACTCCTTTAGGGTTAGGGTTGAAAGAAATCCTGGTCTTTCAGATTGAGGGACCAGCAGGACAACAAGAGTGTGAGGAGCAACCTGAGGAGGGCGCCAATGAGGCCAAGACAAAATCCCAGCAGTGCATCCAGGAGCCGTGATGGTATAGTGGTTAGTACTCTGTGTTGTGATGGTATAGTGGTTAGTACTCTGTGTTGTGATGGTATAGTGGTTAGTACTCTGTGTTGTGATGGTATAGTGGTTAGTACTCTGTGTTGTGATGGTATAGTGGTTAGTACTCTGTGTAGTGATGGTATAGTGGTTAGTACTCTGTGTTGTGATGGTATAGTGGTTAGTACTCTGTGTTGTGATGGTATAGTGGTTAGTACTCTGTGTTGTGATGGTATAGTGGTTAGTACTCTGTGTAGTGATGGTATAGTGGTTAGTACTCTGTGTTGTGATGGTATAGTGGTTAGTACTCTGTGTTGTGATGGTATAGTGGTTAGTACTCTGTGTTGTGATGGTATAGTGGTTAGTACTCTGTGTTGTGATGGTATAGTGGTTAGTACTCTGTGTTGTGATGGTATAGTGGTTAGTACTCTGTGTTGTGATGGTATAGTGGTTAGTACTCTGTGTTGTGATGGTATAGTGGTTAGTACTCTGTGTTGTGGCCGCAGCAACCCCGGGTCATGCGAATCCGGGTCACGGCAATGGCTACTAAAATGTTGTCGTCACAAGTTTTCAAGCCGGTACATGGAACCATTAAAAAGTTCTGCCCAGACCATCATGGACAATCATTTCAAGCTCTTCTCTGGACATCATGGACCTGAGCTTGGAGACGTTACACAACTGGAAAAAGCAGTTTTTTTTTTACCAGCTGTCTACAATGTTGCTCCAGTGACATGGACTGATCAAAGACCAGCCCTAAATTCCTCAGTTTGTTTTGGCTGAAAGGCTCAGTTCACCTGGTACTGTTTGGTAGTGGTAGTAGTACTATCTGGTACTGTTTGGTAGTGGTAGTGGTACTATCTGGTACTGTTTGGTAGTGGCAGCAGAACGTTCTCCACGGCTCATGATGGAGGATGTTCCTGCAGCAGAACGTTCTCCACGGCTCATGATGGAGGATGTTCCTGCAGCAGAACGTTCTCCACGGCTCATGATGGAGGATGTTCCTGCAGCAGAACGTTCTCCACAGCGTCTCCAGACTCTGTCTCGTCTGTCACATGTGCTCAGTGAGAACCTTCTCATCAGTGAAGAACTCAGGGCTCCAATGGCCAATCTGCCAATATTGCTGTTCTCTGGCAAATGCCAATGGCCCTGCAGGGTGTTGGGCTGTAAGAACAGCTCCCCCTGGTGGACGAGGTTCCTCATAGCACCCTGGTGAAGTGTGTTTCTGACAGTTTGAGCAGAAACATCACATTAGTGTCCTGCTGGAGGTCATTCTGCAGCTCTTGCAGCTCCTCCTGGTCCTTCTTGCACAAAGGAGGAGGTAGCAGTCCTGCTGCTGGCTTGTTGCCCTCCTACCCCCCCTCCATGTCTCCTGGTGTCCTGGCCTGTCTCCTGGTATGTCCTCCATGCTCTGGACACTGTTCAGGGAGACACAGCAAACCTTCTTGCCACAGCTCATTGATGTTCCATCTTGGATGAGCTGCACAACCTGAGCATCTTGTGTTGGTTGTCGACACGCCTCCTGCTCCTCCAGGACTGAAACACTAACAACATCTGAAATCAGAATTAACTTTGCATTTGGATGGATTAAAAAAGTCAATATTAAAGTCACCACCTATTAAAAGGGTCTTCTGATTATTCTGGTTATTGAGTAAGCTTTCAAAACAATTCCGAAAAGCTCCACATTTGAGCCTTGTGCTCTGTAAAAGCACGCAGCGATCACATTCCTGCCTTTCTGCATCTCAATTTCAACAGCCACACTTTCCATAATTCCTTCTATAGCAATAGACATTGGTTCAATAATGTTGCATTTCAAATTATTATCAACATACAACGCCACACCTCCACCTCTCTTTCCTGGGCGGTTCGTATCATAAAAGTTGCATCCATCCATTTCAAAATCTGCTCCTTTCTCATCATAAAGCCATGTTTCGGAGAGAGCAATTAATTTAAATTGGCAGGCAAGTTTATTCAAATAATCTTTAATTTGACTGAAATTGGCATAAAGGCTTCTAACATTAAAATGAACAAAAGATTGGCCTAAACCATCACATGAACGGAAATGTAAATTAAATTCGTCATCAGTATGATATTTACAAGTGTGATCAATATCATTCCACAAGTGGCTGTCTGGGTCCAGCTCCATGTCCAAATCCTGCTTTCTATGTTCCCTTAAATCTTTGTTTTCCATAGTTCAATAATCCTGAGTAATCCATGCATTAGGTAGAACAAAACATCCTCCTCAATTGACGAACTGCTTTAGGACAAAAAAACAAAACATCAGTGACCATGACCCCCCCCCCCCCCCACCTTCCCCCACCTCCTCCCCCCACCCCGTCCCATTCATTAAATGAAACATGTTCATTATGAGGCAATGTCTCCACTCTCCCTCAAATGTTTACATTTTAACTGTGATTTCATTTCAGTAGAATCATATTTGTTGTCATTTGTCATATTCACAGACAGGCAGACAGACAGTACCATACCGTAGTACCATACCGGTGATGTTCCACCTTTGGTTATACGTCCAGAGTCGATATGAAGTTTTCCGCCTGGCTTGCTTCGTCCAATGTATCGTCCACATTACCTTTGGTCAGTTTGATGGTTGGCGGATACAGGAGGAAAGCTTGGAATCCTTTCACGCGTGCGTCATACATCACTTTGTAGCATGACTTGCTCTGCTTGGCCGTGGCCTCACTGTAGTCCTCAGCGAAGTGGAGCTGGATTTGGACTTCCTCCGGAGGATGTTTCCTGGCCTCTTTGAGGACGCCGTCCCTGTCCGTGTACCGGAGACAGGTCGCGACCAGTGGGCGTGGAGGCTTGGCGTCGGTACGGGTCTCCTGGAAGCGCCCAAGCCGGTGACATCTCATCGGCTCCGGGCCGGCTTCAGCGAAGTCCGGGAGCCATTTGGGAAGATTCTCCGTCAGGTAGCTCAGCGCCTTTGAGCCCTCCACTTTCTCTTTTAAGTTGAATATGAGCAAGTGGTCTCTGGGCACACGATCTTCCATGTCGGTGAGTGTTTCTTGTTGTTTCCACACACATGGATAAGAGTCTTCTGCGCCCGTTACGCGCTCCTTTAGGTTGGCAGTGTCTGCTCGTATTGTTTTGATTTCCTCCGTGTGTTTTGTTAAAGTTGAATGTCGGCTATCAATCCACTTCTCCAGCCGATTGACGCGAGCCTCGGCTTTGTCATCGAATTTAGCCATCAAGTCCTCCATGGCGTTCACCAGACCTTCGCTGGTGTGGTCGCCGAGCTGCTTGTTAAGTTCAGCCATCATGTGTCGTTTGGCTGTTTTTCACTGCCTTGTTTCACACATTGACAAATAAGCAATGAATGTTGCTTGTTACATGACAATCGGGCCACACAATCCTAAGATTTAGAGCTTAATTTGAGAGAGAGTGCAACGCCAGTCTCACCACGCAGCCGCCATGTTTTCCCACATATTCATCAATACCACACGATCAAAGCTTTGATTGTGTGTCTGGTTGCTGGAGCTGCTTTTCTTGGAAGGGTGTGGCTCATTTGTCCAGCAGTTGTGTTTCCTCTAAGTGGACATTCAATGATCAGGAGACACGGGGGACGTCTGAAAAGTCCCTCTTTTCTCCTGATGTATGGACTTTACCTTAACCCCTGGGTGATGTCACAGGGTGAAGGAAAGGTGTTAGGAGGCTTCCTATAGGAGTTAAGGAATGGAGTTAGGAGGCTTCCTAAAGGAGTTAAGGAAATGTGTTAGGAGGCTTCATAAAGGAGTTAAGGAAAGGTGTTAGGAGGCTTCATAAAGGAGTTAAGGAGTGTGGCAGTGGGACTGCACTTTCACTTAGTGATGTCATAATAATGCGACGGCATTTTTTATTAAAAACCAGGTTCAGATTGGGAACGGCCCCTTCCAGCCATTCCAGCTGTTGTACGATATGACCACTTTGAAGGTTCCCAGACACACCTGCATGTCTTAACTCATGGTTTGCTGTCAGAAGTTGGATTTGAACCCACACCTCCAGAAGAGACAGTGATGTAAACACTGCCTCTTAGACCTCTCGGCCATTCTGACCTTTAAGACCTCAACTTCTGTCACTGAGGATGTGTGGGGTTCCATAGTTCATCTCATTTCACTCTCTTCACTCTAATGATGTTTGGTTGTTGAAAGCTTTTCTATCAAACCAACACTGTCAAAAATGAGGAGCCTCTCTCATCTGCTGAATTGAATCCACAGGAGGTAATGAGACATTGATGGATTCTGCTGCTCTCTGATTATGTAACTAAACACACCTGTGAGCTACAAGCTTTAAATACTGGAGTTTCAATCACAGCAGGAGGTCATAACTCAAGGGTTTTGGTCCAGAAGTATCTGCAGATGAACTTCATCCACAACTGAAGGTTAGAGTCTGCTGGAGTCAGTCCTGCAATATGCAAATTAGCCATGAGCACCAGACAGGAGGAAGCCTGACTTTGCCTACCATCCACTGCATTGGCCAGGGTTCAGGCCTGATGGTTATCAGGAGGTTGGACGTCACGAGCCGGCGTTTTAACATTTCCCCACTCGGAACCATGTTCAAACAAACCCGTCTTCACGCTCCTAAAACACCGCCTCATGTGGATGATAGGACAAAAACAGCTGGTTTAGGTTAACTGGTTTCATGGTGTGGACGGCCCCTGTCATCCACACCAAATCCAGAGCGTAGCTTTTCAGCATCTTCAGGAAGGAACAATGGACTAAAATTTGTCTCACTCATAAGTGAGAATCATATGGAGACACAACACTGTGTTGCCAGGCCTGGGGAGCTCAGATGGTAGAGCATCAGACTTTTAATCTGACGGTCCAGGGTTCAAGTCCCTGTTCAGGCTCTTTGTGAAGAAACTTGACAGGTGAAAAGATGCTGAGCAGGATGACTATTGCAGAATGACATCATCAGTAGGATCAAACTAAGGTGTCTCTTGATGGTCTATGTCAATGCAGAACAGTTCTCTGGAGTCTCAGGACTGACAGGAATATTAAGCTAGCATGATAACTTTTGGTGAGGTGAGGACTGATGTTCTCCTCCACAGAGAGAAGCTGCTGGTAGCTCACTCTCTATGCTCCTCTGGAGGTGAGGACTGATGTTCTCCTCCACAGAAAGAAGCTGCTGGTAGCTCACTCTCTATGCTCCTCTGGAGGTGAGGACTGATGTTCTCCTCCACAGAGAGAAGCTGCTGGTAGCTCACTCTCTATGCTCCTCTGACAGACATTATTGTCTCAAATGGCAAGATTTAATTTATTTTCAGAAATGCTTGTAGTTATTCCATATGAGCCTGGAGATCAGATGCTGTTTTTATTGTGAGGCTCTCTAGTGGTACTCCATTAACTTCATGATGGATATTTCTAACCACGAAGGGATTTGAACCCTCAATCTTCTGATCCGAAGTCAGACGCCTTGTCCATTAGGCCACGTGGTCCCATGACTGAAGAATGTCAATCAAATTTTCCCCGTCTCCCTCCCCTGAATGTCCTGATGGTTCATCACCACATTCAGCACAAAGCCAGATAACAAGCTGCTCATTGCAATCAGCTGTGTGGAAGCAGGGAGACATGCAAATCATGCAGGGCTGCAGCCCTCGAGGACCGGAGTTCAACACGTGCTCCAGATCCACAGTGGTGACCTCTCCACTGGAAGACTCATAAGAGATAGGTTCAGTGACTGAAAGTAAAGCCCAACGTGGGGCTCGAACCCACGACCCTGAGATTAAGAGTCTCATGCTCTACCGACTGAGCTAGCCAGGCACCCTTTTATGTTATTCTGGAAGGTTCACTGTAATTGTGGAGAACGTTCTCACTGCCTACTGCGCCAACGAGGCTTGAAAACATGACTAATGGTTGTTACTGATCGATGATTAATGGACGATCTCAGTGGCAAAAAGTCTCATTCCTGAGTCAGAATTCACATGTTATGACTGCATCATGACAAATGAGAAATGTCTTTCCTTGGAAATGAACAAACTCTCTGTGGTCTTGTGAGATCCCAACAAAGTAAAACCAGCCTTTTGTGTAAATTAATTTTACACAAAATTTTTGTGTGTACAAAGACAATGAGGCAGGATTCCCACCAGTCCTGGAGACCCCTGTGAAAACCATATGTTGTAAGCTTCTCCTTCCACCATCAGGGGGCGCTCTTCCTGCTCCAGATGCTGATCAAGGAGATCAGCATCTGTTACCATGGAGATGCTCCCTGCTCTGTCTTGTAACTTCCTGGTCTACCAAGTTATTATTGAGATGAGCTAATAGATATCATGCTAGTGATTCTAACTCTGTTCTAGAAACAAATGTGGCTTTGCTGAAGATCTGCGCTCTACCCAGTGTAGCTCTAGTTGGTAGTTTATTGATACTTTTTCACTACTAATACTATTTTCTGCTGCTTTTTCTGCTACTATTACTAATACTTTATTGAAATATCTTCATATAGCACACATTAGCTCACATATACATATTATCATGTTGAACAATATGAAACAAAAAAATAAACAGTCCTTACTATGGCCGCCACACAAAACACTTCCGGGGTTCAGTGAAAGTCAATAGATGAGGAGGGTCGTACACACAGCCTCTTTTGAAATTTAACACAAAGAATCATGATTGATGACCAATGGGCTCATCCGGAAATTGAACCCGGGACCTCTCGCACCCAAAGCGAGAATCATACTTCTAGACCAACGAGCCGACATGTGAAGAAGCTAAAGGACTCCAGTGATTGTTATAAAGCTGCAGGTTTGGGGGATTTCTACACTTCAAGTCAGGACCAGCTTGGAGTTTGTATGCTCCAAAGGTGGTTGCTTTTCTGCTCCCCTTCCGTCGGGGTACCAGGACCATGGAACAGGTCTGAGTTTGAGGAGCTGGTTGGTCAGTGATTTACTACACACCCTCAATATTTTAATATGTCGGCTGGGTGAAGCCTCTGCTGTCAGTGTGGTCAGCTTTGCACTGTATTTTATTTCCTTTTCTTTTCTTTAGTGCTCAACTTTAGTGTTTTTGGTGAAAGAGCGGACTTGAGGCAGGGGGAGACCGGGGCTCGGGACTTTGCATCGCATTGGAGCTTTATGTTTTGCGGCATAGCGCTCGCCGTGGCGTGGATGCGCGTCCAGGACACGGGAGCCTTGAGCTTTCGGCTCCAGTGCTGATCGCGCTCCGCAGCTCTGCTTAAGTAATAAATAAACAACAAGTGCAAAGTGGTCCAAAGTGTCCTATAGGCTCCTTACCTGGGAGCCTGTAGAACAAGAATCTGGTGGAGGTTGCTGAAAATGTTTTATTTTCTATGAATTTTTGTTACAATACGCCTGTACAGTACTGTGGTGATTTATAGTTGTAACTGAGGTGTCCTTGAACGCACCATGAAGCTCCAGTCAGCTTCTGACTGCTTTACCGTAATACGTGACGTAAACAGGCATTGGAGTTTAAACCACCGTGGATAGTTACTCCAGTCTGGACACCAGTCCAGAGGTCTGGTTTAGCTTCCTGAAGCTAACTTCAGTCCCTGTGGAGAACCGACTTTCAGACCTGAAACCACAGTTTTTCCTCCTCTCTCCTCTTTTCTCTCTCTTCACTCACCTGACCTCGGTAGCGCCCCGCGCACGCCCACCACCACTGGGTATCTAATCTCAGTTGGATGAACACACACATAGCCACATTTAGCATCCGAACCGCTAACTTGTGCCGCTAAACCACCTCCTCACGACCACCAGAGTTCTAGCTGGATGTTCCGACTCAGAACCGGACTGACAACGCCGTCCGTTCGTCACGTGACCTCAGAGAGCGTCTGCGGTCGCCTCAGCCGCCATTTTGGTTCATTGTAAACAATTCTTGAGCCGCCATCTTGGATGAGGACCCAACTCACTCATCACTCGGTGGACGTTTAAGGCCACAACAGCCACTCATACTGACTCTCCAAGGTCCGCCGCCACCTGGTGGACACTCGTGGTCATTACATCCCCACTCAGACTCCTCGACACACACACACACACACACACACCCCCACACACACCCTCTTTCTTTGTACACAGTGTTGCTGTTTAGTAGATTAGATCTCCTGTTAGATGACGTTGTTACTTGATTGTATTGATTTATGAGATGATTTAATAATTATCTATGAATTAATGTATTTGTGTAAATAAACACCTGTTAGCTGAATTGATGGATTCCTGGTAATTATTGTGTATTTATTGTTGACAATTCACTGGTTTGTAACAGTCTGAGCTAGAATCTCACACCTTCCTTGTTATTTAAGATTGTTATATTTTGCACAGGAATATTAATAAACTTAAATAACCTTTTTACAAATGAGACTGATATTTTGGTATTAACTATTTCCAGTTTAGCTGGTGGTGCCACAATTCCATTATTATTTGATAAATAAAAAATGTATTAAATTTAATAATTATTCGTTAATAAATTATTTTGGATCATTTTTTCACTCTGAAGTAATTACTCAATTACTTTAGGAGTTGTTAATGAGTAAATGACCATTTACTTCCATTAATAATTTAATTTTTTCATAATTACTTCCAGTGATCTATTACTTTTAGTGATCTATTACTTACAGTACTTGTAACACTAATAACAACCATAAATCCCAACAGGAACAATAGTGTGGATTGAGCGTGTTGTCTTTGTCCCCCACTTGTTCAAAGATGGAGATTCCAGTCAGACAAGTGAAGCTTCCTTCAATTGTCTCTCATGTCCTGAGTCTTGTCCTGCCAAGATGTCCTCCAATCAATGTGTCTTCTCCTTGAAGAGTGAGGAACAGCTGATTCATTCAGAGAGTCATTATTGCTGTCAGTGGTTATTTTCAGTGTTTGCACTCAGTGCAGGATAGAGATCTACTCACATTGTGTTTTTGTTCATGAAAAGTCAGGTTCCACTGAGATTTGAACTCAGATCACTGGATTCAGAGTCCAGATCGCCCCCCAGTACACTGGGGGGCGATCAGGAACATCTCATAAACCAGGGAGTGAAGAATTGCTCACATTGTTTGCTCATGTCTCATGTGAGACAGTGTGATGTAAAAGAAGAAAACATACTTTATTGATCCTCCAGGAGAAACTTCACCTCTTCATTTATCTTCTGCTCTTCATAGTGAACCTGAACTACAGAGACCAGAGGCCTGGACTACAAAGCTGGAGTTTCTCTGAAACATTAACATTTGAAGGCGTTCTGCCATGGTGCCAGACAAGAGCTGCATCATTGTACGGTCAAAGGGAGGCCTTACCTTGGTTGGTTGAACCCCTGATGACAGCTTGGTTTGTGATTCTGTGACACCAAGTATTATCATCTCCTCTCCTCCTCCATGACTACTCAGTCTCTGTAAGATTCCTTTTCTTCATCTTTTCTTCAGGATTTAGAGTCAAAATGATCAACAGGTTGATTGAGATGCAGAAATATTGACAAAGCTCTTTGCATTGAGCATTTATGGTAGAAAGTGGGCGTGTTGAGGGCAGGAGATGAACCGTCAACCTTCCAGGTGGACTGTGATCTATAAAAGGAAAGTGTGTGTGGATGTGCGTACGCACGCTTCTATTGATCCACATTTTATTTCCTGCTTTTGGGAACACGTACATTTCTAGTAGGAATCTTATGCAAGGTTTTATAAATGAGGCCCCAGATCCAGATCACATCCGTAATGTGATTTGTTAGAAAATTGTTAGAAAATGAAGTGAATGCAGGTCAGGAACCATTGTTAGTTTGTTGACATAAACAGATTTCAACAGTATTCCAGTTTAATCATGTTTTATTAAAGAAAAAAACCCTTCAAACCCCCAGGGAGGGCAGCTCTCTGGCGCCCTCTATTGTCCAGCCGCCACTGAAACAGGCCCATTGAAAGTTGACTTGCATTACTGGATTGTCTGAGGTTCTAGAAAGTGACTGGACTTTCAAGCGTTCTAGTTCAACATCCAGCATTAGAGCTAAAACTCTTGCCCCGTGTGAGGATCCAACTCACCACCTTCACATTATGAGACTGACGCTACCTACTGCACCAACGAGGCCTGGAAAACATGAGTACTGGATGTTTCTTCATGTGGACATACTAAATACTGCACATGACTATATGTTGAAAAAGCTGTGAGGTGAAATAAACAAGTTCCATTCCAGTGCACACACTGTAACTCAGACTAGGCAGGTTGTTCTATTGAACACATGAAGTGATGAAGAGGAGGATGCTCTTCCAAAACACATGAGATATACTGTGAGACACACTTTGAATTCAGGAACACTTTTAGGGACCGTCTACCGAGATGGAGGAGCGTTTTCACAAAATCCTGTTTTGCATGTACAGCTTGATGCTTTTTGTGTCTTTAGAACCAAGTCTTCAGTCTTCCTCCTCTTCAGCTCCACCTTTTTTTCCTCACGTCTCCGTCCGTGTAGTCAGAAGAATTGGGAGGCACACGGAGCGGTGACGTCCACGTGAACAGGACTGCACTGAGGGGCGTGGCGGCTAAAATGATGTCATTTGGCTGCAGGAAGCCGTGAGGAGCTCGTGGACACGTCAAGCATAAGACAACCTTTACAGTGGAGACGTCACCAAAAAATGTTGATGAGCTGATAATGATCCTACAGTTGTAAAGTCACTTAACATAGCGAGCAGAACATAGTTCATTCTAGATCCTTTTACTTTGAAAGCTCATGGCAGAGATCATTAAAGCATCAGGAACTAATAAAACATGCCTAAACCCATAACCTAAACACAGTTACCATACATTTGTTAAGGTACCAATCCTACACAGCATGTATTATACTTAGAAATGCAGTAAAACACTGAAATACATCTTGAATGCAGTAAAACTGTCATTCAGTGTATTTATGATGAATTGGTACATAATCAAACAACGTTATCATAGCATCAAGTCATATTGGCTCCAGTATGGATGATTTATTAAGGTTGATAGTTGCTGGACGTACTTTAAAGAATCTTTGGAATACAGTTGTCACAGTTCTTAAAAGTGGCTCATTTTACATGACAGTAAAACAGACGGTCAAAGAGACGTCCTCCATTACAGCCTGTTTAAAATGTCTATTTTCAACTAGTTCTGGCTGTCAAATAGACGTCCACAATAGGGACTGGACAGATGGACATGTCTTGGACGTCTATGGATGTTACTTGCTCAGTGGGTTTGATCTACATCAGATGCTAATCTCCTTTGTTCTCCTTTGATCTCAGTACTGAGACACCATGGAGCCATGGAGACGCTGAGATGAAAGGATATTTATTCAAAGGAGAAAGCAGCTTTATTCCGCCTCTTCAGCATTCACACTTGCACTTTGTTCTGGAAATACAAACCTCTCGTTTCAGTAGACTTCCTGTTTAATGGCGAATATTAAAGTTTGAGTGAAATTTGTGTGATATTTAAGTTTTGATGAGATGAAGAAGTGAGTTTTGGTTTGACGACATTCCAAGAGAGATCGCACAATGGCTGTGGTGGACATTGGTCATTTTAGTGATTGTAGGTGGCGCTAGAGAGCACATTTGGACACTTTTAGGGGTTATGCTTGTTGTTGTTTTTTACATCTGAGCACGTCCGGATGAGCATGACAAATTTGGTGAGCAAGTTTAGGGGTCAAATTTGGGTTCAGGGACGTACCCTGTTTCTCTTGATCATTAAATGTCCACTTCAAGGAAACACAACTGCCGGACAAATGAGCCACACCCTTCTAAGAAAAGCAGCTCCAGCAACCAGACACACAATCAAAGCTTTGATAGTGAAAGGTGAAGACAAGCTGCTCAGGAGTTTTCCTCCTGGTCTTTCATGAAAGTTGGAAAACAGATCCAGCTTCTTCGTTAGAGAGCAGGGGATGTAGCTCAGTGGGAGAGCGCATGCTTAGCATGTATGAGGTCCTGGGATCAATCCCCAGCTTCTCCAAGCTTTATGTCCAGAGCAGAAAGTAGATTAATAGTGATTTAGTGTCCCTTGATAATCAAACAATCATGAAAACAACTCGCATAAAGCAATGGTTCTGCAGCTGGTGACCACAAACCATGATGCTGTTCTCCTGGTTCCTGGCTGATGTTCTGCTCACTTTAGAATGTTGTTAGCGTTTCAGTCCTGGAGGAGCAGGAGGCGTGTCGACAACCAACACAAGATGCTCAGGTTGTGCAGCTCATCCAAGATGGAACATCAATGAGCTGTGGCAAGAAGGTTTGCTGTGTCTCCCTGAACAGTGTCCAGAGCATGGAGGACATACCAGGAGACAGGCCAGGACACCAGGAGACATGGAGGGGGGGTAGGAGGGCAACAAGCCAGCAGCAGGACTGCTACCTCCTCCTTTGTGCAAGAAGGACCAGGAGGAGCTGCAAGAGCTGCAGAATGACCTCCAGAAGGACACTAATGTGATGTTTCTGCTCAAACTGTCAGAAACACACTTCACCAGGGTGCTATGAGGGCCCTCGTCCACAAGGGGGAGCTGTTCTTACAGCCCAACACCCTGCAGGGCCATTGGCATTTGCTTATTCCTGCCATGTGTGATGTGTTCGGATGCTCTCCTCTGCTCGGAAGGATGTCTGAACCACTCCTATCTCAAATGAGGGATATTCAACATGTTGGATTGTTTTGGCCTGAGTTCTCACCATGTGTGGTTTCCTCCGAACACGAGCCTGTTGACTGTGATGCATAGCCAATCAGACAGCGAGGTGACGTCGTGACAAGGAAATGCCGGACCGGGAGCATGCAGGGAATCCAACAATCAAAACAGCTGTCATGATGAACCAACGCTTCTTCTTTTTAAAATGTGTTTTTCAGATAAAAACACTCCACAATGATCACCATTGCTTCGTCTTCCTCCACCAGGTTTGTTGACTCTGGAATCACGTTTGATCTCCAGAGGTTTTTCAAGATTTCCCGTCTGATCTGGGGATGTTCACCAGTTAAATGTGTTGGTGTGTTGATGTTGCTGAGTGGCTGCACACCACACACTGTACCTCCAAAACTGTTACACCTGGGATTATTTATCACCGTCTGTGGTCTCTTAGGTTTGGGAAATCTGCCAACAATTTTAGAATGCTGCAAACTGGGCGTTAGTTTCAGAATGTGTCACCTCTTGTTATGTCTTGATTGCCAGCATCACAGGAAACCAACTCAAACTCCTGTTTTTACCATCATGATCTCTATTGTGGTGAATGTTGACCACAGCAGACCAGCACCAGTAAAGTCTGGTTCTACTGAGATGTAAACTCAGAACAGTGGATTCAGAGTCCAGAGTTCTAACATTACACCATGGAGCCACAGAGAGCAGCTCAGCAGGGTGCATTCATAGACATCTAGTCAATGAAAACACTTCAACTCCAGACGCTGCAACATTTTTCAGAGCTTTATTAAGTTTATCTGTAAATTGTGAATACACAGATACATTGAAATATACATGTGATTTAATTTAAATGCACCTTATTTCTTTTTATTTCTTGACAGCAACCCACTGATTGTCAGAATAGTTGATTATTCTTTTGTTTTCAGGAGGATTTTGCAGTAAAAACACTGAAGATTTAAACTTGGACTTGAACACAGTGTGTTTCTTTGACCTCATCTCCCACCTTCATTTCAACTCAATGAAGGAGGACATTGTTTAGAGACACATGACATTTCAGGAGCACCAAGAGTCACATACACACCACTACAGCCACGTTTCTACCACACAAGGACAGGTATCGTCCTTTATGGTTCAGGCTTCCACCACGAGAATTTGGAATTTTCCAGAAACAACAGCTCCAAAGGAGGACACTTTTCCACTACCCGTCCATCGTAGTACTCAGGAACATGGAGCGGGTCTGATTTTGAGGAGCCGTCTGCTGATTGGTCAGTGATTTACCACACGCCCTCAACATTTCAATATGTCGGCTGGATGAATCCTCTGTTGTTAACATATTCAGCTTTGCACTGGTTGCTTCTGTTTTGTGCTACACAACTTTCATGTTGGTCCTGAAAGAGCAGAAGGGCAGGGACAGAGACCGGGACTGGGGGACCCGCTTCACATCGCGCCACAACACAGAAGTGTTAACCGGCAAGCCGCTAACCAGTTAGCCGCCAGAGCGTGTTCTGATGTGGGGAGACATTACTGCAGGGAGACATCCCTACAGGAGACATCACTACAGGGAGACATCACAACAGGAGACATCACTGCAGGGAGACATCACGACAGGAGACATCACTACAGGGAGACATCACTTTAGGGAGACATCGCTACAGGGAGACATCACTTTAGGGAGACATCGCTTTAGGGAGACATCGCTACAGGGAGACATCACTTTAGGGAGACATCGCTTAGAGGGAGACATCACTACAGGGAGACATCATTGCAAGGAGACATCACTACATCACAACAGGAGACATCACTACAGGGAGACATCACAACAGGAGACATCACAACAGGAGGCATCACTACAGGGAGACATCACAACAGGAGGCATCACTACAGGAGACATCACAACAGGAGACATCACTACAGGAGACATCATACAGGAGACATCACTACAGGAGACATCACTACCGGAGACATCACTACAGGAGACATCACAACAGGAGGCATCACTACAGGAGACATCACAATAGGAGACATCACTACATCACTACAGGAGACATCACTACAGGATACATCATACAGGAGACATCACTACAGGAGACTTCACAACAGGAGACATCACTACAGGGAGACATCACAACAGGAGACATCACTACAGGAGACATCACTACAGGAGACATAACTACATCACTACAGGAGACATCACTACAGGAGACATCATACAGGAGACATCATACAGGAGACATCACTACAGGAGACATCACTACATCATTACAGGAGACATCACAACAGGAGACATCACTACATCATTACAGGAGACATCACAACAGGAGACATCACTACATCACAACAGGAGACATCACTACAGGAGACATCACTACAGGAGACATCACTACAGGAGACATCACTGCAGGAGACATCACTACAGGAGACATCACAACAGGAGACATCACTACAGGAGATATCACTACAGGAGACATCACTACAGGGAGACATCACTACAGGAGACATCCCTGCAGGAGACATCACTACAGGAGATATCACTACAGGAGACATCACTACAGGGAGACATCACTACAGGAGACATCCCTGCAGGAGACATCACAACAGGAGACATCACTACAGGAGACATCACTACAGGGAGACATCACTACAGGAGACATCATACAGGAGACATCACTACAGGAGACATCACTACAGGAGACATCATACAGGAGACATCACAACAGGAGGCATCACTACAGGAGACATCACAAAAGGATACATCACTACGTTACTACAGGAGACATCACTACAGGAGACATCACTACAGGAGACATCACAACAGGAGACATCACTACAGGAGACATCATACAGGGAAACATCACAACAGGAGACATCACTGCAGGAGACATCATACAGGAGACATCACAACAGGAGGCATCACTACAGGAGACCTCACAATAGGAGACATCACTACGTTACTACAGGAGACATCACTACAGGAGACATCATACAGGAGACATCACAACTGGAGACATCACTACAGGGAGACATCACAACAGGAGACATCACTACAGGAGACATCACTACAGGAGACATAACTACATCACTACAGGAGATATCACTACAGGAGACATCATACAGGAGACATCATACAGGAGACATCACTACAGGAGACATCACTACATCATTACAGGAGACATCACAACAGGAGACATCACTACATCATTACAGGAGACATCACAACAGGAGACATCACTACATCACAACAGTAGACATCACTACAGGAGACATCACTACAGGGAGACATCACTACAGGAGACATCACTGCAGGAGACATCACAACAGGAGACATCACTACATCACAACAGGAGACATCACTACAGGAGACATCACTACAGGGAGACATCACTACAGGAGACATCACTCCAGGAGACATCACAACAGGAGACATCACTACAGGAGACATCACTACAGGGAGACACCACTACAGGAGACATCACTGCAGGAGATATCACAACAGGAGACATCATACAGGAGTCATCACTACAGGAGACATCACAACAGGAGACATCACAACAGGAGACATCACTACAGGAGACATCATACAGGGACACATAACAACAGGAGACATCACTGCAGGAGACATCATACAGGAGACATCACAACAGGAGACATCACAACAGGAGACATCACTGCGGGAGACATCATACAGGAGACATCACAACAGGAGGCATCACTACAGGAGACATCACAATAGGAGACATCACTACGTTACTACAGGAGACATCACTACAGGAGACATCATACAGGAGACATCACTACAGGAGACATCACAACAGGAGACATCACTACAGGGAGACATCACAACAGGAGACATCACTACAGGAGACATCACTACAGGAGACATAACTACATCACTACAGGAGATATCACTACAGGAGACATCATACAGGAGACATCATACAGGAGACATCACTACAGGAGACATCACTACATCATTACAGGAGACATCACAACAGGAGACATCACTACATCACAACAGGAGACATCACTACAGGAGACATCACTACAGGGAGACATCACTACAGGAGACATCACTGCAGGAGACATCACAACAGGAGACATCACTACATCACAACAGGAGACATCACTACAGGAGACATCACTACAGGGAGACATCACTACAGGAGACATCACTGCAGGAGACATCACAACAGGAGACATCACTACAGGAGACATCACTACAGGGAGACACCACTACAGGAGACATCACTGCAGGAGATATCACAACAGGAGACATCATACAGGAGTCATCACTACAGGAGACATCCCAACAGGAGACATCACAACAGGAGACATCACTACAGGAGACATCATACAGGGACACATCACAACAGGAGACATCACTGCAGGAGACATCATACAGGAGACATCACAACAGGAGACATCACAACAGGAGACATCACTGCGGGAGACATCATACAGGAGACATCACAACAGGAGGCATCACTACAGGAGACATCACAATAGGAGACATCACTACGTTACTACAGGAGACATCACTACAGGAGACATCATACAGGAGACATCACTACAGGAGACATCACAACAGGAGACATCACTACAGGGAGACATCACAACAGGAGACATCACTACAGGAGACATCACTACAGGAGACATAACTACATCACTACAGGAGATATAACTACAGGAGACATCATACAGGAGACATCATACAGGAGACATCACTACATCATTACAGGAGACATCACAACAGGAGACATCACTACATCCTTACAGGAGACATCACAACAGGAGACATCACTACATCACAACAGGAGACATCACTACAGGAGACATCACTACAGGAGACATCACTGCAGGAGACATCACAACAGGAGACATCACTACAGGAGACATCACTACAGGGAGACATCACTACAGGAGACATCACTACAGGAGACATCACAACAGGAGACATCATATTGGAGACATCACTATAGGAGGCATCACTACAGGAGACATCATACAGGAGACATCACTACAGGAGACATCACTACATCACAACAGGAGACATCACAACAGGAGACATCACAAGAGGAGACATCATATGGGAGACATCACTACAGGAGACATCATACAGGAGACATCACAACAGGAGGCATCACTACAGGAGACATCACAATAGGAGACATCACTACGTTACTACAGGAGACATCACTACAGGAGACATCACTACAGGAGACATCTCAACAGGAGACATCACTACAGGAGACATCATACAGGGAAACATCACAACAGGAGACATCACTGCAGGAGGCATCACTACAGGAGACATCACAATAGGAGACATCACTACGTTACTACAGGAGACATCACAACTGGAGACATCACTACAGGGAGACATCACAACAGGAGACATCACTACAGGAGACATCACTACAGGAGACATAACTACATCACTACAGGAGATATCACTACAGGAGACATCATACAGGAGACATCATACAGGAGACATCACTACAGGAGACATCACTACATCATTACAGGAGACATCACAACAGGAGACATCATTACATCATTACAGGAGACATCACAACAGGAGACATCACTACATCACAACAGGAGACATCACTACAGGGAGACATCACTACAGGAGACATCACTGCAGGAGACATCACAACAGGAGACATCACTACATCACAACAGGAGACATCACTACAGGAGACATCACTACAGGGAGACATCACTACAGGAGACATCACTGCAGGAGACATCACAACAGGAGACATCACTACAGGAGACATCACTACAGGAGACATCACAACAGGAGACATCACTACAGGAGACATCATACAGGGACACATCACAACAGGAGACATCACTGCAGGAGACATCATACAGGAGACATCACAACAGGAGACATCACAACAGGAGACATCACTGCGGGAGACATCATACAGGAGACATCACAACAGGAGGCATCACTACAGGAGACATCACAATAGGAGACATCACTACGTTACTACAGGAGACATCACTACAGGAGACATCATACAGGAGCCATCACTACAGGAGACATCACAACAGGAGACATCACTACAGGGAGACATCACAACAGGAGACATCACTACAGGAGACATCACTACAGGAGACATAACTACATCACTACAGGAGATATCACTACAGGAGACATCATACAGGAGACATCATACAGGAGACATCACTACAGGAGACATCACTACATCATTACAGGAGACATCACAACAGGAGACATCACTACATCACAACAGGAGACATCACTACAGGAGACATCACTACAGGGAGACATCACTACAGGAGACATCACTGCAGGAGACATCACAACAGGAGACATCACTACATCACAACAGGAGACATCACTACAGGAGACATCACTACAGGGAGACATCACTACAGGAGACATCACTGCAGGAGACATCACAACAGGAGACATCACTACAGGAGACATCACTACAGGGAGACACCACTACAGGAGACATCACTGCAGGAGATATCACAACAGGAGACATCATACAGGAGTCATCACTACAGGAGACATCACAACAGGAGACATCACAACAGGAGACATCACTACAGGAGACATCATACAGGGACACATCACAACAGGAGACATCACTGCAGGAGACATCATACAGGAGACATCACAACAGGAGACATCACAACAGGAGACATCACTGCGGGAGACATCATAAAGGAGACATCACAACAGGAGGCATCACTACAGGAGACATCACAATAGGAGACATCACTACGTTACTACAGGAGACATCACTACAGGAGACATCATACAGGAGACATCACTACAGGAGACATCACAACAGGAGACATCACTACAGGGAGACATCACAACAGGAGACATCACTACAGGAGACATCACTACAGGAGACATAACTACATCACTACAGGAGATATAACTACAGGAGACATCATACAGGAGACATCATACAGGAGACATCACTACATCATTACAGGAGACATCACAACAGGAGACATCACTACATCATTACAGGAGACATCATACAGGAGACATCACTACATCATTACAGGAGACATCACAACAGGAGACATCACTACATCATTACAGGAGACATCACAACAGGAGACATCACTACATCACAACAGGAGACATCACTACAGGAGACATCACTACAGGAGACATCACTGCAGGAGACATCACAACAGGAGACATCACTACAGGAGACATCACTACAGGGAGACATCACTACAGGAGACATCACTACAGGAGACATCACAACAGGAGACATCATATTGGAGACATCACTATAGGAGGCATCACTACAGGAGACATCATACAGGAGACATCACTACAGGAGACATCACTACATCACAACAGGAGACATCACAACAGGAGACATCACAAGAGGAGACATCATATGGGAGACATCACTACAGGAGACATCATACAGGAGACATCACAACAGGAGGCATCACTACAGGAGACATCACAATAGGAGACATCACTACGTTACTACAGGAGACATCACTACAGGAGACATCACTACAGGAGACATCACAACAGGAGACATCACTACAGGAGACATCATACAGGGAAACATCACAACAGGAGACATCACTGCAGGAGGCATCACTACAGGAGACATCACAATAGGAGACATCACTACGTTACTACAGGAGACATCACAACTGGAGACATCACTACAGGGAGACATCACAACAGGAGACATCACTACAGGAGACATCACTACAGGAGACATAACTACATCACTACAGGAGATATCACTACAGGAGACATCATACAGGAGACATCATACAGGAGACATCACTACAGGAGACATCACTACATCATTACAGGAGACATCACAACAGGAGACATCACTACATCATTACAGGAGACATCACAACAGGAGACATCACTACATCACAACAGGAGACATCACTACAGGGAGACATCACTACAGGAGACATCACTGCAGGAGACATCACAACAGGAGACATCACTACATCACAACAGGAGACATCACTACAGGAGACATCACTACAGGGAGACATCACTACAGGAGACATCACTGCAGGAGACATCACAACAGGAGACATCACTACAGGAGACATCACTACAGGAGACATCACAACAGGAGACATCACTACAGGAGACATCATACAGGGACACATCACAACAGGAGACATCACTGCAGGAGACATCATACAGGAGACATCACAACAGGAGACATCACAACAGGAGACATCACTGCGGGAGACATCATACAGGAGACATCACAACAGGAGGCATCACTACAGGAGACATCACAATAGGAGACATCACTACGTTACTACAGGAGACATCACTACAGGAGACATCATACAGGAGCCATCACTACAGGAGACATCACAACAGGAGACATCACTACAGGGAGACATCACAACAGGAGACATCACTACAGGAGACATCACTACAGGAGACATAACTACATCACTACAGGAGATATCACTACAGGAGACATCATACAGGAGACATCATACAGGAGACATCACTACAGGAGACATCACTACATCATTACAGGAGACATCACAACAGGAGACATCACTACATCACAACAGGAGACATCACTACAGGAGACATCACTACAGGGAGACATCACTACAGGAGACATCACTGCAGGAGACATCACAACAGGAGACATCACTACATCACAACAGGAGACATCACTACAGGAGACATCACTACAGGGAGACATCACTACAGGAGACATCACTGCAGGAGACATCACAACAGGAGACATCACTACAGGAGACATCACTACAGGGAGACACCACTACAGGAGACATCACTGCAGGAGATATCACAACAGGAGACATCATACAGGAGTCATCACTACAGGAGACATCACAACAGGAGACATCACAACAGGAGACATCACTACAGGAGACATCATACAGGGACACATCACAACAGGAGACATCACTGCAGGAGACATCATACAGGAGACATCACAACAGGAGACATCACAACAGGAGACATCACTGCGGGAGACATCATAAAGGAGACATCACAACAGGAGGCATCACTACAGGAGACATCACAATAGGAGACATCACTACGTTACTACAGGAGACATCACTACAGGAGACATCATACAGGAGACATCACTACAGGAGACATCACAACAGGAGACATCACTACAGGGAGACATCACAACAGGAGACATCACTACAGGAGACATCACTACAGGAGACATAACTACATCACTACAGGAGATATAACTACAGGAGACATCATACAGGAGACATCATACAGGAGACATCACTACATCATTACAGGAGACATCACAACAGGAGACATCACTACATCATTACAGGAGACATCACAACAGGAGACATCACTACATCACAACAGGAGACATCACTACAGGAGACATCACTACAGGGAGACATCACTACAGGAGACATCACTGCAGGAGACATCACAACAGGAGACATCACTACAGGGAGACATCACTACAGGAGACATCATACAGGAGACATCACTACAGGAGACATCACTACATCACAACAGGAGACATCACAACAGGAGACATCACAAGAGGAGACATCATATGGGAGACATCACTACAGGAGACATCATACAGGAGACATCATACAGGAGACATCACTACAGGAGACATCACTACAGGAGACATCACACAGGAGACATCATACAGGAGACATCATACAGGAGACATCACAACAGGAGACATCATACAGGAGACATCACTACAGGAGACATCATACAGGAGACATCATACAGGAGACATCACTACAGGAGACATCATACAGGAGACATCATACAGGAGACATCACTACAGGAGACATCACTACAGGAGACATCACACAGGAGACATCATACAGGAGACATCACACAGGAGACATCATACAGGAGACATCACTACAGGAGACATCACAACAGGAGACATCACTACAGGGGACATCACCAGAGCACTCAGCGACACCCAGCCACTAAGTGAAGATCCAGATCTCCACCCGGCTCAGACGACTGTTACAACGTCACATACCTGTGGAGCTCTAAACCCCGCCTGCATGTTGACCTACTTTCTGTGGAGGAAACAAGATTTGGCTCTGATGAGGCTTTACCTTACTGCTCCATACCGCTCTGTTCCTTCCCGTCACTGTTTGTGTGGTGGAAACATGGCTAAATATGCTTCCTGCCATGAATCTGGACATGAAGCTTGGAGAAGCTGAGGATTGAAACAAGGAGTTCCAACATACTAAGCCTCCGTCACCACTGAGCTTCAGGCTCTGTTTCCTCTCTTTTTGTGGATTCTCTCTAATGCTCTCTGTGGTGGGACGGTGCAGTTGGGTCTGGGTACACTTTGTAGTACTGTAAAGTACTGTACCGTAAAGTACCATACCATAAAGTACTGTACCGTAAATGACCGTACCGTAAAGTACCGTTCTGTAAAGTACCATACAGTAAAGTACCATAACGTAAAGTACCATGCCGTAAGGTACCGTTCTGTAAAGTACCGTACCATACCGTAAAGTACCATACCGTAAAGTACTGTACTGTAAAGTACCATACCACACCGTAAATTACCATACCATAAAGTACCGTACAGTAAAGTACTGTACAGCAAAGTACCATGACGTAAAGTACCACACCATAAGGTACCGCACTGTAAAGTTCCGTACCGTACCGTAAAGTACCATACTGCAAAGTACTGTACCGTAAAATACCATACCATAAAGTACCGCACCGTAAAGTACCATACTGTAAAGTACTGTACCATAAAGTACCATACCATAAAGTACCTTACCTTAAAGTACCATACCGTAAAGTACCATACCATAAAGTACCGTACCATAAAGTACCATACCGCAAAGTACCGTACCATAAAGTACCGTACCATAAATTACCGTACCGTAAAGTACCATAATGTAAAGCACCATACCATAAAGTACCGTAAAGTACCATACAGTAAAGTACCATACCATAAAGTACCATACCGTAAAGTACCGTACCGTAAAGTACCATACCGTAAAGTACTATACCGTAAAGTACTGTACCGTAAAGTACCGTACCGTAAAGTACCGTACCGCAAAGTACCATTATGTAAAGCACCATACTGTAAAGTACCGTAAAGTACCATACAGTAAAGTACCATACCATAAAGTACCATAACGTAAAGTACCATGCCGTAAAGTACTGTACCGTAAGGTACCACACCATAAAGTACAGCAACATAAAGTACCATACCGTAAAGTACCGTACCAACACAAACTGCAGTGGAAACAAGTCTTTCATGTTCCCTGATAGTTGCGAAACTAAATAGTCCTGCATTTCATGTAAGGTGGAGCCTGTGTTTAATCCTGTTTTGGACGTGATGCCATCAAACCCAGGTGTGGTGTCACATGTATAAAAGCTGGATTGGTTCATTATATCTGAGATTATTTGAATCACTACAGACGATGGCGATGGTGATGTCATGTTGTGAAAATGCACAAGCACTGCTGGAGCAATGATTAATGGCTGATCACACAGACAACCTGGTCATTTCAGATCCCCAAGAGAATTCATGTTCAGGTTAAAGCATGGAGCTTTGACATTTACTGCTTCTGTGTTGAAACTTGATTGTGACTCTCCATTTGGACAAGAAACTAAAGTGGTGGTGAAACAAAAGCAGCAAGGTAGAAAGGCTGAGGAGGTTGAAATAGATCAGTTTTTGTTTGCAGCAGCAGCAGCAGCAGGAGGAGGAGGAGGAGGAGGATGGACGTAAACAGAGGGAGAGAGCAGTGATGGAGGCAGAGTGGAATGAGGAGGGTGAAGGAGAATCAGATGAAGAGGTTGATGATGTGGAGCAGGAACAGAAGGTAAAGAAAGACAAGAGACCAAGAGAGAAGAAAGCAGTTCCACCTCGGACTTTACATCTCAGGTCACATCAGGTTGATTCCCCATGTGAAGTTGCTTTCAGCCTCCACATCTGGCGTGGAGTGGGGGTTTGTCAGAATCAGGAGACGGAGAGTGTCCAGCTGGCTGGACGATGTGTCTCAGCATGACATCCAGACATGAGCCAGAGACGACTGTGATTTGTCTCCGTCTCTCAAAACCCCATCAGTGCTGCAGGTGTTACGCAGGTAAGGTGTCCTGCAGTGCTGCAGGGACAGTGTATGGATCGCTGCTGAGCCAATCACCAGGCCACATGACGCGTGAGCTCTGTCAGACTCCCCATGATTGGCTGAGAGAATATTCAGTCCCCAGCTGACTGAGGTCCCAGGCGTCAGGGTTCGTGGAACTCCAATCTACAGGAGACAAGACGCTCCGTTCAAATGTGTTGAATGAAAAGATGCAGGCAGAATGTAGGTCAGGCAGTCCGAGGTCAAAACCAGCACCGGCAATGGAGAAGGAAACCCAGGAGGAGAAGTCGGGCAGCAGGAGGTCAGAACACAAAGGAGACACAAGGAAAACTGCTGGTACGACTGGTGTGAGAACACAGATGAACTGGCAACCAGAGCTCCCAGTGAGGAGAACTAAATACTGACACTAATGACAATTACAAACAGCTGTGACCAGGAGGAGGAAGCAGGAGAACACAGGGGCGGAGCTAAGGGGAACACAGGAGGGGAGGAGTGAACACTCTCAGGAAGGGAGGGGTGAGTGAGAGCAGGATCAGGACACCAGGCAGCAGGAAATAAAGAAGAGAACAAAGAAATGTCCAAAGTTCAGCCATTCATGCTTTTACAATCATTTCTGGTAGATATTCCTGGTCTAGAACTCCCGTCTGTTCTGGAGTGTTTCCTCTTCCAGAAGCCAACAGAGCTGCACGTTTCAGCCACAATGTCTGGAATGAAACCAAACGTTCACATGTGTGTGAATAGAATGAACATCAAATAGTGAGGAAGTGGTGGAAGCAGACAGACGGCGAGTGGAGTGGACAGTCTTTATTTCTCCACACAGACTGAAGCTGTCAGGCCAAACATTCCAACAGGTGAAGCTCCGCCCCCTCTTACTTCACCACACCTCCTCACTCTGCCTACGTCACCTGGCCCCGCCCCCTTCTAATGTGAGCCCTTCTTCCCAGTGCGACCGCGACACAATGTTGGTTTCAGTGTGATTCAGTGAAGCTTCAGGGAGCCGCTACAGAGGAGCTGAAGAGCCACATGTTGAACAGCCCTGTAATGAGAGAAAACTCTTCCTCCAAATAAACTGGATATTAAAGCTCCACCTCACTTTACAGTTCACATTGACGTCATGAAGCAGGTTTCAACAGGTTTTCTCAGGAATGTCCTGCTCTGGGTGAGTCAGAGGACAAACCGTCACTTTGTGCTTGTCAGACATGAGAGACGGACTGAGAGGGACGAAGAGCAGCTTCTTCTCTCCACAACTTTCCTCACACATGGAAAAGTGTCTGTAAGAAGAAGTGAAGAGAGTTCAGGTGAGACTCTGGCAGCTCTTTAGAAGCTTCCACAATGGAGAGAAAGACTTTCTCACTTCTCTTTTCCTCTTTCATTCACACCATCACAAACCACTGACAGCTGCTTTCTTCTTCTTCACCTGTTGGACAAACATTTCAACCTCCATTAACTCCTTTCTTCACCTCTTTTCTTCTCTATGGAAACTCTTTCAATGTTCAGCTGTGGGCGGGGCTTCAGCCCTCCTTCACTCTGATTGGCTCAGGTCTGTGTCAGTCTGAAACATTCAATCCACCACACACACACACACACACACACACACACACACACACACACACACACACACACACACACACACACACACACACACGATTCAATCATCTCATTATTTATCATCCAGACGCTTCATTTTTCTCTGAAACCTGCAACTGACATTAATCATATTACTTGTTCTATTTTCCACGTTTCTATATTTTCTTCTCTCACGTTATTTCCTCTGTTTGTTTATTATTTATTCTTCTTCTTGTTTTCCTTTTTCTGTTTTGTCTCGTCTGTCGCTCTCTGATCTCACTCTAGTGTGTGTGTGTGTGTGTGTGTGTGTGTGTGTGTGTGTGTGTGTGTGTGTGTGTGTGTGTGTGTGTGTGTGTGTGTGTGTGTGTGTGTGTGTGTGTGTGTGTGTGTGTGTGTGTGTGTGTGTGTGTGTGTGTGTGTGGACCAGGTTGGTGTGTTTCTCTCTGACTCAACATGAGTGACGTGGATGAAGAAGACACACCAGAGTGTGTGGACAGGTAAGAGACGTCACACACTCCTGCAGCCACTCAAAGAGCAAACAGAAGAATCCACACTCAATGTAAACTCCATAGAAATATGAACAGTGTTCAAAGTGGCTCTGCTGTATTGACTCGTCTCAAGGCTCAGTGGTTTCAATGATCCAAAGTGAGCTGAAGTGATTCCAACAGGCAGCAGAAAAACAGCTGCAGTAAAGA
>NC_137673.1:11474380-11614380 GCF_963422515.1 Blennius ocellaris | reverse complement strand
TGTGTGTGTAGAGGTCAGAAGCTCAGACACACAGCAGGGTCTTCAGTATCCAGCAGGTTGTCTATGAAGAGTGACTGGTCCAAAGCTAGTCCACTAAACTTCAGAGGTGAACCTGGACCTTCAGACACAAAGTAAGAAACTCTTTGTTTCCTTTCATTTCCTCAAAACCAGAGTGAGAGAAGTTGTGCTCACTCTAACATTCACTTCCAGTATTTTAGTACAAGAGTACAAAGTGCAAACTCAGCAGCAAAGTGTGATCTTACACTCCAGGATTTGATGTCCTGTAGATCGTCACTGATGGAGGAGGGTGGAGGGTGGAGTTGGTTTGGTGGAGACGTAGAGCTGAGTGTCGTCTGCATAGCAAAGAAACTTCATGATGTATTTATGAGAAATAGAGAAGTGGAGGAGATGGACAATGAAGAAGGTGGGACCAAGTACAGAGCCCTGAGGAACATCAAAGGAGAGGGGGATGGGTGGATGTCAAAGACTTCAACTGAATGACTTTCAACTTTAAAGTTCCTCGACCAGAATCCACATGGAAAAATATCCAGTTTCAGTTGTTGATGTTCGTCTCACATATGTTGTTCATACATTTCTGGATATAATTCATCATGACACTCACACAAACACATCATTCCAGCATAGACACTTCAAGGAACTTACCAGTTTGTCGACCGCTTGCTGATTAACCATCAGTTTCACAACATTTAAGAATTTTCTCCTGGCTTGAATCTTCTTTCTCTGAGAAAGTCTGTCCTTTTATTTTGGGCTGAATCAGTCCAATGTTGATCATTTTGCTGGAGCTTCTGCGACATCATCTTTGATATCCCAGAAACCCATGAGGCAGATTTCCCAAGATGACATCAGTTAGGAAACATAAACTCAGTTTCATGGACACAAATGCTGGTTTGTTTGTAAACATCAACGTTGGTGTGATCGATTTGGAAAACTGCAGGTTGGAAAAGAGTGCAAATGAGTGTTGATGGTCTTGTTTTGGTGTTTTTTGGTTGATTCTCTCTGCAGAAGGGATGTTTTATGAGAAGTAGAGTTTAAAGATGTTTTCAGGTAGAGGAACTTTAAATGTGCAGCAGGAAGTGCTGATGAGGGCTGAGAATCAGTGTTTGTGTCAGGATTCATCATCACACCACACAGCAGCTTTAACTAACATGTCAACATGTTCCTGCAGCGTGAGCCAGCAGAGCTCCCAGGTTCTCCATGGTGGCTCCGCCCCTCAGCAGCAAACACATCTGGACTCCATATTTATGGTGAGAACAAGTGTCCATTCAACACTTTACTGTCACATCATGAGACAGAAGAAGCTGTTGTGACTTCCAGCTGAAACATGAAACAGACACTCAGCTTATTAGATCCATTCAGGTCCAAAGTGAAACAGTCCAACCTTCATCCAGCTTCCAGTCTTCACTGATGCTTGAAGCTGTTTCTGCTGGATCCCACATGAAGTGTGATTTGGCTTCACATGTTGTCCATCCTGCTCTCTGCACTGGATTTACACTCACATCTCAATCTGGCTTCAGTTTCAGCTCAAAGTCAACTCCACATGTTTCTCTGTTCCAGCTGCTGGAGGACAACATGGTGACTTTCATGAAGAAGGAGCTGAAGAAGATGCAGAAGCTCCTGAGTCCAGATTACCCAGCATGCTCAGGGAGTGAGAGGGAGGATGAGGATGAAGAGCAGAGGAGCAGCAGAGAGTCATTTCTGAGGATCACACTGGACTTCCTAAGGAGGATGAAGCAGGAGGAGCTGGCTCAGCGTCTGAGGAGCAGTAAGAGGATTTGATCTCATTTCACAGGATGGAGATGAAACCTGAAATGTTCTCAGCTGGAGCAGAAAGCAGTCAGAAACAGAGTCCGTCCAGAGAACAGAGGTCATTTCCAGGTCAGACACAGAAAGTGTGAAACAGGCAGGAAGTCCAAAACAAGCAGCAGAGTCCAAAAGCAGAGACGAGGAGACACAAAGAGAGTTCCTGAACTCTGCTGTTCATGTGATGCAAACATGTGCATCAGACCAGAGGCTGTTTGGTCTCCACTGAGGAGCTGATGGAGCTGATGGAGGAGAAACATCTCCACTAACACACTGTCATCTTCACATTCAATGTCAAACACACTCAACTCATTCATGGTTTCTTCTTTTCAGGAACTGCTACTGGAGTCTGCCAACAGAAGGTGAAATGTGCCCTGAAGAAGAGGTTCCAGGTTGTGTTTGAGGGGGTCTCTAAAGCAGGAGAGTCCACCCTCCTGAAGCAGATCTACACAGAGCTCCACATCACAGAGGGAGGGACTGCAGAGGTCAATGAGGAACATGAGGTCAGACAGATTGAAGCAGCATCCAGGAGAGCAGACAGAGCAGAAACCAGCATCAGACCAGGAGACCTCTTTAAAGCCTCACCTGGAAGATGTCCACCAATCAGAACAGTGCTGACAAAGGGAGTGGCTGGCATTGGGAAAACAGTCCTGACACACAAGTTCACTGTGGACTGGGCTGAAGACCAAAGCAACCAGGACGTCCACTTCACATTCCCATTCACCTTCAGAGAGCTGAATGTGCTGAAGGACAGGAAGTTCAGCTTGGTGGGACTTGTTCATCACTTCTTCACTCAAACCAAAGAAGCAGGACTCTGCAGCTTTGAAGACCTCCAGGTGGTCTTCATCTTTGACGGTCTGGATGAGTGTCGCCTCCCTCTGGACTTCCAGCACACTGAGATCCTGACTGATGTGACAGAGTCCACCTCAGTGGATGTGCTGCTGACAAACCTCATCAGGGGGAAACTGCTTCCCTCTGCTCGCCTCTGGATCACCACACGACCTGCAGCAGCCAATCACATCCCTCCTGACTGTGTCGGCATGGTGACGGAGGTCCGAGGGTTCACTGAGCCACAGAAGGAGGAGTACTTCAGGAGGAGGTTCAGAGAGGAGCAGCAGGCCAGCAGGATCATCTCCCACATCAAGACCTCACGAAGCCTCCACATCATGTGCCACATCCCAGTCTTCTGCTGGATCACTGCTACAGTTCTGGAGGAGGTGTTGAAGAGCAGAGAGGGAGGAGAGCTGCCCAAGACCATGACTCAGATGTACATCCACCACCTGGTGGTCCAGGCCAAAGTCAAGAAGGTCAAGTATGATGGAGGAGCTGCCACAGATCCACACTGGAGTCCAGAGAGCAGGGAGATGATGGAGTCTCTGGGAAAACTGGCTTTTGAGGAGCTGCAGAAAGGAAACCTGATCTTCTATGAACCCGACCTGACAGAGTGTGGCATCGATCTCAGAGCAGCCTCAGTGTACTCAGGAATGTTCACACAGGTCTTTAGAGAGGAGCAAGGCCTGTACCAGGACAAGGTCTTCTGCTTCATCCATCTGAGCCTTCAGGAGTTTCTGGCTGCTCTTCATGTCCATCAGACCTTCATCAAGTCTGGAATCAACCTCCTGGTGAAGAAACAACAAACCTCCCGGTGGTCAAAAGTGTTGAAGGAGGAAGTTAATCTCCATCATCTCCATCAGAGAGCAGTGGACGAGGCCTTGAAGAGTCCAAATGGACACCTGGACTTGTTCCTCCGCTTCCTCCTGGGTCTTTCACTGCAGACCAATCAGAGTCTCCTCCGAGGTCTGATGACACAGACAGGAAGTAGCTTACAGACCAATCAGGAAACAGTCCAGTACATCAAGGAGAAGCTGAGTGAGAGTGTGTCTACAGAGAGAAGCATCAATCTGTTCCACTGTCTGAATGAACTGAACGATGGTTCTCTGGTGGAGGAGATCCAACAGTCCCTGAGATCAGGACGTTTCTCCACTGATGGACTGTCTCCTGCTCAGTGGTCAGCTCTGGTCTTCATCTTACTGTCATCAGAAAAAGATCTGAAGGAGTTTGACCTGAGGAAATACTCTGCTTCAGAGGAGGCTCTTCTGAAGCTGCTGCCAGTGGTCAAAGCCTCCAACAAAGCTGTGTACGTGGTTCAGGAACAAAGATGTAGAACTGAGTCCATGACAAACATTGAACTGGTTTTCATTGTTGGTTCTTCTTCAGATTGAGCGGCTGTGGTCTGTCAGAGAGAAGCTGTGGAGCTCTGTCCTCAGTCCTGAGCTCTCAGTCCTCCAGTCTGACACATCTGGACCTGAGTCACAACAACCTGCAGGATTCAGGAGTGAAGCAGCTGTGTGCTGGCCTGGAGAGTCCTCACTGTAAACTGGAGTCTCTCAGGTTCTGACATCATTGATCATTAATATCCACCACTCTCTGTTCTCCTGCTCACATCTCTAGAACATCAGTAGAACATGTCAGTAGAACACTGCAGCCTCTAGATAGTTTATCCTCTATTAATCAGGAAGTAAAACAACAAAGTCAAGTTTCCAGGGTAAATTCAGGTGTAGAGCAGCAGCTTTACTTCCTCCACTCACTGTGTTTGTGACGCTCCATGTCACAGAGTTCTGCCTCAGACTCTGACACGACACGACTGCCACACCACTCCTTTAAAAAGTAATTTAGTTACTTTACTGATTACCTTTAAGTGATTGTTTCTAATAGTAACTCAGTTAGATTACAAGTAACTTTTTAGTTACTTTCCCCCACGTCTCAAAACAAAGAGGACAACTGTTTTTTCTAAAAACTCAGTTCTGATCACTGCCTGGCCTCCTGCTGATACATATTTAACCTTTGACCTTCATTCTCTGTTCTATTTATATCTGACTCACTTTTATTATCTCATTTTTACTATTACTGATATTTATTTCCCGGTGATGGAGTTGTAGTCTGTTGTTGATCTATTTATCTATTTATATATTTGCACTATTTGACCTTTTAATTATCCCCATTGGGGACAAACAAAGTCTTTTATTGATTGATTGAAAAAGAAAAAAAATACAAAAATAATTCAACACCTCTGCAGTTGTTATTGTTGCAATGATATAATTTATTGTTGACATTTCTTGGTTCCAATTCTTTTGTGTCACCTGAACGCACCGTTAGAGTGACTTGGTCTGTCCTCTCTGTGTCTCATTACAGTCTTTCTGCATGTCAACTCTCTGATTGTGAAGTGATCTCCTCGGCTCTGAAGTCTGACTCCTCCCATCTCAAACATCTGGACCTGAGTCTCAACCACCTGAAGGATTCATCAGTGAAGGTTCTGTGTTCTGGACTGGAGAGTCCAAACTGTAACCTGGAGACTCTGAGGTCAGTTCACTGTCTGGAGGGAGAATCTGTTAAGTCAAACCACTGAGAGGAGTTGAGGAGGATCCAGATGTTGGAGGACAGAGGTGGACTGAGCTCTGCAGCATGTTAGTGATCAGCATGTTGATGAGACTCTTCTCCTCCTGGTCCTTCAGCTGTTTGGACTTTGCATTTCTAAACTCTTCCAGTCTGAACCTTCTTCACTCTCAATGACTTCAACATCACACTTTGTCCTCTAATCTCACTTATTTCTCTCTTTATTCAGGTTGTTTAACTGCAGTTTGTCAGAGATCAGCTGTTCTTCTGTGGCCTCAGCTCTGAAGTCCAACCCCTCCCTCCTGAAACATCTGAAACATCTGGACCTGAGTGTGAACCAGCTGCAGGATTCAGGAGTTGAGCAGCTGTGTGGTTTTCTGGAGAGTCCACTCTGTCGTCTGGAGACTCTGAGGTCAGACTCCATGTTTGAGTTTGTGTGCAGTGAAAGTTGTGTTCCACTAAAGGTCAGACATCAGGCTGATATGAGATGATCCACACTGAGGATCTCCATGAGAAACTGAGACTTTAGTCCTGTGACTGTGGCAGAGCCGTGTGGAGCTCCACATTTCAAAGCTTGGTAGAAGAACAAGGTGCTGCACTGGACAATTCACTGTCCAGCTCTGACAGGCTCCATGTTCACCTTCAGCTTTCAAAGCAGGCTGATCTCTCCTGGATGAAGAGTCACTGATCTCCCAGCTGGAGCTCCAAACTCTCACTCACTCTGCCATTGTTGCCCCCCTGACCCAGTGTGTGTCATGGAGGGTGACATTAAATCCTGTAGCAGGAAACAAAGAGGCAGACAGGTTGAGCTGGCGTTTGTCTCGGCTGCAGGATTTAATATGCAGCTGCCTTTGTGCAGCTTTGAGGCTCCTCCAATCAGTGGCGCCGCCAGGATTCAATACCATAGTCCACACAGACCCCCCCTCCCCCCAGCGTCTGCGTTGTGAGCGCCGGGGGGGGATTTTCCGTTCTGTGCACAGAGAAGATGGTGGTTGGCGAGCCCCGGGGGTGTGTACAGAAACACAGAGGAAAACAGCCCAGCAACACATTCTGCTGACGGCTCACCAGGAAGAGACAAAAGAAAACACCCCTTCAAAATAAATGTTCACACCTTCAAATAAACTGTAGGTGCAGTACGTACAGGACTCCGCCTGGGGGCTCCACTGCCTTCAATCAATATGCGCCCCCTGCTGGCCTTTTAGAGTAACACACTATTGCTGCTGCCTGGAAAGTCCAACTCTGTTTGAACCTTTTAGACTCTATGTGAGACACAGGAAGATCAAATATATCTATAGGAGTGTCTAGTTTTAATCACAGTGGACTTATTTAATTCATTGTTTTCACCCTGAACTGTAATTTAGTCCTATTAACATCTTTTAAATACACTTTAAATTGCTGCAGCATTTTGTCCTCCTTTACACAAACTGGACTTGTTGTCTTGATGTCCAGTAAGCTTGGCTGTTGACTTGTCCTCCCACTGGACACTGCTTCTGTTTGCTGTCACATCAATTCAGCTCTCCAGAAGAACAAAGATCACATCAGTGACAATAATAAGCTCCTTCTTCTTTCACTTCCTCGGGGCTCCAACCTTCTTCAGAAGAAGAAATGAACAACAAGGATCAGTGTGATCAGTCTCTTCTGAATATGATCAGCTGCTCATTTCAGCTCATGTAGCAGCCCAGCTCTCTAAAGTATTATTGTCTGAATTGAATTAGAGGAGCTGTGACTTAAAGGCTGGGGGGGTCGGGTTGGTGAGCAGCTAGTTACCACCAAGGTTTACCAGTAGGGGGCGACACTCAAATGACCCTTCTTATTATAAGACCATGAGAAATATTCACACAGTTACTTAAAGGACCTTTAAAAAGCAAACAAATATTTATTTACAGTAAATCACACACTATGAATTAAAGGCTTTTTGTAAATGAACTGTGGAGTTAAACAACTATTTTAGAATGAATTTATATCAAACTAAACAACCCAACAAACACCTAAATAATGAAAAACCATCCAGTCAATACCTTCAACCTTTGACCTTTATAAAAACCTCTGAAGCCTTTTTTCTACTGTGGAATAACAGTCACTTAAATTCACAGGACTTACAGTCGTGCTGCCAGAGACTTCAGACGTCCTTTTGTCCACTAATTCATCAATCTTCCAGTGAAACTCATCAAAAGTCCAAAGCAGCTCTTCTGCCACTTGCTCTGACTTCCAGGGGCAATAAAATCCATCTCCAATAGAACTGCTCTCTTTTTTCACCTTTACGCCTCCGACTCTCCTCTCTGTGGTCTGCAGGTGCACAGCATTAACCCCGCCCCCTTTTGGCTTCAGTCTGACCAATCACAACACTGTGTGTGTGTGTGTGTGTGTGTGTGTGTGTGTGTGTGTGTGTGTGTGTGTGTGTGTGTGTGTGTGTGTGTGTGTGTGTGTGTGTGTGTGTGTGTGTGTGTGTGTCCTGGTCCAGATGTTGGAGGACAGAGGTGGACTGAGCTCTGCAGCATGTTAGTGATCAGCATGTTGATGAGACTCTTCTCCTCCTGGTCCTTCAGCTGTTTGGACTTTTGACTTTAAACTTCATTACTGTTATTAGAATTTATTCTATGTGCTCCTTATTATCAAATGTCTTTTTGAAGATTATCTTTTAACTCTCATCATGTTTTTTATTGCTTTTATATATAATTATTGCCATTCCCCCTTTTATAAAAGAAATAGAAAACATTATCTATGTATTGCCATTCCCCCGAAATAGAAAACATTAAATAATCTTTTACCTTTAATTCAACATTACTTTTAATTTAAAGTATTTTCCATTTATCTTCTATTTTATATCATTATATAACACTTAAGAGCATCTCTAGTTGGATCACTGTGCTCCTCCTGTTCTCCTCTGTCAGCGTCTCTCATGAGAACTGTCCTGGACAAAACATCATCTCATGAGAAGGTCATGTTTCCACCTCATGCTCCTCGTCTTGTGGTATTTCTGATGTCTCACAACAATGTCTGCAGAGAACCCACGGTCTGTCCTGAACTTCTTATCAGGCAGGTGGTGTTCTCTTTGTACCACAAACAACGTGTGAGTCTGATGAGGGACTGGAGGACGATGGTCAACAGGATGAGAGGCTGAGGAGACAGTCTGAGTCTGATGAGGGACTGGAGGACGATGGTCAACAGGATGAGAGGCTGAGGAGACAGTCTGAGTCTGATGAGGGACTGGAGGACGATGGTCAACAGGATGAGAGGCTGAGGAGACAGTCTGAGTCTGATGAGGGACTGGAGGACGATGGTCAACAGGATGAGAGGCTGAGGAGACAGTCTGAGTCTGATGAGGGACTGGAGGACGATGGTCAACAGGATGAGAGGCTGAGGAGACAGTCTGAGTCTGTTGAGGGACTGGAGGACGATGGTCAACAGGATGAGAGGCTGAGGAGACAGTCTGAGTCTGATGAGGGACTGGAGGACGATGGTCAACAGGATGAGAGGCTGAGGAGACAGTCCGAGGATGCATCAGTAGATTTAATTATCATCATTTGAATTCAAAGGGAACGGCTTTGCCCGTCGCATTAGTTTGACTTTTAACAGGTAAAAAAACCGTAAGACTAGTTATTGTCTTCTTTCCTAGTTGATTTATTTATTGGTTGATTAACTTTGTTCCCACACTTTTCTTTCTGTAGAAAGTTCAGCTAAATCACTAAATTTGGAGTTTGAAAGTATTGCCTTGGTGGTGGTCTGTTTAAATTGCATCTGATGGTTTATTGTTATTTGTTATTTATTAGTGTACCATCCCTCCTGTTGAGGCCTGGCGAAGCCCATGGCTCATTATTGCTGCTTATTTATATAGTGATTTTGGGAGTAGGTTTTCCTTCTGGGCAGAAATAGATACTCTCTTTCTGCTGTGCTACATTTTTTAAATTTATTTATTTATTTATTTATTCATTTTTTATTCTATTTTTCTATTCCAATATTGTTTTTCTGTTTTGGAACCGGGTTTTGCATATCTATATTTAAAACTTCTTCATCTACTCCTGTATTCTGAAGATAAATATCTCGCTCCTGGTTTAATTTTACCACTTCTTTGGCTGGTTAATCTGCAAATACATTGCTTTTTGACATTTGAACCATCTGTGTTCTTTTTATATGATCTATAAATATTGTTAAATCTGATTTTGTTAGACGCACCTTTTAAATCTGGTCAAGGATGTACGTTTTTGGTAGACAGTCAAACTGTCATGTCTCGCATGATAAGATAGTTTGTTTTGAAGTAATATCACAGACACTGTGTGCAGTACTTTCAACGTTAGTGGGTGAAACAGCACCAGTGAAGCCTGCAGTGCTCCACCGAGGCTCCTCCCACCTCTTGTACACACACACAGTGCATGTGATTCACTATCAAGTTTAGTTGAGTAGAATCCGTGCTGATTTAAAACATGGAGATATGGAACGTTCCAGGCCGTTCCATATCTCCATGTTTTAAATCAGCATCAAGGTTATAAAATCATTTATGTTTTGGGTAAATGTTTTCAAGTGATTAGAAATCCGTTTCTGATGTGTGTCTTCCCTCCTGTTGAGACATGAGATCTTCCATGTCCCGTTATAGCAGCACATCATCAACTAGCCAGATTATGCCTGATAATCATTATTTTGTTTATGCAAAGGTAACAATCTATTATCTTAAACAATTGAGAATAATTTTATTAGTTTCTTATGTTTTAATTTCTTGTTTAAGGTTTTGTTTTTTTGTTTTTTGTAAGCTGACTCTTTCCAAGCTTCATCTAAATGTTTAGTCTAGTTTAAGTCATCACGTTTGTTTAGTTTAGAAGTCAATAATCTATTGTTGATTTTATAAACCATTTAATTTCTGGATCTCTGTAGAAGGTCTGTAGAAGAACTTTAAGTTGTATAACTCATTTTCCACACTCTAAATTTCTTTTGCTTTACTATTTTAGATATTGAGTCAAGCTAGGGTGACTTTTACTCATAAATTTTGCGTCACCAACTTCATTACTCTCATTAGTTTTTGTACAACAGCTTCCCATTTTTTATTTCTTTTGCAAGTGCGATCTCATGGAGAGAAAAGGTCTCATGGACCTGCTACTTCCTCCTTGAAAGACGAGCTTCTAGAGCAAACCTGTTGTTCACTCCGGTCTTCCACTAGGTGTTCTATCACAGGAGTAAGAGCAGTTTTAGATTCTCCCATAATTTCACCTGATGAGTCAGCAATAAGAGATTACTTTTACTCCCCAGATAGATCTCAGTCGTCACCGTTAACTTTACTGATCGTCTGGGTTTCGAAAATAATTTCTCTTCATACACAGTCCTTTGGTCAGTCACAGTCACTCGAGTACTCTTTGTTTCTATTTCTATAGCGCTTACCCGCGGACAATTATTTCGTGGGCGCTTCGTGGACAATTATTTCGTGGGCGCTTACTCGCGGACAACTATTTCTTCTGGATATTAGGTCTTGCCTAAAATGATTGGGTTAATCGAGTACCTGTTCCTCCGATTATAATTTAATTTTATCTCCAGTCGTTTAATTTTCTGTACCTTCACTACACCAGCTTCACTAAATATCCAGTGAATATTAGGATCAATATTCATTCACTCTTGTCGTCAGTCTAGTCATCACTGTGGTGTTCTGTGTGTTATTAGAAGACTACACTTCCCAGCATGCAGCAGTGGTTAGGCATGCGCAGTAACATCAGTTGAATGTAAACAGCCATGCATGCAGCACGAGATGTTTGATCTTTGAAGACTGCTATAAAGTTAATCGACACGTTATCACGCCTTGTCTGTTCATTGTGAACTTACGAAGACAACACATGGTGTCAGAAGTGGCCGTGAGCAGATACAGAAGGAAGTTTTGCCACGGGAGAGCGACGGAAAAGAAAAAAGGAAAGTCCGGTCGCGTGAGTGAAACGTGCTAACAAAGCAGCATGCCAGCGGAGTTTGCTACGGCATGTCATGGCTACGAGCGTTGTTACGAGCAGCAGTGGAAGTGAAAACGGGGAAGAAGAGGAGATCGAACAAGAAGAAGAGGATCTCGGGCTCGGATCGGGACACAACCAGCAACAACAGAGAGCTGTGGAAGTTGTCTCACCCCGACGTACGCTCATGGAGAAGCTAAGTCCACCCACTTCAATGCAACTGACTGGTAGTCTTGCTGATAACTGGAAACGCTTCAAGCAGCGATTTAATATATATCTAGCAGCTAGTGGAGCAGGGGGTGATGATGAAAAACAGAAAGCTCATATCTTTTTGCATGTTATTGGAGAAGATGCTTTGGATATATACAATAGCTTTCAGCTGGATGAAGCTAATCTGACATTGGCAGAGCTAATGACAAAGTTTGAGAACTACTTCGTGCCTAGTCAGAATGTGACCTTTGAGAGGTACAAGTTTTTCACCCATGACCAAAAGCAAGGAGTACCTTTTGATCAGTACCTAGCAGAGCTCCACACGCTGAGTAAAACATGTGAATTTGACACATTGAGAGACTCATTAGTGAGAGACAGGATAGTTTGTGGCACAGTGGATAATGGTCTCAGAGAAAGACTGCTCAGAGAGACAGGACTCACACTGGACAAGTGTGTTAGTGTGTGCAGAGCAGCAGAAACCACCCGAGCACAAGCAAAAGAGCTACGGAGAGGTGAAACTACAGTTCATGCAATACATAAAGAACAATGGAAAAAGAAAACATTTACCAAACAAAAAGACCAAAAAGTGAAATCTGCAGAGTTCAAGTGTGGTAAATGTGGAGGCAGCCACAAGCCTAAGTCATGTCCTGCATTTGGAAAATCCTGTAACAACTGTGGAAAAAGCAATCATTATGCTAAATGTTGCAAGGCAGCTACAAAACAGAAAGTTCACACAGTTGATGAGGAAGAAGAGGATGACGAGTTCATTGTGGATGTGGTGCAGGCCTGTACAATCGAAAAGGAAGAATGGATTCTGCCAATAGAGGTAAATGAGAGTATAATACCATTCAAGTTAGATACAGGTGCCCACGTAAATCTGCTATCTCTAGAGGACTACAAAACACTCACTGTAAAGAGCAAAATCTATCCAGTGAAAACAAAAGTGACAGGATACACAGGAGAACGTGTCCCTGTTAAAGGTGGATGCATTGCAACCTTCAAACACAAAAGTCGGCAGATAAAAGCACAGCTACTGATCGTGGACATGAGAGTACAACCAATCCTGGGACTCAGTGCATGTGCCAAGCTTGATCTGGTAAAAAGAGTGTTTGTTGTGACATCACCAGAATCTGCAAATGATCAAGACTCACTCATGGAGGAGTATAAAGACTGTTTCGAAGGACTTGGATGTCTACCTGGAATACATAAAATACACGTGGATAAAAGTGTGCCTCCTGTTGTTCATCCCTGCAGGAAGATCCCGTTCGCACTGCGAGAAAAACTCAAAGAGGAATTGGTGCGCATGGAAAAGCTGGAGGTCATCAAGAAAATAGATGTACCAACTGAATGGGTCAGCTCGCTGGTCGTCGTGCAAAAGAAAACAGGTGCTCTGAGGACGTGCTTGGATCCAAGGGACTTAAACAAAGCAATCAAAAGAGAACATTTCAAGTTACCAACCAGAGAAGAAATTATGGCACAGTTTGCTGGAGCTAAATGGTTCAGTAAACTAGACGCGTCGTCTGGTTTTTGGCAACTGAGACTGGACGAGGAAAGTTCGCGACTGTGCACGTTCAATACGCCGGAGGGCAGGTACAGGTTTCTTCGCCTGCCGTATGGTATCTTGTCAGCGCCGGAAGTCTACCACAAGACTATTCACATGATCTTTGAACACATTCCAGGCGTAGACACAATGATGGATGACATCATAGTATGGGGGTCAACGCGACAAGAACACGACGAAAGACTGAGACAAGTGCTAGACAAAACAAGGGAAGTAAATCTGAAACTCAACAAGGACAAATGTGAGTTCGGAGTGAAAACACTCACCTTTGTGGGAGACGTTGTCAGTGATGAGGGGGTGAAGCCAGACCCGAGAAAAACCTCAGCAATCAACAACATGGAAAGACCAACCAATAAAGATGAAGTCAGACGGTTTTTAGGGATGGTTACCTACCTTGCTAAGTTTGTCCCACAGCTTTCAACACAGTCAGCACCTCTCAGGAGTCTAATTGAAAAAAAAAAACGAATGGATCTGGTCCCATGAGCAGGAGAAGTGTTTTCTGAAACTGAAAGAGACTCTGACACGTGAGCCTGTGTTACAGTTCTACGACCCAGAGAGGAGCACCAGGATATCGGCAGATGCATCACAGTACGGCCTGGGAGCGGTGCTACTGCAGAAACACGACGAGCAGTGGCTACCCGTCGCTTATGCATCCAGAGCCCTGACCAGTGCCGAATCCAGGTACGCTCAAATTGAAAAGGAACTGTTAGCGAGTTTGTATGCATGTGAGCGCTTCCACCAATATGTCTATGGTCAGTCTTTTGAAGTAGAAACTGATCATAAACCGCTGGTGTCCATCATGTCAAAACCTCTAAATGACTGTCCAGTACGGATACAGCGCATGCTGATCCGGCTGCAAAAGTATGATGTGCACATGCTATACACACAAGGAAAATACATGTACACCGCCGACACCTTGTCTAGAGCAGTGGACAAGGAGGAACATGCCGACAGTGAGAAAAGCGCAGAAATACAGGCATATGTGGACATGATCATGACATCTCTGCCAGTAACAGCTGACAGAACAGAACAAATACGGAGAGAGACTGATGCAGATGAAACGATGAAAGAACTGAAATGCACAGTACAGAACGGATGGCCCGAAAACAAAAAACACTGCCCCGTGAAAATACGTGACTACTGGAACTACAGAGAAGAGCTCACAGTGGTGGATGGCATAGTGTTGAAGGGGAGCAAATTTGTGATTCCACCCTCACTGCGCAAACAAATGCTCCAAAAGATACACGAAGGCCACCTCGGAGAAGTCAAATGTAAGCGCAGAGCAAGAGAGGTGATGTTCTGGCCAAGAATCAACCAAGACATCAGCCAGACAACAGCGTCATGTGACCTGTGCCGCACTTACAGGCCAAAACAACAAGCGGAGCCACTGATGACTCATCCGGTGCCCCACAGACCTTACTATAAGGTAGGAACTGATCTGCTGGACTATGATGGTAAGAGTTACATCGTGGTCACCGACTACTTCTCTAACTATCCTGAAGTTGGAGCACTGCAGTCAACCTCGAGTAAAGCTGTTATCAGCTACCTCAAGACTGTCTTCGCCAGACATGGTGTCCCGTGCGAACTGTTTTCAGACAATGGCCCGCAGTTTTCGAGCTGTGAGTTTGCTGCCTTTGCCAAAGAATGGGGGTTCCAGCACATTACGTCGAGTCCAACCTATCCAAAGTCTAACGGCTTGGCAGAAAGCTCTGTGAAAACAGTAAAAAACATGATGAAAAAAGCACAGGACAGAGATGACTTTCAGAAAAGCTTATTGATCTACAGGAGTGCACCTTTACAGAATGGACTGTCACCAGCCCAAATGCTGATGGGCAGGCGCATTCGCTCAAACCTGCCAGTTAGTGAAGACCTGCTGACGCCCAAAAGTGCACACAAAGTCAGGCAAGCAAAGGAGGAACAAAAAGTGAAACAAAAACAGCTGCATGATCGAACAGCAAAGCACCTTCCCATGCTGAAGCCTGGAGACACAGTGCGTCTCAGGGACATCTCTACAGGCACGTGGAGACAAAAGGGACAAGTCACGGAGGAAGTTGCGCCACGCTCCTTCAGGATTCAGATGGAGAATGGATCGTCTCTGAGGAGGAACCGAACAGATATTCAATTACAGCTGACTAAAAGGGACACTGCAGTTCAGGACACGGTTCAGCAGGACACAGCTGAATCTGCAGAGCCAACTAACAGTGAGCCTGACCACACTGACTGTGGTCTGACAGCAGTGTCTGCGTCACCAGCAGCTGAGAGACTTTCCAAACTCTCACAGTCGCCAGCTGTTGAAGGACTGTTTAGACCTAAGAGACATGCTCAGCCACCTAAAAGGCTGATTGAGAGTTGCTGAAGACTCCTGACTATGGACTGTTGCTAAACACAGGTGCAACCTGGACCTTTAAGTTCATTGAAAGATGTTATAAAAAAAAAAAAATGTATGTGAAAATTGTTTACGTGAATCTAAGGTAATGTTTTAATGCTTAGTGAGTTTGCATTTTGTTATTTTTCAAAACAAAACAAAACAAAAAAAAAGTTTACATTGAAAGGTCGTTTACAAGTGTTATAATGCTTAAGGGGAAATGCAAAGTTCAGAAATAATTTCTATTATACCTAAGCATGGTTTGTTGTAAGGGGTAAGTATTATGTCTTCTTTATAGGGGGAAAGATGTGGTGTTCTGTGTGTTATTAGAAGACTACACTTCCCAGCATGCAGCAGTGGTTAGGCATGCGCAGTAACATCAGTTGAATGTAAACAGCCATGCATGCAGCACGAGATGTTTGATCTTTGAAGACTGCTATAAAGTTAATCGACACGTTATCACGCCTTGTCTGTTCATTGTGAACTTACGAAGACAACACAATCACTTACTCTCTCTGGGTTGTCCTCGGATCCCGTCAAGCCCGCCTCTGGCAGGACGTTCTGGACCTACGTCAGCTGGCCTGCTAGGTAATGGTAACCTGCAAGTCTTAGTTTTTCACAAAGGACCTGGTCCTTTGCCGTGCACGTAAACAGCCGTCCGTTTGAACTCCCTCCAGGGAACGGGTTATGTTGGGATCCGGCTCGAAGGACCAATTGTTAGGTTCAAAACCTGCAAGAATGAGAGAAGAGAGACAACCCCAGTATCGAGAGCAATAAAGAGTCAAAACAATAAGTCAGCTTGTACAAGGACAGAGAAATGAATTCACCTCCGGAGCTGAAGTTCACCGATCTGCCCCCATCTTCATTTCTCTGCCCCGTTTTATTCAAAGTTAGAGTAGGAGGTTCCATTTTCATACACAGACAAAGCAGGTTAACACTGGTTTCCAGGCCTGTGTGTGTGTGTGTGTGTGTGTGTGTGTGTGTGTGTGTGTGTGTGTGTGTGTGTGTGTGGTTACACTTCTATATTGTTCACACAGTTGAAGCAGGAGTCTCAGATCAGATGTCCCCCGGCCCAGAGGCCAGAGACCTTGAAGAGTCTCAGAGTGGTACAGTTTCAATAATACAAAGACTCGTGCCCTTGCAGGTGTGAAACAGTGAACAGTGGTTATAATAGACATGCATGAAACAACGATAACTTACAAAATGTTAATTCCCATTATATCAAGTACTAATAATAAACATAAAGTACAAATTTACCAAACAACTTTACATTTCTAAACTCTTCCAGTCTGAACCTTCTTCACTCTCAATGACTTCAACATCACACTTTGTCCTCTAATCTCACTTCTTTCTCTCTTTATTCAGGTTGAGGGGCTGCAGTTTGTCAGAGATCAGCTGTTCTTCTGTGGCCTCAGCTCTGAAGTCCAACCCCTCCCACCTGAAGGAGCTCGACCTGCGTTTCAACAACCTTCAGTATCCAGATGTGGAGCAGCTGGTTGGTCTTCAGAAGAGTCCAGACTGCAGCCTACAGACTCTCAGGTCAGTAGATGTTGGAGTGAGTCCCTGCTGCTTCCAGCAGGTTTCTACTAAACACAGTTAGTGTGAAAACAAAGATCCAGTGTTGGATGTCTCAGTGAGGCTGTGAGAAGACAACGCTGAGCAGCTTCAGGATTGGACAGCAGAGGACACAGTCAGCCAATCAGAGGAGCCACAGGCTGGTTGTGTTGGTCTGACAGTGGTGGTCCTTCATGAGCTCTGAACTGCTGCTGTGGACAGGACTGAAGTCCTGGCTGCTCCTCAGAGACTGTCCTCATGTCCTCTGACCTCTGTCCTCATGTCCTCTGACCTCTCTTCTCTCTGCAGGTGGAGGGACTTTGACTTTGACTGAGGCAAAGTCAAAGTCAAAGCGACAGAGGAACCACCAGAAGATCTGCTGAGTGTCAGTGGTGCAGTGTGAAGAGCTGAGAGAGTCCAGCATCGAACCAGGGTTCCTCCTCCTCCTCCTCCTCCTCCTCCTCCTGCTCCTGCTCTTCCTCCTGCTCTTTCTCCTCCTCCTCCTCCTGCTCTTCCTCCTCCTCCGGCTCTTCCTCCTGCTCTTTCTCCTCCTCCTGCTCCTCTGCTCCTCCTCCTCCTCCTCTGGCTCCTCTGCTCCTCCTCCTCCTCTTCCTCTTCCTCTTCCTCCTCCTCTTCCTCTTCCTCCTCTTCCTCTTCCTCCTCTTCCTCCTCTTCCTCCTCTTCCTCCTCCTCCTCTTCCTCCTCTTCCTCCTCTTCCTCCTCTTCCTCCTCTTCCTCCTCTTCCTCTTCCTCCTCTTCCTCCTCTTCCTCTTCCTCCTCTTCCTCTTCCTCCTCCTCTTCCTCTTCCCCCTCCTCCTCCTCCTGCTCTTCCTCCTCTTCCTCCTCTTCCTCCTCCTCCTCCTCCTGCTCTTCCTCCTCTTCCTCCTCTTCCTCCTCCCACTCCTCCTCTTCTTCCTCCTCCTCCTCTTACCCCTCCTCCTCCTCCTCCTCCTCCTCCTCCTCCTCCTCCTCCTCCTCCTCCTCCTCTTCATGTGTTGGTTCATTGGAAGCTGTAGAGATGTTTTGTTGTTTGTCTAAATTCTTTGTTGAGGTTTGAATCCCGTTCCTTCATGTTGGACCTTAACAAGTGTCCTTCAGAGGACAATGAGACTCTGGAACCTTCAAAGAGGGACCTGGTGTGTGTGGGACTTTTCCAGCTTGTGTAAAGTGGAGCAGGAGCTGGTCAACACTCCATCAAGCTGTTCTCCACCTTCACCTCCATCACCTGAGGACGTGTCCACAGCACAGAGAGTGGACAGAGCATGGACAGAGACCGTTGGTGTTCCAGTCACGTCTCATTGTGTCTTGGTCTTGACATGGAGGAACCTGGGTCATGGAGGAATTGACAGGACAGGATCATGGTGCAGTTTGCTGAAAACTAATTGATTTGAGTTTTTAGGAAATGTTCTGCCTGTACAGTAATATACAGTAATATAACGTACTGCGTGATTTAAGTGTGTGATTGTGAAAGATGTTGATGTTGTCGATGATCACGTCAATATGGACCACAGACAGTACAGTGTACACTGTTTTTAATAAATGAACATAAGCTGCACCCACCAGATTTAAAAAGAATATATATATTTGTACATATACAGTACAAACACTTGTCTATCAGTACATGTGTCCACGTTGTAACAGGGCATGAATTTCACTGTGGGATTGCAGGTTTTTTCTTCTTCTTTTTTAAAAATAAACAAGTTTTAAACACTGCTTCCATGGTGGGTGACGGACTGGACTGGAGGGAAAGAGAGGGAGGGAGGGAGGGCAAGTGAATTACTGCAAAAATACACAAACACTGAGGGTTTCATCTCAGGTCATAAAGTATTTGCTGGTTGTGATTGTGAGGAGAGGATTGGTCAGCCTGGAGCGCAGCCACAGAGTTCAGAGTTACGTGATGCACCTAAATGCATCATCCATGTATCTTTGACATGAAGCTCTTTTACCTTTAAAAATCCATAAATTAGCATCATTGTTTAAGCCGCTGAGTTTAAAGAGTGTGAAAAAAGTAGCAGCTGATAGTCCAAACATTACGAAAGGTTCCGCTACGCGACATTTGGTAGAAAAAAGTCCCACCGAGGCCAATTACATTTGCAGCATCATCTTATCGAAACCAATCACGATGCCTGCTCTATCTTTCAACTCCCAATCAAATGTCCCCGCGAGCAAATTGCAGTCCTGGATCATCTTCAACCAATCAGGAGACAGTGTCTTCAACGACCAATCATGGAGCTGCACGGCGTGACATCATCAGAACCAATCAGGGTGTCAGCTCTGTCTTTGAAGATCCTTGCTGCTCCTTCCTACCTGCCGCTATTTTTCCGTGGATATCAACATAGAAGGTAAGACTTGTTACCGTAATCAAATGAAAAGGACTAGCAACTTGTTGCTAACTGCTGCTAGCGAGGCTTCCCTCCCGGTGCAGCTGTCGTTAAAGATTGTTTGTCCCGGTGTCTGAATAACTCTGAAACTTAATCATGTCCCAAATATATATATATATATATATTGTGGTGTGCACCTGAGAGGGAGGTTCTCCCAACCAGAATGGAGTGGGTGTGTCGGGCACGTGGTGTGGTGTTGATAGTGGGAGGGGATATAAGGGGAAGTGCGGTGACACAGGGGGTTGGTTATCTGACAGGTGAACTGTCAGACGGTTGGAGAAAATAAAGGAAAAAGCGACTCGACTCCTTCGTCCGTCTCCTCATTCTCCGCCTCCACATTGGTGACCCTGACAAGCGAACATGTCGACCAAAGCCAGCAGCAGTGCAATCCCCGGCGGCGCGGCGGCCGGTGCGCCCGTGGTGTACGCCGCAGCGGTAAAATTACCGGAGTTTTGGCCACATCATCCGGAACCGTGGTTCCAGCACATCGAGGCGCAGTTCCACCTCCGAGGAGTCACGGCCGACGACACCAAGTATTACCACGTCGTGGCAGCTCTGGACTCTTCCACCACCCGCCGAGTGATGGGGCTGCTCCGGGACCCGCCGGCGCAAGGAAAGTACGCCGCCCTCAAGACTCTGCTCCTGCGGCTGTTCCAGATTCCCGACGCCGAGCGAGCCGAGCGTCTCCTGTCTCTCAACGGCTTGGGAGACAGTAAACCCACGGAGCTGATGGAGAACATGTTGGCGCTGCGGGGATCGGGGGACGCGGAGTTCCTGTTTATCCACCTGTTTCTGCGTCAACTCCCAGCTCCAGTCCGCACGGCTCTGGCGAGTTCTCCACTCGTGCACACAAAGGACTATCGGGGGCTGGCGGAAGAGGCAGACAAGCTCCTGCTCGCATCACGGCAGTACGGAGTGCATGCAGTCCTGCCGGAGCCACCGGAACACCGGCCGGAGGAGGAAGCGCAGTTTGCGGTCGGGACGATTACGGATCGGCGCAGGAATGACAACCAGCTGTGTTTTTTTCACCGGCGGTTCAGGAGCAGAGCCAAGCGCTGCACGCCGCCCTGCTCCTTCTCTGTGCAGGGAAACGCCAGACCCGGCGCTCGTTAGCAGCCATGAGCGCCGGGGACATCGGAACGCTGCTCTTCATTAAAGACTCTGTATCCGGGAGGCGCTTCCTCGTGGATACCGGGGCCCAGCGGAGCATCATTCCCGCCTCCTTCACCGACGTCGAGAGCGGCGGTAAAGGGCCGCCTCTGGATGCTGCGAACGGGACTTCCATCCGCACATTTGGCACCAGGTTCGTGAATGTGTGTTTTAATGGCCGTCAGTTCGGATGGGATTTTGTGATGGCTGCTGTGTCCGTGCCCATCCTGGGAGCAGATTTTTTGTGTGCGCATGGACTCCTGGTGGACATGGTGAATCGCCGCCTAGTGGACGCCGTCTCATTCTCCTCCTTCTCCTGCACGTTGGGGAAAGGAGAAGCGGTGTCCCTTGCTAATATCTTGGCTTCGGGGGATGTGTACCAGCGGCTCCTGGCAGAGTTTCCTGAACTGACAGTCCCCACGTTTTCAGCAGCCGTAGTCAAACACGGAGTGGAACATTATATCCCCACGGCTGGGCCGCCGGTGTTTGCTCGCCCCCGCCGACTGGATGCGGCAAAGCTGGCGATTGCTAAGGAGGAGTTTGCCACTATGGAGAGACTGGGTATCGTGCGGCGCTCTGACAGCCCGTGGGCATCCCCCTTGCATATGGTCCCAAAATCTGATGGGAGTTGGAGGCCTTGTGGGGATTTTCGACGCCTTAATACAGTCACGGCACATGATCGGTACCCTGTTCCGCACATCCAAGACTTTTCTGTCCACCTGGCAGGGAAGGTAATATTTTCCAAGGTGGATCTGGTGAGAGGCTACCACCAGGTGCCAGTCCACCCGCAGGATGTAGCCAAAACTGCAGTGATCACACCTTTTGGACTATTTGAGTTTCTGCGGATGCCATTTGGTTTGAAAGGTGCAGCACAAACGTTCCAGCGCTTGATGGACTCCGTCTTAAGGGGCTTACCTTTCCTATTCATCTACCTGGATGACATCCTGGTGGCCAGCGCCTCGCCCGCGGAGCACCTGCTACACCTGCGTCAGCTTTTTGAAAGACTGCAGGAGCATGGACTGATCGTGAACCCAGCTAAGTGTTGTTTTGGACTCTCAGAGATTGACTTTCTGGGCCACCATGTGGCAGCACTGGGAGTGGTGCCCTTACCGGCTAAGGTGAAAGCAATCACTGCTTTTCCACGCCCAAAGACCATCAGGGCACTGCAGGAGTTCCTGGGCATGGTGAACTTTTACAACCGCTTCATCAGACATGCAGCTCAGCTGATGCGGCCTCTTTATGAAGCCCTGAGGGGCGGAAAGGCCAAGCAGGACGTGAACTGGTCCGCAGAGAGGATCCTGGCTTTCGAAAAGGCCAAGGCTGCGCTCTCCAACACCGCCATGCTGGCCCACCCATCTCCCACGGCACCGGTAGCGCTCACCACCGATGCCTCGGACTACGCAGTGGGCGCAGTATGTGAACAATGGGTGGCTGGAGCCTGGCAGCCTCTGGCGTTTTTCAGCAAACAACTGCGCGACAACGAGAGGAAGTACAGCACATTCGACAGAGAACTTTTGGCTCTTTTCCTCGCTGTCCGCCATTTTAGGTTCCTGTTGGAAGGTCGGCGGTTTACTGCCTTTGTGGACCACAAGCCCCTCACCTTCGCCATGTCCAAGACCTCGGAGCCATGGTCTGGGCGGCAGCAGCGCCACCTTTCTGCCATTTCCGAGTTCACCACAGACATTCAGCACGTGGCTGGAAAAAGCAATGCTGTGGCCGACTGCCTCTCCCGGGCACACGTGGACTCTGTGCACCTTGGGGTGGACTACACTGCCATGGCCAGCGACCAGCAGGTGGACTCTGACATCCAGGCCTTCAGGACAGCCACCACAGGTCTACAACTGCAGGATTTGCTGTTCCACGACGATGGTGCCACACTCCTCTGCGACGTGTCTACAGGTCAGCCCCGCCCCATGGTACCTGCTGGCTGGAGACGGCAGGTTTTTGATGCTGTTCATGCCCTATCGCATCCAGGCGTAAGAGCATCGGTGAAGCTGGTGGGGGCAAAGTTTGTCTGGCCGGGCCTCAAGAAGGACGTCAGGAGCTGGGCAGCCTCCTGTGTGGCGTGTCAGCGGGCCAAGGTACAGCGTCACACCAAAGCCCCCCTAGAACCGTTCCTGGTCCCGGAACGGAGGTTTGACCATGTGCATCTGGACTTGGTGGGTCCGCTGCCTCCCTCCCAAGGCTTCACTCACCTCCTCACCATGGTGGACAGGACCACCAGGTGGCCAGAGGTGGTCCCGCTGGCTTCAACAACGTCGGCAGAGGTGGCTCGCGCTTTTATAGCCACCTGGGTGGCACGGTTCGGCACGCCCTTGGACGTCACTTCGGACAGAGGCTCCCAGTTCACGTCTGAGCTGTGGACAGAGGTGGCTAAAGGCCTGGGAGTGCAGCTGCACCGGACGACGGCATTCAACCCACAGGCCAATGGACTTTGTGAGAGGTTCCATCGCACAATGAAGGCCGCGCTCCGAGCCACACTCACAGACAGCAACTGGGCTGACCGACTGCCATGGGTCATGTTGGGCCTGCGTTCGGCTCCGAAGGAAGATCTCCAGTCATCGTCTGCGGAGCTGGTGTTGGGGCAGCCACTACGGGTCCCCGGAGAGTTCCTGCCACAGCCATCGGAACCCTGGGGGGTCACAGCAGGACGACCAAGGTTCAACGGCGCAGTCCACACCTTCGACCCGGTCCCAGTTCATCACTGCCTTCCCCGGTCATACGTCCCAAAAACCCTGATGACAGCCAAATATGTCTTTATCAGACATGACGCTCACCGTTCCCCACTTCAGCCGCCGTATGACGGCCCCTTTCATGTCCTGGAGGCAGGGACAAAGAACTTTGTGGTGGACATGGGGGGTAAACGGGTCCGGGTTTCACTGGACCGCCTGAAGCCGGCCCACACCATGCCGGAGCAGCCGGTGGAGGTGGCACAGCCCCCAAGACGTGGGCGCCCCCCCAAGTCGTCAGCTGCCACAGCGCCTGCACCTGCAGTAACCCCGGTGCCGGTACCTGCACCTCCTCCTGCACCTCCTCCTGTGGTGGTGCAGCGCAGCCGATATGGTCGGCTGTGCAGACCACCCAAGTGGGACTAAAGAAAAAAAAAAAAAATGCTTTTTGTAGTAGTACCATTCTGATTGTTCGGGGGGGGGCCTGTGTGGTGTGCACCTGAGAGGGAGGTTCTCCCAACCAGAATGGAGTGGGTGTGTCGGGCACGTGGTGTGGTGTTGATAGTGGGAGGGGATATAAGGGGAAGTGCGGTGACACAGGGGGTTGGTTATCTGACAGGTGAACTGTCAGACGGTTGGAGAAAATAAAGGAAAAAGCGACTCGACTCCTTCGTCCGTCTCCTCTTTCTCCGCCTCCACAATATATACTTTATTCTAAAGTTGCAACTATTCCTCATTTACTAACTGTTAGTAAATGAGGAATAGTCGCAACTTTAGAATAACGTCCTAATAATGTATATAAAGTATTAACTGATACTTAACTAATATATTAACTCATACTTTACAGACCAGTTATTAATAGTTTGTTAACCATCTACTAATAATAATATACTTTGTGGAACAGCAAAATATCACATTATTGTACCTCAGCCTTGTTCCACCCACTGGCTTTTGTGTGTGCTGTATTTACCCCCCCCCCAAAAAAAAAAAAAACAACACACAATTGTTATCAATAAAACAGTTGTGTTTAATGTTTTGAACAAAAACAATAAACAATATAGAAAATAGAACAATATACAACAATATACAACAATATAGAACAAAATACAATATAGCCCTTCTAGGTTATATAATATAGGACACTTAATCTCCAAACATTGCAGCAATGTCATGGATTCTCCGTCCTAAAGGCCCTTTGCGATGCTTACGGACAAGCCACTCATGCCATTCAATAACTTTGAGATGGTCTAGCAGTGACTCCTCTGTACGACTCCCCCTGAGTCTCCACACATTGTCCTTGACCGTTCTCCAGGCCCTCTCTATATGCTGGGTACGTCGACATAGGACACACTGTGATTGACAGTGAAATGGGTGTAGCCAAGCTGAGGTAGAGCTGTCGCGGCTGGGAGCCGGCGTGTGGAGTGTCCTGAACCCAAAAGCAGACCTCAAGCAGGAAGTTGTATGCAAACAGTAAGGTTTATTGAGGGAACAGGGAAAGGGGAGCTGGAACGGTGACGGGACCCGGGGGAACTCTGGGGGGGCCTCTTGGAACCGGGACTGGACCCGTGAGAATCTTCAGGGGGGGGCCTCTCGGGGATCTCGGGCATTGGGGGCCTGGGGAACTCGCGGGCTTCTTGGAAACGGGGACGGGGCCCGGTGAACTCGCGGGCTTCTTGGAAACGGGGACGGGGCCCGGGGGAATCTCAGGGGGGGCCTCTTGGAACCGGGACGGGACCCGGACGAGGAACTTCTGGGGACGGAACCGGGACGGGACCCGGACGGGGAACTTCTTGGAGCCGGGACGGGACCCGGACGGGGAACTTCTTGGAGCCGGGACGGGACCCGGACGGGGAACTTCTTGGAGCCGGGACGGGACCCGGACGGGGAACTTCTTGGAGCCGGGACGGGACCCGGACGGGGAACTTCTTGGAACCGGGACGGGACCCGTGAGAATCTTCAGGGGGGGGCCTCTCGGGGATCTCGGGCATTGGGGGCCTGGGGAACTCGCGGGCTTCTTGGAAACGGGGACGGGGCCCGGGGGAATCTCAGGGGGGGCCTCTTGGAACCGGGACGGGACCCGGACGGGGAACTTCTGGGGACGGAACCGGGACGGGACCCGGACGGGGAACTTCTTGGAGCCGGGACGGGACCCGGACGGGGAACCTCTTGGAGCCGGGACGGGACCCGGACGGGGAACCTCTTGGAACCGGGACGGGACCCGGACGGGGAACCTCTTGGAACCGGGACGGGACGGGGAGCTTCTTGGAACCGGGACGGGACCCGGACGGGGAACTTCTTGGAGCCGGCGTCGGAACAGGAACGGGAACCACCCCAGGGAGGACACTCACCCCCCGGGGAGGACAACACCGACGCACCTCCACACGGAGTGAAGACTAGCAATCCTCTGGCACCGGACCCTCCTCCCTGCAGGGCTTAAGACTGCTTGACAATCAATTAGCTGATTGCCTGCAGGAGTGCCTGAGAGGATCCAGTGCTGGAGCGAGGTGTGTGACTCCTGACAAGAGCATTTCTATAAGCCCGCCACTCATCACTTCTTATTGTAGATCCCACTTTAACATGGTGAGCTATCAGTGGCACCAGATCTCTCCTTCCTCTTCTCTCAACTCTGCGAAGAACAGGCTTTGCATGTCTTCTCCCTCTCTTGTCCACACCGAGCATCCCCAACACCCACTTCTTCCTCTTCCAGCCACCAGCCATTCGTCCCCGTCCGTACTGTTGAAAACAAAAAACATAGCTGTTATTGTGCTTTAGACAAAATGAATAATCATAGTCATTCAATGCTAATTTGCAGTGCTATTTCAATCAAATTGCTTGCCTTTCTTTTGTGCCTGAAGTGGCTCTCATCAATGGTCACAAACTGCTGTCGTCCCCCAATGCGCTGGCCTCTTGCTTGTTGACGTCTGTCCATCGCAGTAGGACACACATCTCGTAGCTTCTGGGCCGTCTTGGACAGGGTTGCTGAGCTCGCAGGAATGTCATCATTGATCATATCCACTTGACGTAGACGCAGGCCTTGTGCAAATCTGATAGAATAAGGAAAATAATTAGTATACCACAGTTATTTTGATGGTTTTGGTTTTGGTTTGGTTTGGTTTATAGCGTACCGTTACACAAAGCACATCCAGTTGAAGAGGGAGACCTTTGACTTGCTGAATATAGATTTATGTCTAATTGACCTTTTCATTTTCTTCCCTCTGTGGTTGTGGTGTTTACAAACCCTGAAGATACATACAAATAAAAATAAGAATGACACAGGGAGGCCAAGGTAGTGGCTAGAGCACTGATTTTCTAACATTCTAACATCATTTTCATTTTAATTGTGGACCAAAACAATCACGCCATTTCATGCAACAAAAATAAACTTACCATGCATAGTCGTCCACACAAATGGATTCCTTTAACTTTATCTTGTGTTTGCATTTTTGGCATCGCATCCGTCTTAGAAGCTTTTTCTCCTGCAGCCATTTGATCATTTCTCTGTGTCTTCTTTTAGATTTACTTCTGCTTTCAACAAGCTCTCTTCGCTCAGTGGCTAAACCAGGCATTATTTGACGATATATGAAGTGGGCCTACCTATTTAACCCTTGTGTGGTGTTCATATTGTTGTTACTCAGCCAGTGTTTGTGGGTCTGATGGACCCGTTGCATTTTGTGGCTTTTAATGCCTCACAATCAAACACTTTTATGCTAAAATACTGAACAGATGTTTACCTTATCTCAATTACAAGCAGTATAAACAATATATATGGTTAATATTTGCCCTTTACCTTTGTTAGGTCACATTTATAACTTTGACCCAGGGTTGTACAGCAGGGGGAGGCTGCGCACCCACTTGTCCCACACTGTCCTGATGGCAGCTAGTTTGTCTCTCTGCCGTCGAGCTGGTCTGTCATCTCGGTTGTCAAAGCGGATAATCCTGGAAATGATGCGGAAGTTTTCCAGAGACAGTGCTGCACGGAAAATTTCTCTTCCAGTTTCTGCATCCCACAGGGATTCTGCGGATTCCCCTTTGGACCTGAAAACTCCAGCAAGGATTAGAACTCCGAAGTAAGCATGTAGATGGGTTTGGTCCATTTCCTTCCACCTCTCTCCAAAAACACGTCTTCCTTCTAAATTAGTGCAGTCAAGAATAATTTCCTGGATGGAATCTGGGATGAAAAGCTCAAAAGAAGATGTTGTCCTGTGTGTGAGTAACTGCCATCCGTGTTGGCCCTGGTTGCATCCTTATCACATTGGCAGCCTTGTGGGGTGGCTCTTTTCTTGGGCGAGAAGACCATTCAATTTCAGAATTTTTTGACATCCATATTTCCTCACTTGCTCCTTGCTGACTGGCTTGCTCTGGGCCTGGGGCTGGCTGCTGACGGCCTGGTCCTGTGGCTCGTCTTCGTTTTGGAACTGGCTGTTGCTCAATCTCATCATCTTCTTCAGAGTCACTGTCAGACTCTGAATTTTCAGAAATGTGATCCTCAAATTCTGAAACCTCTTCTTCTGAATCCTCTCCCTCTACATCATCATCAAAAACTTCTCTCTCTTCCAAAATCAATTCCAGGGCCCTCTGCTCAGAGTACCTTTTGGCCATCTTGATCGGTTGTGATAAGAAACCACACTGGCAAAGCTATAATTATAGTGTCCCGCCTCCAATTTGTGGCAGATAGAGTGCGTGAAAATAAAGATTCCCGCAAGACAGAGGGTCAAATGTGCGAGAAAATGAGAGCAGACAGTGTTGACAAACAATGTTGCAACCTTGTGTGGGAACTGCTTCTTTTGTGTTTCTGCACCTGCGGTTCCCACACAAGGTTGCACTTCTATTAGCCCCGGGTCCAGTGGACCCGGACATCTTATATGTAATCAAAATGTGTAGGGGGGGTGTATGGTGTGTGGTCATTAAAAATGTATTCTGATATATGTTCTTCACAGAAAATGAGCCAAAGCCAGTGAGTCTCAGTTTGAAAAATTCATTAATTGTATCATTTTTCTTTTAATAAAACATGAAAACGGGTCCCACAGACCCGAACACCACACAAGGGTTAACACAGTTTCAGCCGCCCTACGGACCTCCCTGCGCCCATGTACCTCCAGCCGGTTGTCATTTACGGCCACGATCTAGCCCTAACCCTAACCCTAACCCTAACCCTAACCCTAACCCTAAGCACTGAGAATGGAGTGCCGCTAGCGAGCCTCGTCGCGCACCAGGGCGAACCGAGGCGTTCAGCCGCAAGCCGAGTCGCTGCGCCGGGCAAGCCTAATCCACTAACCCTAACCCAAACCCTAAAAAAAACTAACCCTAACCCAAACCCTAACCATAACCCAAACCCTATCCCAAACCCAAACCCTAACCATAAATCTAACCCACCACCACCACCAGCCTCATTCTCACTGCGAAGGGTCTCGTCATCACGGAGAGCCTTATTCTCAGCACGGAGGTTCTTATTCTCAGTATGGAGGCTCTGATTCTTCTCTTGGAGGATCTCATTCTTAATCAGCAGGGTGTCATTAGCAGCACGAAGGGTCTCGACTGTCTTTTCCAGCTCTCCCCTCACCCTCTGATCCTCCTCCTTGCTGAAGAGGACTTGCTTGAGTTTAGCGAAATGAATAAGCAACGCAATAAATGTACCATTGGCCATGTCTCAAATCCAAGATGTAGTTTGTAAATACTAGCTTGTTCACTTGTTCTCTCTGTTGAAGTTGTGTGCTTCTGAAGTTGTCGGCATCTATTTATACTGTAGTGACATCAAAGATATTTGATACATATAATGTCAGAAGGCTTTCAAGTTCTCAAGATGTGATCTTATCAGGCCACATGAAAGGATGTCATGACGCTTTCATCTTCTCATGTTGTGAGCTCATGAAAGAATGTCATCAGACTTTCATCTTCTCATGTTTTAGCTTATCAGGCCACATGAAAGGATGTCATCAGGGTTTCATCTCTCAGGCCGCTCACTTATCACCAGGATAAATCACCATGGTAACCATGGTTCCCTTTTTTTCTTCTTCTTAACCTGAATTCAAATCCCTCCTTCACTCCCTGACGTTTCCACGCAGAACGAAATTCATCTGGATTGTGCATTAACCTGGAATATCAACAAGTATGGACATCGGATTGGTAACGACACTGGTGTTCCCTCGGTATGGGATCGATGCCAGACCTTGCAGTACTGCACACCACCACCAACAACCGAGAACCTGAATCCACTTCTCTTTACACACACTGAAGCTCCGGCGGCACGAGGCGGCGCCGTCTTTGATCCGCGGCTTCAAAAGGAACTTCTATTCAGTTGCATGTTCATTATGTGCCGAAAACGGCCAATTACTCCATCAAAGGTGTGAGCAGAGGACCGGCCCCCGGATCCCCAACGATCACGGGACAAATTAGCCAATTAACCCTCTGGGGCCGATTGACGCTCCAGAGCGTCAAAATCACATGAGCGTAATAAAAGGCAGTGACGTCACAGTGCAGCGTCATCTGGTTCAGTCTTTCAATCCATGTCGAAAGTGGAGATGTAAAACTACAAAATTGTTTTCAAATTATGTTGATATGGAGATATGAGGAAAACTGTGTCCGTGTTTTTCCGCGTCATTTTAGGGTGAGTCAGGTGCACCAAGAGCGCTTCCAAAACGAAGTGAAAGGAGCAGAGATTCAAAAAATAACGGTCGGAATATAACAGTATACCTTTCACACATTGGTTGAGAAGAAGAGCCCATGTCCAATCAAACGTTTTCACAGGTGGCGGTATCATTTCAAATCGCTCACCTGTGCAAAAGTTTGCATAGCGAGCGGCGGCGAGAGAGAGAGACGGAGCGAGCGAGAGCGAGTTACGATTTACATCAGAAAAATAGTGATTATTACCGTGATTTAGCCGTGTAAATACTCAGGAGTGAGTGAGATTAGAGTGGAGTGTTTTTTAGTTTCGTGTGGACTCTTTTTTCCCCGATCAAGACAATGAGGCGCCTTCTGAACGTGGATCAGGCGCTCCGTCTTTTTTATGAAGAAGAAGGAGAAGAGCACATCGAGTCAGACAGTGAGTTTGATACTGACTCCGATGACGATATTGATGACCCCAGCTTTGTTTTGGAAGAGGGGAGAGATGGACAAGCGGGAACAGAGGAGGAGAGAGAGGATCCTTGGAGGAGCGCAACGCAGCGCACCGTTGCGCACCGTCCCGCTGCGCAGCGCTCCGCTTTGCAACCGCAACAGCCAAAGGGATGCTAAAATGTACACATTGCCTGCAGGTACACAACAAAAGAAAAGACACCTCATGGAAGTGCCAGGCCTGTGATGTGCCCCTCTGTGTGGTGTTAGATAGAAACTGTTTTTCTGAGTGGCACAAATAGTAATAGTCACTTGATATTGTATGTGTGACCTTTTGTAAAAATTTTTACAAAAAACGCCTGAGTCATTGCTTCTTATTTCAATGTAAATGCTTGTATATAGCTGTTTTTTTAGCCCTGTTTTGATTAATCTTGGAAGAATATTGTTCATATTTGCTTTACAAGTAAACAAAATGATTCGTTAACCATGTCTGTGAATTTTATAGTCAATAACTATGTTTTTTCCATCCGAATTTTTAGCTTTATGGTGTTTTTAGATCCACTGTGTTAAAACAGTATGCCATACTGACGAAAATACTTCAGAAAGGCATTTATGAGGTTGTCCTGAACAAAATGACACCAAGCAAGGCAAGGTTTAAGGATTTTATATCTGAGATATAAAGGAAAAATCAACTGTAGTGAAAAACGGCACAAAATGCTTCAGGCCCCAGAGGGTTAAACTACCAGTCTTAAAACTCTTTCTTAAACTCTCACTCCACATTTTCCAATCTTTTAACTTTTTAACAACGTTTTAAACTGTTTCAACTGTTCAACTGTTTCAAGAACATGCTTCCCTCCTGTAAACACAAGTACTGGGTATGACATCACTGGGTGTGACTTTGATCTGAGGGCTTTGACCCAAGATGAAAGTAAGACGATCCATCTGTCAACAGGATCACAGTATGATATTTCATCACATGGTCTATATAAAGGAGAGGCCAGCTTGGATCTCCACATTTGAACTGTGGAGCTGCAAGGACAAGCAAGGAGCTGCGAACCTGAGCACTGCGAGGAGGTAGAACCTGAGCACTGTGTACCACGGCCAACTCAACATTGGGTACCACGGCCAGCTCAATACTGTGTCCCGCTGTACTGGGTACCACAGTACTGGGTACCGCTGTACTGGGTACCGCTGTACTGGGTACCGCTGTACTGGGTGCAGCAGTCAGCTCAGTCCACCAATGCTCCACAGGTAAGTGCAGTAGAATATGAGTAAATACCTGAAAATACAACTTATGTTGAGTATGTTGGGTAGAATGTAGACCAGTAGTATGAAAGCTTAAATTAACATTTCATACCCCCTTAAATAAATTGGATACAAATCTGAGTGAAAGTATCATCAGCCAATCAGATTTTGATCCAGCTAAAGATGGTAAAAGACAGTAGGTGGTGGGGTTTGACTTCCAAATCCCAACATTCCCAGTTTCAGGGGTTTAGGATGTTATATTTACTGAAATCAGGAAGAAGGAGTAACAAGACACCATTCAGCTCCTCATATGCTGGAAACTGTGTTGAGGAATTTCTAAAACACTTCTGTGTTTCTGCCCAGTTTCAAACAGCTGAGGTGTTTTACAAACCTAACGTGAGAACTGAGCAGTGTTGCCACAGTTAACTTGAAAAACTAATCTGATTATTAATTACTGGTTACTCCTTTAAAAGTAATTTAATTACTTTGCTAATCACTTGTTTTTAAAAGTAACTAAGTTAGATTAGAAGTTACCTTTTCAGTTACTTTCAGCAGCTGTTGACAACACCCCCCATCGTCTGAACATAAAGGTTACAACCTGTTTTGTCCCAAACTCTGCTGATCCCTGCCTCCTGCACCATGTTTGTACATATTTGACCTTTGACCTTCATTCTTTTTTGAAATTTTTTCTGACAATTCTTTTATTTTTGAAATCTTGTTAAGACCACATTCCAGTCCTTTCCTAACCAGCCCCCTGACAGTGTCTTAGAAGAACTGCTTTCATCTGAGCCTTTGAAGAAAGGCTCCATATCAACATTTTACAACTGTAAACTGTCAGAGTGTGAAAATATCACCACTGTCGACCACACCAAGTGTTTTATGGACAAAATATCTCAACAATGTTTTTTGACTCTTTATCAAATTGCATGATAATAAACTAACTCCTATTTTATTTCCTCATGAGTGGCTCTAAAACTCTTCTGCAGTAACAAGTTGGTCTGAGTTTCTTAAAAAGGTCTATTTTAAAACCTGCTAGTGAATTTCAGTCCACCATGTCTGTGGCAGACAGAAGAACCAGACTGGAGGTAAAACTGTGCTGAGCTGAGTGAACTCATTCTATGATCAACAGTTACCATGGCAACATGGCAAGAGCTACTTTCTGACATCACTGTGATGTCATCAGTCTCAGTATCGACTGCATGACCAGCAGAATTTCAAATGTTGAAGTCTTCAACTGAGATAAAATACTGCAGTGAGTCCTGACAGGAACCAGCAGGAAAACAAAAACTCAGCTGGGAGTCGAACCCCCAACCTCCAACATCAGAGTTGAGGACACAAACCAATAATGTGTCGATGCCCTTGTAACCCACATTTCTACACATTGTTATGACGGCGCCACTCTGTTTCATCTTGTGGATAAAACTTTGGGTCTGAATTCCAGTTTTTCTCGATTGCTAAAACACCAAACCTGGTTCCTGCAGCACAAAAGCCCAAATCTTCTGGTCATTCCCAGAAGCACACACACATTTCCCAGAACCAAAAACACAATTCATCAGCTTATTGTTCAAAAGATCGACATCCAACTTGATGCAACTACCTTCTACTGCGACAGACAGGTGGTGCTGGACTACATTCATAATCAGTCCAAGAGTTTCCATGTGTACGTCCACAACAGGGTACCAAGAATCAGCCAGACCACAGAACCAAACCAATGGAAGTATGTTCCTTCAGAACATAACCCAGCTGACCATGCTTCTAGGTTAGTCCAAGCCTCACAGCTAACCAGAACCAACTGGCTCAAAGGACCAGCTTTCTTGTACAAACCACAGAAAACCAGTGAGCAACATGAGACTTTTGAGCTCATCAGTCCAGATTTTTATGTAGAAATCTGATCACAAGTGACAAGTTGTGTCATGACACAAAAGGACAAGCTACTCAATCCTGAGAGGTTCACAAAATTATCTTCATCGATGTCCTTACAAAGATCATTCTTCCAGGTAATCACCATGTGTCCACATTGCTCATCAGACACTCTCCTTTGATCTCCTTTGATCTCCATGAGGAGCCTCTCTCATCTGAATTGAATCCACAGGAGGTAATGAGACATTGATGGATTCTGCTGCTCTCTGATTATGTAACTAAACACACCTGTGAGCTACAAGCTTTAAATACTGGAGTTTCAATCACAGCAGGAGGTCATAACTCAAGGGTTTTGGTCCAGAAGTATCTGCAGATGAACTTCATCCACAACTGAAGGTTGCACTTTGTGTTCATTCAGCAAACACATGGTTCCTCATGTCAAAACTTTAATCAGTCTTTCATTCCAGAGCTGAGACAACTGAACTCCACACATTTACTGCTGAGCAGTCAGTTCTATGTTCAGTTTGGGAATTGAACCGAAGACCTCAGTGTTCTGAGATGAGAATTCCATGAATAGGTCAGACATATGCATGAGGAGAATGAAGCTCATATAAATGAATCATGACACTCAAGAAGAGTCTTTGTGTGACAAAGTATTGAGCAGCGTTATTGTCAGGATTCAGACGCTGCATTGTAGCTCCTCCTTATGGAACCGTACCGATGTGCTAGCTACCACTACAGAGGGTGACGGTTGGTACGCTACTTTTGGTACACTGCACAACTTTAATGAGTGAAAACACATGAAAACCTGGACTGGATCATAACGTAGCAGCACATAGTGCAGGGTAGAAATGAGACACTGAGTATGAAGGAGTTGGTGACACAGTGAAGCTCCCAGGGAGCTGATGGGGTCAAAGGTCATGCTCTAGATCAGGGGTGTCAAACTCAGATCCTGGAGGGCTGAAGCTCTGCACGTTTTCCACGTCTCCCTCCCCTGAATGTCCTGATGGTTCATCACCACATTCAGCACAAAGCCAGATAACGAGCTGCTCATTGCAATCAGCTGTGTGGAAGCAGGGAGACATGCAAATCATGTAGGGCTGCAGCCCTCGAGGACCGGAGTTTGACACGTGCTCTAGATCCACAGTGGTGGCCACTCCACTGGAAGACTCATAAGAGAGAGGTTCAGATGTCAATTCTACCATTTTGTCCTTGAGGACACCACTGACTGAAAGTAAAGCCCAACGTGGGGCTCGAACCCACGACCCTGAGATTAAGAGTCTCATGCTCTACCGACTGAGCTAGCCAGGCACCCTTTTCTGGAAGGTTCTGGAAGGTTCACTGTAATTGTGGAGAACGTTCTGCTGCAGCAACGTCCTAAGTAAGAAAGTAAGATGATTAAGTTGATAGTGATGTTTTGTTTACAGGTTTGCTGGATGTTTGTCTGAAGAAATGTTTCATATCACAACAATCAAGAGACACTAAATCACTATTAATCTACTTTCTGCTAGAGACATAAAGTTTGGAGGATCTGGGGATTGATCCCTGGATCTCATAGATGCCAAGCATGCGCTCTACCACTGAGCTACATCCGTTGACTTCTGAATTTCTGTTCTCGTTGTGGGTTCAAGTTCCACATTGGGCAGAGCTCTCTATTGAGACAGTGGTGTCCTTGAGGACAGAATGGTGGACTTGAGATGTGAACCTCACAGTTGAGAAGTCACCAGTGTGGATCTAGAGTAGCCATCATATCGACCCTCATGGACCCTGAGGTCCTCGGCAGTAGCGACTCCAGGTCACGTGTAGCCGAGGACGTTCTGGGTTCTCTAGTTCCTCTCATCTCACACCTTCACCCTGATGATGTTGTTTGGTCGATCAAGAATTTTCTCTCCAAGCCAACACTGTCAACAAGTCCAAAACCACACTGGAAACAAATGGTGCTCCAGTAAATGGTTGGGGGATCAATTCAAGTAGACTTTCATGTCCCTCATACACCTAAACCAGGACCTCAGTGGGAAACAAGATCCTACAAGGAAAGTTGATTTGGGAAGAAGCAGTCATGCACTAAGCAGAGTGGCGCAGTGGAAGCGTGCTGGGCCCAGAACCCAGAAGTCGATGGATCGAAACCATCCTCTGCTAGTGACAGTTCAGGTTTTCAGGCTCTGACTTCAGATCACAAGTGTGTGAAGTCAGCAGAGATTTTCTCTTCCTAGTAAGAAAACAAGGCCTGTAAGAAAGTGTAAGTCCAGTGAAATAGAAAGTATAGAGCCTTACCTTACTGTCAGCCTCGTTGACTTGTTGTCTCCTCTGGCCTCAGCTGCACCTCGACACCCTGTCCATGAAAATCACCAACAGAAGGCTGACAAGTTGAAGCTCACATTGTGTTGAACTTGTGTCTATTTTTCAGCAGCTGTTGCTTGATTGTCCTTCTCTCCTCCGAACAATGAATCCAAGTGCTATTGTTTCTTTAAAATGAGGCTTTCTGCAATATCAGCTGTTCTTGTGATGATGTCATGGTTCTGAAAGAGTTCTGGTTCTGCTCCTGTTTCCATAGCAACTGTGGATGAAGCTTCAAATAGTTTCCACAATGTGAGCAAGTCACAGTCAACCGTGGTCCTGAAGGTCTTCAGTGGAGGATTTTACACTCGTCCTTCATCACTACAGAACAAGTAGCCTGACCAGCTCAGTCACTAGAGCATGAGACTCTAATACTTTCACACAACTTTCACACTTTGAAGCATCAGAATATGAAATATGATCATAGATCAAGAAACAGACTCTCAGTGTTGTTTGTAATCTGACAGTTATTATGTAAAACAAAGTAAATCTAACTTTAGACCCTGTGACAGTGACAGCCTGTAATGAAAATTGTAATGTGTTTTTTTCTACATCTTTTTCAGACTGTGATCAAATGTAAAGATGTGTTTGCAGTACATCTGACACCAGGTAAAGCAGCACTAAAAATGCCCTGCAGGAGGCGCTGTGGCTTAGCTGGTCAAAGTGCCTGTCTAGTAAACAGGAGGTCCTGGGTTCAAATCCCAGCAGTGCCTCACAACATTAATTCAAGTAACCTTTAATTCTATAACAATGTGCTCTCTAGCGCCACCTCCAGTCACTAAAATGACCAATGTCCTCCACAGCCATGGTGTGATCTCTCTAGGAATGTCGTAGAGATCAAACCAAAACTCCCATTGGAAACCCTGAGAAAAAAACTGCTCCATTTATTGTAGCAATGAATGATTGTAGAAAAAGCTCTTTATGTATTTATTTCTAAATGTGGCCTTAGTAACTTATGAAGGGTCAAATCAGGGTTTCATGATGAACTCATAAACACTGGTGCTAAAAGGGGGTTAGCACCACTATGAGCGTGGCTCATAGTGGCGCTACAAGGAGCCACGTTGCTACTTTCTGTATTTAACAGCTTTGTGTGCAGGTGTCTACATGAAACAGGAAATGGTGTGTAAGGTGCAGTACAGCGTGGCAATTAAGGGAGACCCTCCCTTTGACCCTCCCACAATGAGACAGCTCTGCTCTGTCACATGGCATCATGGGAGAAAGTATAATACAACTGAAAATACATGCTCTGCTGTCAGAAGTGGGATTTGAACCCACGCCTCCAGAAGAGACTGCAACCTGAACGCAGCGCCTTGGACCTCTCGGCCATTCTGACACAAAAACAAGAAGCTCACATGTAGCCGAGGACGTTCTAGGTTCTCTAGTTCATCTCATCTCACACCTTCACCCTGATGATGTTGTTTGGTCGTCCAAGAGTTTTCTCTCCAAGCCAACAATCAGGGACTACAAGCTCCAGTGGAGCTGCAGAAGCTACTGACGCTAGGAGGAGGAGGAGTGGAGCCATAGACCTATAGAACTAGAATTATATAGAGGTTTATGAGCAGATATCTACTTCTAAATGTCTATGTGGTCTGTCTTCTGTGTTTTTGGTGTTTGGTGAGTCACAGCGCCCCAAAAGGCCTGGCATGTGTACTACATGCCCTGAAGCCTTGTGTTGAGCCGTGTTCATAGTGAGGTGTGGACAGAATTGTTTTGGAGAAGGCTGGGGAGAACAAAGATGAGTGGACACTCCTGGCCCTAGAAAAGGAAAAGAAAAAGTGAGGAGGGACTTTTTGGACGTACATTGAGTCTTTGAATAAAGGTTTGAAAGCACTGGAAAAATATCCAACATCATAACATGTAGAGGAAAGTCTCTCCTCTGTGATGGCCGGGAATCAAACCCGGGTCAACTGCTTGGAAGGCAGCTATGCTCTCCACTATACCACCATCACTACTTTGAGGAGCTTCACCTGTCAAAGATCATAAAGAATATAGAGTGATGGTGAAGAAGACCTGAAGAAGTTTGTAGAATGGGACAGAATGTTTGATGTTTGATTATATGAATACATATGAATGATATTGGATGAGGCCCTGGTGATGGAGTTGTCAGTGATATTTATGATGCTGAGGTCATGGTTGTATTAAACTGTGAACCCAGTGGCCTAATGGGCAAGGCACTGGCCTCCCATCTGGAGTCTAGAACTGAAGTGGACTGATCTAGTCTTGATTCAACCATGTTGTCACTAACATCTCACCACACTCCCTCAAAGAACCATTCATTGAGTCATCACAACGTGATTGGACTTTCAATCTGAGTGTAGTTCTAGTTCTACGTTTAAATAAATGATGGTAGACATCAAGCAACAACAGCAGCAGCACATCACATTGATGAGGAGGTGAGGTGACACAGTGAAGCTTCCAGGGAGCTGATGGGGTCAAAGATCCTCTAGATCAGGTGTGGGGAACCCTGGTCCTCAAGGGCCACAGTCCTGGATGTTCAAACACGGCTGAGTTGTCATGGTGACGAGCCAATCATTGTTGTCAGCTGTGTTGATGTGAGGAGACATTGAAACCATGCAGGACCACGGCCCTCAAGGCTACTCTAGATCCACACTGGTGACTTCTCAACTGTGAGGTTCACATCTCAAGTCCACCATTCTGTCCTCAAGGACACCACTGTCTCAATAGAGAGCTCTGCCCAATGTGGGACTTGAACCCACAACCCTGAGCTTAAGAGTCTCATGCTCTACCAACTGATCCAGATAAAAAAAATAAGAAAGCAGCCTGTATTAATATATTTTATTGTATATGGCTGTTCATAAAAATAAATATATTACAAATATTACAAATTAAGCTTTATATACTGTATATAGTATATAGTTTTTGATATATAAAACATTGAATCTGTTCAATGTTTTGATAGTAGTGAACTCACTCCTCTCTAATTCCAGGTTTTGGGATTCATATTACTGCTGCAAAACCATGAGAAAGAGAATTTTGCAGAATATGAGCCCTTTGATCTCAGAATTCTACCACCCTATTGGTCTCATGCATAGTTTCTGTAGTGTAGTGGTTATCACGTTTGCTTCACACTCAAAAGGTCCCCTGTTCGAAACTGGGCAGAAACACGGAGGAAGCTTTTTTTAAACTCCAAAACTCAGTTCAACTCTGGCAAATATGGGTTTAGTCCCATTTGCACAACTTTCAAGGAGACATTCAGCACATTAATTGCTCCTTCCTAATCGTCATCCTTTACAAACACTGACTGCAGTCTGAACATCAGATTTGAATGTCATCATTCATATCAGACTTCTGAAAGGAGATCATTTTTCCTGATCAGTTTCAATTGGCTCTCATGTCACAGGTCTTCTCCTGCCAAGATGTCCTCAAATCAATGTGTCTTCTCCTTGAGAGGTGAGGAAACCTCCTCAGGTTGCTCCTCACACTCTTGTTGTCCTGCTGGTCCCTCAATCTGAAAGACCAGGATTTCTTTCCAACCCTAACCCTAACCCTAAAGGAGTTAAGGGAAGGTGTTAGGAGGCTCCTAAAGGAGTTAAGGGAAGGTGTTAGGAGGCTTCCTAAAGGAGTTAAGGAAAGGTGTTTGGATGCTCCTAAAGGAGGTAAGGAAAGGAGTTAGGAGGCTCCTAAAGGAGTTAGGGAAAGGTGTTAGGAGGCTTCCTAAAGGAGTTAAGGAAAGGAGTAAGGAGGCTTCCTAAAGGAGTTTAGGAAAGGTGTTAGGAGGCTTCCGAAAGGAGTTAAGGAAAGGAGTAAGGAGGCTTCCTAAAGGAGTTAAGGAGAGGAGTAAGGAGGCTTCCTAAAGGAGTTAGGGAAAGGTGTTAGGAGGCTTCCTAAAGGAGTTAAGGAAAGGAGTAAGGAGGCTTCCTAAAGGAGTTTAGGAAAGGTGTTAGGAGGCTTCCGAAAGGAGTTAAGGAAAGGAGTAAGGAGGCTTCCTAAAGGAGTTAAGGAGAGGAGTAAGGAGGCTTCCTAAAGGAGTTTAGGAAAGGTGTTAGGAGGCTTCCGAAAGGAGTTAATCAGTCTTTCATTCCAGAGCTGAGACAACTGAACTCCACACATTTACTGGTGAGCAGTCACTTCTATGTTCAGTTTGGGAATTGAACCCAAGACCTCAGTGTTCTGAGATGATAATCCATGAATAGGTCAGACATATGCATGAGGAGAATGAAGCTCATATAAATGAATCATGACACTCAAGAAGAGTCTTTGTGTAACAAAGTATTGAGCAGCGTTATTGTCAGGATTCAGACGCTGCATTGTAGCTCCTCCTTATGGAACCGTACCGATGTGCTAGCTACCACTACAGAGGGTGACGGTTGGTACGGTACTTTTGGTACACTGCACAACTTTAATGAGTGAAAACACATGAAAACCTGGACTGGATCATAACGTAGCAATAGTGCAGGGTAGAAATGAGACACTGAGTATGAAGGAGTTGGTGACACAGTGAAGCTCCCAGGGAGCTGATGGGGTCAAAGGTCATGGTCTGGACCCACAGTGGTGACCACTCACCTGGGAGACTCATAATTGAGAGCTTCAGGTGCCAATTCTACCATTTTGTTCTTGAGGACACCACTGTCTGAAAGTAAAGCCCAACGTGGGACTCGAACCCACAACCCTGAGATTAAGAGTCTCATGCTCTACCGACTGAGCTAGCCAGGCGGCTTGCTCTGTCCTCATGGAAGGTTCCCTGTAAAACCCTACACAGAAGACGACCACTGTTGACTGAGACTTGTTCACATTGTAAAAACTCCATTGTTGTCAGTGTGTCTGCTGCTGTTGTGTAAAAGTAAGACTTTTCTTGAACAGACAAGTTGTTGTCACTTGGAACGTTGTTGTGTAAATGGGATCTAAGACTCATGTCAAAACCGACCCGTTAACATGTGACTGTCAGTCATTGAAATATCCATCAGTGTGTTATAGAAGGTCTTCAAGTTTCAATAAGCAATACAGACACACTTTAACTGTTGTGTTACAAAACATGAATTTTATTTTATTCTCAGTGTCAAAAACATGAGCAAGGCTTTTTCACAAAACATGTGAAAACAAGCATGCTGATCCTCTGAAACACACACACACACACACACACACGCACACACACACACACACACACACACACACACACACACACACACACACACACACACACACACACACACACACAGATCAGGATTCACTCTGATAGGATCAAAGGAGATCAGCGTCTGTTGCAGATCAAAGCATTGTCTTCAGCATTCACACAATAAAGGCCAATTCATGGTCCATAAGAAGAAGAAGAAAGTTCAGCACTCCAGGATCCTGCTGAACAAAATGACATCATTTCCTTGGACCAGCTCCTTGTGGCTGAAGAAATGAGTTTGGGCTGTGCCGACCGTCCTGGACCAACTGTTGAGGAGCTGCACTGCACAAACTTCAGCACTGACGTGTGCTGAGCATGCGTGTTCCAGCTCGCTAATAACTATCAGTCATATTTTAATCACATTAACTTGTAACATCGCTACTGCAGGAGCACCGCAGCTTGTTGAAATGTCGGAGTGCAGGCTTACGTGATGCACCTGAACGCATCACGAAAAGCACCAACCCCTGCAGTTAAAACCAGACCAACATGGCCGCTCATGCAAAAACTCTCTTTTATTACTGAATCAGTTCAGTGAAATGTATTTCTGAAAGCACTGGAAGGGAGAAATAAACTGCAGTTGAAAAGTTACAACGCTGCTTTACAGACGTGTGGCTGCTGTGAAATAAACAAGAACAAGAACGTTTTCAGAAAGTTGCATTCTCACAATTTCCATGGAACTTTTCAAAAAGTCTAGTTCTCCAGCAAAGTGTTTAGAATGTGTCACCTCTTGTTGCGTCTTGATTGCCAGCGTCAACCAAAGTGACTCAAAGTCTTCAGGAGCTTCTTCTCTGCTCTGACAAAGGTCGTCTGCTGGGCCTGCAAGTGTAAGGTTTCATCCACATGACGAAAAAAACATCTTTGTTCTCCCCAGCCTTCTCCAAAACAATTCTGTCCACACCTCACTATGAACACGGCTCAACACAAGGCTTCAGGGCATGTAGTACACATGCAGGCCTTTAGGGGCGCTGTGACTCACCAAACACACCAAAAACACAGAAGACAGACCACATAGACATTTAGAAGTAGATATCTGCTCATAAACCTCTATATAATTCTAGTTCTATAGGTCTATGGCTCCACTCCTCCTCCTCCTAGCGTCAGTAGCTTCTGCAGCTCCACTGGAGCTTGTAGTCCCTGATTGTTGGCTTGGAGAGAAAACTCTTGGACGACCAAACAACATCATCAGGGTGAAGGTGTGAGATGAGACGAACTAGAGAACCTAGAACGTCCTCGGCTACATGTGAGCTTCTTGTTTTTGGGTCAGAATGGCCGAGCGGTCCAAGGCGCTGCGTTCAGGTCGCAGTCTCTTCAGGAGGCGTGGGTTCAAATCCCACTTCTGACAGTAGAGCCTTTGTTAAGACATGTGGGTGTGCACATGAACCTTTAAAGGAGTTGTATTATACTTTCTCCCATGTTGCCATGTGCCAGAGCAGAGCTCCCACATTGTATGAAGGTCAAAGGGAGGCTTGATTGGGATTAGTTGAACCCCTGACAATCACTTTTCTTCATATTTTCTGTCAGGACTGTCAAAATGATCAACGGCTGATTGAGATGCAGAAATATTGACGAAGCTCTTTGCATTGAGCATTTATGGTAGAAAGTGGGCGTGTTGAGGGCAGGAGATGAACCGTCAACCTTCCAGGTGGACTGTGATCTATAAAAGGAAAGTGTGTGTGGATGTGCGTACGCACGCTTTTATTGATCCACATTTTATTTCCTGCTTTTGGGAACACGTACATTTCTAGTAGGAATCTTCTGCAAGGTTTTATAAATGAGGCCCCAGATCCAGATCAGATCCGTAATGTGATTTGTTAGAAAATTGTTAGAAAATGAAATGTTAGAAATGTGTTAGAAAATGAAATGTTAGAACATTTGTTAGAAAATGAAATGTTAGAACATTTGTTAGAAAATGAAATGTTAGAAATTTGTTAGAAAATGAAATGTTAGAAATTTGTTAGAAAATGAAATGTTAGAACATTTGTTAGAAAATGAAATGTTAGAAATTTGTTAGAAAATGAAATGTTAGAAATTTGTTAGAAAATGAAATGTTAGAACATTTGTTAGAAAATGAAATGTTAGAAATTTGTTAGAAAATGAAATGTTAGAACATTTGTTAGAAAATGAAATGTTAGAACATTTGTTAGAAAATGAAATGTTAGAAATTTGTTAGAAAATGAAATGTTAGAAATGTGTTAGAAAATGAAATGTTAGAACATTTGTTAGAAAATGAAATGTTAGAAATTTGTTAGAAAATGAAATGTTAGAAATGTGTTAGAAAATGAAATGTTAGAACATTTGTTAGAAAATGAAATGTTAGAAATTTGTTAGAAAATGAAATGTTAGAAAATTGTTAGAAAATGAAATGTTAGAAATGTGTTAGAAAATGAAATGTTAGAACATTTGTTAGAAAATGAAATGTTAGAACATTTGTTAGAAAATGAAATGTTAGAAATTTGTTAGAAAATGAAATGTTAGAAATTTGTTAGAAAATGAAATGTTAGAACATTTGTTAGAAAATGAAATGTTAGAAATTTGTTAGAAAATGAAATGTTAGAAATTTGTTAGAAAATGAAATGTTAGAAATTTGTTAGAAAATGAAATGTTAGAACATTTGTTAGAAAATGAAATATTAGAACATTTGTTAGAAAATTTAATGTTAGAAATTTGTTAGAAAATGAAATGTTAGAACATTTGTTAGAAAATGAAATGTTAGAACATTTGTTAGAAAAGGAAGTGAATACAGGTCAGGAACCATTGTTAGTTTGTTGACATAAACAGATTTCAACAGTATTCCAGTTTAATCATGTTTTATTAAAGAAAAAACCCTTCAAACCCCCAGGGAGGGCAGCTCTCTGGCGCCCTCTATTGTCCAGCCGCCACTGAAACAGGCCCATTGAAAGTTGACTTGCATCACTGGATTGTCTGTGGTTCTAGAAAGTGAGTGGACTTTCAAGCGTTCTAGTTCAACATCCAGCATTAGAGCTAAAACTCTTGCCCCGTGTGAGGATCCAACTCACCACCTTCACATTATGAGACTGACGCTGCCTACTGCACCAACGAGGCCTGGAAAACATGAGTACTGGATGTTTCTTCATGTGGACATACTAAATACTGCACATGACTATATGTTGAAAAAGCTGTGAGGTGAAATAAACAAGTTCCATTCCAGTGCACACACTGTAACTCAGACTAGGCAGGTTGGTCTATTGAACACATGAAGTGATGAAGAGGAGGATGCTCTTCCAAAACACATGAGATATACTGTGAGACACACTTTGAATTCAGGAACACTTTTAGGGACCATCTACGGAGATGGAGGAGCTTTTTAACAAAATCCTGTTTTGAATGTGCAGCTTGATGCTTTTTGTGTCTTTAGAACCAAGTCTTCAGTCTCCCTCCTCTTCAGCTCCACCTTTTTTTCCTCACGTCTCCGTCCGTGTAGTCAGAAGAATTGGGAGGCACACGGAGCGGTGACGTCCACGTGAACAGGACTGCACTGAGGGGCGTGGCGGCTAAAATGATGTCATTTGGCTGCAGGAAGCCGTGAGGAGCTCGTGGACACGTCAAGCATAAGACAACCTTTACAGTGGAGACGTCACCAAAAAATGTTGATGAGCTGATAATGACCCTACAGTTGTAGAGTTACTTCACATAGCGAGCAGAACATAGTTCATTCAAGATCCTTTTACTTTGAAAGCTCATGGCAGAGATCATTAAAGCATCAGGAACTAATAAAACATGGCTAAACCCATAACCTGAACACAGTTACCATACATTGGGCAAAGTAACAATCATACACAGTCTGTATTATACTTAGAAATGCAGTAAAACACTGAACTCCATCTTGAATGCAGTAAAACTGTCTTTCACTGTATTTATGATGAATTGGTACATAATCAAACAACGTTATCATAGTATCAAGTCATATTGGCTCCAGTATGGATGATTTATTAAGGTTGATAGTTGCTGGACGTACTTTAAAGAATCTTTGGAATACAGTTGTCACAGTTCTTAAAAGTGACTCATTTTACATGACAGTAAAATAGACCAGTGTTTTTAAACTTTTTGGAGCCAAGGCACACTTTTTTGTTATGAAAACTCTCGAGGCACACCACCACCAGAAAATGTTAAAATGTGAAACTCTGTAGCCTCTATAAACAATATAAAGTCATCAAAGTTTTATCAACAGGAATGAAATAAATACAGAAAAAAAGTATTTTTCAATTTCTTTTTTTATTGTGACTCCCTCAGTGTGAAACCTGGACCTGATGGATGAAGAGCTGAGATCCTGGTTCACATTCTTCCTTTTCTAAAACGTCTCCATCACTGTCACTGACACAGTACTTTGATACAAGATGGTAGCAGGAGGTGGAGATTAACCACAGTGATGTCTGTTAAGTTCCGATTTCACCGGCAAATTTATGTGCTGCCATCTATTGGTGAAAAGTATTTATACATCATTACTCTTCAACACACTGCTCTCACAGCTGACAGCAGCTGTGAGAGCAAATGAGTTTTAGAAAAAATGTGAAATTGGACACTTTCCCACGGCACACCTGACTATATCTCGTGGAACACCAGTGTGCCGCGGCACAGTGGTTGAAAAACACTGAAATAGACGGTCAAATAGACGTCCTTCAATACAGCCTGTTTAAAATGTCTATTTTCAACTAGTTCTGGCTGTCAATTAGACGTCCACAATAGGGACTGGACAGATGGACGTGTCTTGGACGTCTATGGACGTTACTTGCTCAGTTAGTTTGATCTACATCAAATGCTGATCTCCTTTGTTCTCCTTTGATCTCAGTACTGAGACACCATGGAGCCATGGAGAAGCTGAGATGAAAGGAGATTTATTCAAAGGAGAAAGCAGCTTTATTCCGCCTCTTCAGCTTTCACACTTGCAGTTTATTCTGGAAATACAAACCTCTCGTTTCAGAAGACTTCCTGTTTGATGGCGAATATTAAAGTTTGAGTGAGATTTGTGTGATATTTAAGTTTTGATGAGATGAAGAAGTGAGTTTTGGTTTGACGACATTCCAAGAGAGATCACACCATGGCTGTGGTGGACATTGGTCATTCTAGTGATTGTAGGTGGCACTAGAGAGCACATTTGGCCACCTTTAGGGGTTATGTTTGTTGTTGTTTTTTTTACATCTGAGGACGTCCGCATGACTGTGACAAATTTGTTGAGCAAGTTTAGGGGTCAAATTTGGGTTCAGGGACGTACCCTGTTTCTCCTGATCATTAAATGTCCACTTAGAGGAAACACAACTGCTGGACAAATGAGCCACACCCTTCTAAGAAAAGCAGCTCCAGCAACCAGACACACAATCAAAGCTTTGATAGTGAAAGGTGAAGACAAGCTGCTCAGGAGTTTTCCTCCTGGTCTTTCATTAATCGATTCAGTTGAAAAACAAATCCAGCTTCTGTTCTACAGTAGAGAACAGGGGATGTAGCTCAGTGGGAGAGCGCATGCTTAGCATGTATGAGGTCCTGGGATCAATCCCCAGCATCTCCAAGCTTTATGTCCAGAGCAGAAAGTAGATTAATAGTTATTTAGTGTCCCTTGATAATCAAACAATCATCAAGACAACTCCTATAAAGGAGTGGTTCTGCAGCTGGTGACCACAAACCATGATGCTGTTCTCCTGGTTCCTGGCTGATGTTCTGCTCACTTTAGAATGTTGTTAGTAATGGTTTTAATGGTTTTTAAATGTCTTAATGGTCTTGGTCCTTCTTATCTTTTAGAACTGCTTTTACCTTACGAACCTTCACGGCCCCTTCGCTCCTCCGGCAGGGGTCTCCTAGTTATTCCTAAAGTCAACATGAAAACTCACGGTGAGGCGTCTTTCCAGTGTTGCGGCCCTCGCCTCTGGAACGACCTGCCGGAGGAGCTCAGGGCTGTAGAGAACGTCCAACTTTTTAAGAGCAGGCTCAAGACCCACCTTTTTAGCTTAGCCTTTAACTGATATTTATTTTTGCTAGGCCTATTTATTACTATTTATCAGCACTTTATAATTAATTAAATTGACATGTAATAGTTATTAATATTTATTTTGTATTTATGTATTTTACCTCCCGGTCCTATTTTTTAATTATCCTATTATTCAATTTTACTTATGTACTTTTATTTATTTTAACAATTGTTATGCTCTTCCAGTTTCCTCTGGAGGAGCCCTCTGCCTCGGGAGCGGTGATTGGCTGTGGCTGCTGGGGTGCTGTCTTGTGGGTGTCTGGATGGAGGTGTGGTGTTGTCCGGGCACCCTGTGTTGGTGCCCTGTGGCTGCAGCCGAGGTGCCGCTCCCGATGCAGACGCTCCTTGGATGGTGCTCCCTTGCCTGGTTTATCTGCACCCAGCCTTATCTCAGCCTTATCTTAGCCTTTTGTCCATAGTCTCCACTGTTTTACCTTGAGTGTGTATTGTGTGCTTGTGTGGTGCGTCTCTGGGGAGGTGGGTGGGGGGAGTGTGAATGCGACAATGTGTCTGTATTTTTGGAATGTTTTTAAATTTGTAAAGTACTTTGTGTTACATGACAAGTATGAAAAGCGCTATACAAATAAATTGAGATTGAGATTGAGATAGTGTTTCAGTCCTGGAGGAGCAGGAGGCGTGTCGACAACCAACACAAGATGCTCAGGTTGTGCAGCTCATCCAAGATGGAACATCAATGAGCTGTGGCAAGAAGGTTTGCTGTGTCTCCCTGAACAGTGTCCAGAGCATGGAGGACATACCAGGAGACAGGCCAGGACACCAGGAGACATGGAGGGGGGGTAGGAGGGCAACAAGCCAGCAGCAGGACTGCTACCTCCTCCTTTGTGCAAGAAGGACCAGGAGGAGCTGCAAGAGCTGCAGAATGACCTCCAGCAGGACACTAATGTGATGTTTCTGCTCAAACTGTCAGAAACACACTTGACCAGGGTGCTATGAGGAACCTCGTCCACAAGGGGGAGCTGTTCTTACAGCCCAACACCCTGGAGGGCCATTGGCATTTGCCAGAGAACAGCAATATTGGCAGATTGGCCATTGGAGCCCTGAGTTCTTCACTGATGAGAAGGTTCTCACTGAGCACATGTGACAGACGAGACAGAGTCTGGAGACGCTGTGGAGAACGTTCTGCTGCAGGAACATCCTCCATCAAGAGCCGTGGAGAACGTTCTGCTGCAGGAACATCCTCCACCATGAGCCGTGGAGAACGTTCTGCTGCAGGAACATCCTCCATCATGAGCCGTGGAGAACGTTCTGCTGCAGGAACATCCTCCATCATGAGCCGTGGAGAACGTTCTGCTGCAGGAACATCCTCCATCATGAGTCGTGGAGAACGTTCTGCTGCAGGAACATCCTCCATCATGAGTCGTGGAGAACGTTCTGCTGCAGGAACATCCTCCATCAAGAGCCGTGGAGAACGTTCTGCTGCAGGAACATCCTCCACCATGAGCCGTGGAGAACGTTCTGCTGCAGGAACATCCTCCATCATGAGCCGTGGAGAACGTTCTGCTGCAGGAACATCCTCCATCATGAGCCGTGGAGAACGTTCTGCTGCAGGAACATCCTCCATCATGAGTCGTGGAGAACGTTCTGCTGCAGGAACATCCTCCATCATGAGCCGTGGAGAACGTTCTGCTGCAGGAACATCCTCCATCATGAGTCGTGGAGAACGTTCTGCTGCAGGAACATCCTCCATCATGACACTTGTGGTCACTCACACACACACACACACACACACACACACACACACACACACACACACACACACACACACACACACACACACCCTCTTTCTTTGTACACAGTGTTACTGTTTAGTAGATTAGATCTCCTGTTTGATGACGTTGTTACTTGATTGTGTTGATTTATGAGATGATTTCTGAATTATTTATGAATTAATACATTTATGTAAATAAAGACCTGTTAGCTGAATTGATGGATTCCTGGTAATTATTGTGTATTTATTGTTGATAATTCACTGGTTTGTAACAGTCTGAGCTAGAATCTCACACCTTCCTTGTTATTTAAGATTGTTATATTTTGCACAGGAATATTAACTAACTTAAATAACCTTTTTACAAACGAGACTGATATTTTGGTATTTGATATTTCCAGTTTAGCTGGTGGTGCCACAATGGGGTGGGACTTACTCCCTTCTAACCAATCACATGTCTGTATTCCTTAAAGTTGCTCAAAAGAGTTCAATTCAACACATATTCTCATTTTAATGATCAAATCAAGGAAAATATAGAAATACAAGAAAGTAACATGATCATATTGATACTGATGATAGTAATGTTTTGTTTACAGGAAATCTACAGGATGTTTGTCTGGAGAAATGTTAAATTTCATAACAATGAAGAGACTCAATATTAATCTACTTATTGATGTTAGACATAAAACTTGGAGAAGCTGGGGATTGAACCCAGGACCTCATACATGCAAAGCATGCGCTCTACCACTGAGCTACATCCCCTGTCGTCTAACTTCTTGAGCTGGATCAATTGGTAGAGCCTGAGACCCTTAAGCTCAGGGTTGTGGGTTCAAGTCCCACATTGGGCAGAGCTCTCTATTGAGACAGTGGTGTCCTTGAGGACAGAATGGTGGACTTGAGATGTGAACCTCACAGTTGAGAAGTCACCAGTGTAGATTTAGAGTTCTCAAAGTAGTGATGGTGGTATAGTGGAGAGCATAGCTGCCTCCCAAGCAGTTGACCCGGGTTTGATTCCCGGCCATCACAGAGGAGAGACTTTCCTCTACATGTTATGATGTTGGATATTTTTCAGTTCTTTCAAACCTTTATTCAAAGGCTCAATGTACATCCAAGAAATCCCTCCTAACTTTTTCTTTAACTCAAGGGTTTTGGTCCAGAAGTGTCTGCAGGTGAACTTCATCCACAACTGATTGTTCTGAGAGAGTGAACACTCCGGCGACTTGCCCCGCACTCGAGCGCGCTCGGGGTGCAGGGCAAGTTACTGGAGCGTTCGCCCCGGTTGGCTGAGGCACAGACATGGGAGTCTTGAGCTTTCTGCTCAAATGCAGGAGCAGCCACTCCACTTTGGCGCTGATCGTGGTCCGGCTGCTCAGCGCCGGAACACGGAGGCTCCGAGCTTCTCTTCATCGCTTCCACGGTCCGTCACCGCGATATAGCGCCACTGACCGCGGTTGAACAGAACTCTGACCGCCTCTGGGAAGCGGAGCTGCCAGCACTGGAACCGAAAGCTCAAGGCTCCCGTGTCCACGCCACGGCGAGCGCTATGCTGCAAAACATAAAGCTCCAACACGATGCAAAGTCCCGAGCCCCAGTCTCCCCCTGCCTCAAGTCCGCTCTTTCACCACAAACACTAAAGTTGAGCACTAAAGAAAAGAAAAGGAAAAAAAAACAGTGCAAAGCTGACCACACTGACAGCAGAGGATTCATCCAGCCGACACATTAAAATATTGAGGGCGTGTAGTAAACCACTGACCAATCAGGTCCTCAAACTCAGACCCGTTCCATGGTCCTGGTACCCCGACGGAAGGGTAGCAGAAAAGCGGCCACCTTTGGAGCATACAAACTCCAAGCTGGTCGTGACTTGAAGTGTAGAAATCCCCCAAACCTGCAGCTTTATAACAATCACTGGAGTCCTTTAGCTTCTTGAACATGTCGGCTCGTTTTTAATATTATTAAAATAATATTAATAGTGAAAAATTATCTCCCATCCAAGTACTAACCAGGCCTGATACTGCCTAGCTTCTGAGATCAAAGGAGATCTGGGGTGTTCAGGGTGGTACGGCCATAAGAACCAGTGTCTGGAAGAAACTATCTTTTTATAGGTGAAAATACTGTAATCTGAGTCCACTGAGCTCTGCAGTTGAATCACATGACCTCTGATGGTGGGAACATGTCAACATGAGAGCATTGGTGGTTCAGTGGTAGAATTCTGCCATGCGGGAGGCCCGGGTTCAATTCCCGGCCAATGCAGCTCCTTATTGTACCAATCATCAATAATTTAAAAGTTTAACTAACCTGCCTTGTCTGAATAAATTTAACCAGGAACAGAACAACCATTAGTCATGTTTTCAAGCCTCGTTGGCGCAGTAGGCAGAGCGTCAGTCTCATAATCTGAAGGTTGTGAGTTCAAGCCTCACACGGGGCAGCAGGTTTAGCTAATTTGCTCAGTGTTGAACAAGAACAGTAGAAAGTCTGATCACTTTCAAAAACTACAGACAATCCAGTGATTTCAGTCAAATGTACCACTGAACGTATTAATTCAATATCAACATTATTGACACATTTCAAAGCAGGAAGAATAGTAAAAGTACAAATGGTGGTATTCAACAGTAAACATCAAGAGGCTGAGAAAAAGCGTCTTGTCATGCAGGGTAAGTAACCACAACCACTGCATGAATGATTGAGACCAAAGAGAAGCAGAATGTTCAGCATCTTAGCAAGTTTTCCTGGAGAAAGATTCTTTCCTGAACGGTTCCATTATTTCTTGCAATAGTGATTGTTGGTCAGTATTTGTGAGACTCACAACAAAGACACTTTGGAGGTTTATTCCAGGTTGATTTCAGACGAGCCTGATTGACAACAAATGCCACAGTAAATGTGTTTTCAGTGTAAATTCAACTCTAAAAAGATCCTTCCTTCCTGTTGCTGTTGCTTACGGCCATACCACCCTGAACACACCTGATCTCATCTGATCCTGGAAGCTAAGCAGGGTAGGGCCTGGTCAGGACTTAGATGGGAACAGCTCATGACCCCCCAAGTCCCTGTTGCTGGTCTTGGGGTTGAGCAGAATCCTGGATCAGAGGGTTTTATGGGCTTGTGCCACCTGCTGGCCAGTTAATGTCACAACACTTTCTTTTAATGTAATTTCAGCTCATTGAAGGAGATTTATTATGTATTCATTCAGGACAATATAATTCCTGGGATTGATTTCATCCCTTTAACAATATATTCTGAAGTCTTACATCTTAATGGAGAAGGCCAGAGGATTCCAATTTACCAGTCACATTTGATCTCCAACAGATCAGAACTTTTGTAACTCAAGACAGATTCTTTTCAGGTCTTGTTCTCCTATTATGTGATTGTCTTTAAGATCTGTCTGGAGACACTGTTTTCACACTCACTACATTTTTACTGACAATAACACACATTTTAAATGCCAACAACATTTTATTAAGTGTATTTAGTATACTGAAACCATTATGTATTAACACAAACATTTAGTGTTTTGATATGAAATAATAACTACTATGAATTTACAAATACAATATAACAATAGTTAACAATGTAAAAGATTTAATGTTTAGCATTACATTTGTTAATGTCAGAAAATGTGAAGGCAAATTTACAAATAACAAACATAAATACAACGATGTAATGCAAGACAAGTCACAACTATTGAACAATATACATATATAGACTTTTCATTTTCTACAAACATACCAAATGGAGGTGTTAATCATTCCTCCTCTTCTCCACCACAGTTTTAAAATGTTCACAGCTGGTGTACACCACACCCTCAAAACCAGGCGTGGTGGATTTTCTTGTTGTTGGGCAAAAGGTAAACATCTTCTGGTTTCCACGTACTTCTTCTTTTGATGGCGTGTACCTTTTGCGCAGGCCACCACACTGCGGTACTCGGCACGCCACACAGGGTTTGTTAGATTCCTTTGGCATGACGGTCTTGACGATGGGTGCAGGGGGGGGGGGGGACAAACACCTGACTGCTGGACGGCCCAGCAAACTGAATAGACGGTGCCCGAGGCTGTGCTGGGACCACCAGCAGTATTGGTGCTGCTGAGACGGAGGTGGGGTGTGGGAGGTGGTCCTGGTGGCCTTGGGCTGGATGGTCCACTTTGAAGGTCCTGCCACCGGCTCTGGTTCCTCAGGCTCCTCAAAGTCCAATCTGCAAATACACAATAGACCATGAGGATTCAGGGACGAGGATTAGCCATTTAACAGAACAATCTCGTCAATGAGGAGTGGAAGTGTGTGTGTGTGTGTGTGTGTGTGTGTGTGTGTGTGTGTGTGTGTGTGTGTGTGTGTGTGTGTGTGTGTGTGTGTGTGTGTGTGTGTGTGTGTGTGTGTGTGTGTGTGTGTGTGTGTGTGTGTGGTTTGTCCTCAGGATGTGAATGGAACTGTTGTGGGGAAAAGAGAAAAATGTTGATTTGTGTGCCGCCTCTAGAGGAGCTCATATTTCATCTTCCCCACTGAAACATTTCTACTTTTCATTGTTACCCTCTGGGTCTGAAGCATTCTGGGCCGTTTTTCACCACAATTGATTTTTCCTTTGTATCTCAGATATAAAATCCTTCAACCTTTTTTGGTGTCATTTTGTTGAGGACAACCTCATAAATGCATTTCTGAAGTATTTTCTTCAGTCTGGCCTACTTTATTAACACAGTGGATCTAAAAACAGCATAAACCTGTCTCCCCTCTAAAAAAAACAAGCTGAGGTCTTCAATATGATCATCAGAATCAGTCTCAAACTCAGTGTCAGACTCGATGCTCTTCTTCTTCAAAAAAATTTTTTAAGTCGGATCGACGTTCATAAACTCTTTGTTTTGATAAAAAAAAGTTCACTTGAAACTAAAAACCACTCTAATCTCACTCACTACACACTAACTACACACTCACTACACACTAACTACACACTCACTACACACTCACTACACACTCACTACACACTCACTACACACTCACTACACACTCACTACACACTAACTACACACTCACTACACACTCACTACACACTCACTACACACTCACTACACACTAACTACACACTAACTACACACTCACTACACACTCACTACACACTAACTACACACTCACTACACACTCACTACACACTCACTACACACTCACTACACAGTCACTACACACTCACTACACACTAACTACACACTCACTACACACTAACTACACACTCACTACACACTCACTACACACTCACTACACACTCACTACACACTCACTACACACTCACTACACACTCACTACACACTCACTACACACTAACTACACACTCACTACACACTCACTACACACTCACTACACACTCACTACACACTAACTACACACTAACTACACACTCACTACACACTCACTACACACTAACTACACACTCACTACACACTCACTACACACTCACTACACAGTCACTACACACTAACTACACACTAACTACACACTCACTACACACTCACTACACACTAACTACACACTAACTACACACTCACTACACACTCACTACACAGTCACTACACACTACCTACACACTCACTACACACTCACTACACAGTCACTACACACTAACTACACACTTACTACACACTCACTACACACTCACTACACACTCACTACACACTTACTACACACTCACTACTCACTCACTACACACTCATTACACACTCACTACACACTCACTACACACTAACTACACACTCACTACACACTAACTACACACTCACTACACAGTCACTACACACTAACTACACAGTCACTACACACTCACTACACACTCACTACACACTAACTACACACTCACTACACACTCACTACACACTAACTACACACTCACTACACACTCACTACACACTAACTACACACTCACTACACACTAACTACACACTCACTACACAGTCACTACACACTAACTACACACTAACTACACACTCACTACACACTAACTACACACTAACTACACACTAACTACACACTCACTACACACTCACTACACAGTCACTACACACTCACTACACACTCACTACACACTAACTACACACTCACTACACACTCACTACACACTCACTACACACTAACTACACACTAACTACACACCAACTACACACTAACTACACACTCACTACACACTAACTACACACTCACTACACACTCACTACACACTCACTACACACTAACTACACACTCACTACACACTCACTACACACTCACTACACACTAACTACACACTCACTACACACTCACTACACACTAACTACACACTCACTACACACTCACTACACACTAACTACACACTCACTACACACTCACTACACACTCACTACACACTCACTACACACTCACTACACAGTCACTACACACTAACTACACACTCACTACACACTCACTACACACTAACTACACACTCACTACACACTCACTACACAGTCACTACACACTACCTACACACTCACTACACACTCACTACACACTCACTACACAGTCACTACACACTAACTACACACTTACTACACACTCACTACACACTCACTACACACTCACTACACACTTACTACACACTCACTACACACTCACTACACACTCATTACACACTCACTACACACTCACTACACACTAACTACACACTCACTACACAGTCACTACACACTAACTACACACTCACTACACACTCACTACACAGTCACTACACACTCACTACACACTCACTACACACTTACTACACACTCACTATACACTCACTACACACTCACTACACACTCACTACACACTCGCTACACACTCACTACACACTCACTACACACTCACTACACACTAACTACACACTCACTACACACTCACTACACACTCACTACACAGTCACTACACACTCACTACACACTCACTACACACTCACTACACACTTACTACACACTCACTACACACTCACTACACACTCATTACACACTCACTACACACTCACTACACACTCACTACACACTCACTACACACTCACTACACAGTCACTACACACTAACTACACACTCACTACACACTCACTACACAGTCACTACACACTCACTACACACTTACTACACACTCACTACACACTCACTACACACTAACTACACACTCGCTACACACTCGCTACACGCTCGCTACACGCTCACTACACACTAACTACACACTCACTACACACTCACTACACAGTCACTACACACTCACTACACACTAACTACACACTCACTACACACTAACTACACACTCACTACACACTCACTACACACTCACTACACACTAACTACACACTCACTACACACTCACTACACACTAACTACACACTCACTACACACTAACTACACACTCACTACACACTCACTACACACTAACTACACACTCACTACACACTCACTACACACTCACTACACACTCACTACACACTCACTACACACTCACTACACACTCACTACACACTCACTACACAGTCACTACACACTAACTACACACTCACTACACACTCACTACACACTAACTACACACTCACTACACACTCACTACACAGTCACTACACACTACCTACACACTCACTACACACTCACTACACACTCACTACACAGTCACTACACACTAACTACACACTTACTACACACTCACTACACACTCACTACACACTTACTACACACTCACTACACACTCACTACACACTCATTACACACTCACTACACACTCACTACACACTAACTACACACTCACTACACACTAACTACACACTCACTACACAGTCACTACACACTAACTACACACTCACTACACACTCACTACACAGTCACTACACACTCACTACACACTCACTACACACTTACTACACACTCACTATACACTCACTACACACTCACTACACACTCACTACACACTCGCTACACACTCACTACACACTCACTACACACTCACTACACACTCACTACACACTCACTACACAGTCACTACACACTCACTACACACTCACTACACACTCACTACACACTTACTACACACTCACTACACACTCACTACACACTCATTACACACTCACTACACACTCACTACACACTAACTACACACTCACTACACACTCACTACACACTCACTACACAGTCACTACACACTCACTACACAGTCACTACACACTAACTACACACTCACTACACACTCACTACACAGTCACTACACACTCACTACACACTTACTACACACTCACTACACACTCACTACACACTAACTACACACTCACTACACACTCGCTACACGCTCACTACACACTAACTACACACTCACTACACACTCACTACACAGTCACTACACACTCACTACACACTAACTACACACTCACTACCCACTCACTACACACTCACTACACACTCACTACACACTTACTACACACTAACTACACACTAACTACACACTAACTACACACTCACTACACACTAGCTACACACTCACTACACACTCACTACACAGTCACTACACACTACCTACACACTCACTACACACTAACTACACACTCACTACACACTCACTACACACTCACTACACAGTCACTACACACTACCTACACACTCACTACACACTCACTACACACTCACTACACACTCACTACACAACAACTACACACTCACTACACACTAACTACACGCTAACTACACACTCACTACACACTCACTACACACTCACTACACACTCACTACACACCAACTATATCTGGAGCTTGTAGTTTTATATCTGCACTTTGGACACGGATTGAAACACTGGACCAGAGGACGCTGTGTTGTGACGCTACTGCCTTTTCAACCCGTCACGTGATCATGACGCAGTGGTGCGCCCGCCGGCCTCAGAGGGTTAACGGAGGAAACACGTGATTTATGAGAAAGCAACACCCCACCGAGCCCCTCCCCCCCTGCTTCCTGCTCTGGGTGAGTCAGAGGACAAACCGTCACTTTGTGCTTGTCAGACATGAGAGACGGACTGAGAGGGACGAAGAGCAGCTTCTTCTCTCCACAACTTTCCTCACACATGGAAAAGTGTCTGTAAGAAGAAGTGAAGAGAGTTCAGGTGAGACTCTGGCAGCTCTTTAGAAGCTTCCACAACGGAGAGAAAGACTTTCTCACTTCTCTTTTCCTCTTTCATTCACACCATCACAAACCACTGACAGCTGCTTTCTTCTTCTTCACCTGTTGGACAAACATTTCAACCTCCATTAACTCCTTTCTTCACCTCTTTTCTTCTCTATGGAAAAACTATTTCAACATTCACTCTGATTGGCTCAGGTTGGTGTCAGTCTAAAGCATTCAAACTAACACACACACACACACACACACACACACACACCGAGTCGATCATCTCATTATTTATCATCCAGACGCTTCATTTTTCTCTGAAACCTCCAACTGACATTAATCATATTACTTGTTCTATTTTCCACGTTTCTATATTTTCTTCTCTCACGTTATTTCCTCTGTTTGTTTATTATTATTTATTCTTCTTCTTGTTTTCCTTTCTCTGTTTTGTGTCTCGGCTGTCGCTCTCTGATCTCACTCTACTGTGTGTGTGTGTGTGTGTGTGTGTGTGTGTGTGTGTGTGTGTGTGTGTGTGTGTGTGTGTGTGTGTGGACCAGGTTGGTGTGTTTCTCTCTGACTCAACATGAGTGACGTGGATGAAGAAGACACACCAGAGTGTGTGGACAGGTAAGAGACGTCACACACTCCTGCAGCCACTCAAAGAGCAAACAGAAGAATCCACACTCAATGTAAACTCCATAGAAATATGAACAGTGTTCAAAGTGGCTCTGCTGTATTGACTCGTCTCAAGGCTCAGTGGTTTCAATGATCCAAAGTGAGCTGAAGTGATTCCAACAGGCAGCAGAAAAACAGCTGCAGTAAAGAAGACGAGGTGCAGAGACATTCCACCGTCACCATGATCAGTCCCAATGTGATCATGAAAGACACAAGGACAAGCAGTGGACAGAACCAACACTAGAACATCATGTGTTGTCTTTCAGGGCAGAGTTTAGAACTCCTCTTCACCTGATCCCAGGTCAGAGCAGTGTCACCTTCCCAACAGGGCTTTAAAGGAACTGGAAGTCTCCAGATGACCCTGAAGTCCAAACATCCCACATCACTAACTTACACTTTGCTCCACAAATATTAGTCCAGAGACACACTTCTTCTCATGTTGTCCTGAATATGAGCACAATAAATAGAAAGTAAACTCTCCAGATGGAGGTGAAGTTCAGGCTTCAGCTTTCATTCAGTGGCTTCAAGTCAAACATCACATAACAATGTGAGCAACTAAAGTCTTTTTAAACACAATCCCTTCATGTCAGGGGCTCAAAAGTCACTGAACCAATGAAATAAGAGAAAATCCAACATTCATCTCTCACACTTGTTGAAAAGCCTTTGCAGGCAATGACGGTGTGAAAGTGTGAAGTCATGACGTCACCAGGCGCTCGCTGGGTTTCCTCTATTTGAATGCTCTTCAGGCTTCACTGCAGCTCCTTTCACTGGATGTTGCTTTGTGGGCCTTTCTAACCCACGTTTCATGTGGAACAGGTGAAATTCAGGCTCTGTTGGATTGAGATCTGGTGACTGACTGGGCCTTTCAGGAACATTCCTCTTCTTTATTCTAGATGAAACTCCTGGCTTGATGTGGCTGCTTGTCCTCCTCACATTAGAAGAGAGTAAGGGGACGGTGTTTTGTGACGGATGGGGGCAGTGTGAGGTGACGGGTTGGGAAGAAATTAGAAAGTGACGGATCATCGCTGGTTGAAATGTTTGACATGTGAACTGTTGACGTGTTTGAAGTAATAAAGAGAATCCACTTGACTCCTCTTCACTGTGTGTGTGTGTGTGTGTGTGTGTGTGTGTGTGTGTGTGTGTGTGTGTGTGTGTGTGTGTGTGTGTGTGTGTGTGTGTAGAGGTCAGAAGCTCAGACACACAGCAGGGTCTTCAGTATCCAGCAGGTTGTCTATGAAGAGTGACCGGTCCAATGATCATCCACCAAACTTCAGAGGTGAACCTGGACCTTCAGACACAAAGTAAGAAACTCTTTGTTCCTTTCATCTCCTCAAAACCAGAGTGACAGAAGTTTTGCTCCCTCTCAGGTTCAGTTCCAGTATTTTGAAGCTGGATCTTTGTGTTGTGTCGCTCAGTGAACGTTGCTTGGTGTCCACAGAGAGAAGAAGAGGAGTGACGGCGTTGAGCAGCAGCCGTCCTGCTGTCCTCTGTGTCAGGACGTCCTGAAGGACCCAGTCTGGTGGAGCTGTGGACACCAGGTCTGCAGACGGTGCAGCAGCTCACACTGGGACCAGGGTGGTTCATCAGGAGCCTCCTGCTGTCCTCAGTGTGCAGAAAGATCCAGAAGCAGAGCTGCACCCAGTAAGAGTGGACACGTGTCTGCTGAGGGACTCGTCTGTCTTCACTGGACTTGTTGTGTTGCTGCTGGTTTGTGGTCAGTCTGATTGTTGTTGTGGTCTCTGAGCAGGTGCTGGTCTGCAGAAGGTTCTAGAGGAACACAAGCAGAGTCTGAGGAGCAGATGTGAACGTGTGGTTGAAGGAAGTGAGGAAGCAGGAGGAGGAACCCTCCTCAACAGGATCTTCACTGAGCTCCACATCACAGAGGGACACAGTGAGGAGCTCCAGAGGGAACCGGAGCTGAACCAGCTGGAGACGGCGTCCAGGAAGCAGAGCCTCCAGGACACGTCCATCAGGTGTCAGGACCTCTTCAGAGCCTCGGCTGAGCAGCACAGACACATCCGAGTGGTTGTGACCAGCGGCGTGGCCGGCAGTGGAAAGACCTTCTCGGTGCACAAGTTCAGTCTGGACTGGGCCGAGGGCCTGGAGAACCAGGACGTGGGGGTGCTGGTGGTGCTCTCCTTCAGGGAGCTGAACCTGATCAGAGAGCAGCCCTACAGTCTTCTCACGCTGCTCCAGGTTTTCCATCCGGCCTTACAGAAGGTGACGGCAGAGGAGCTGGCGGTCTGCAGGCTGCTCTTCATCTTTGACGGTCTGGATGAAAGCAGACTTCCTCTGGACTTCAGCAGCTCCCAGCAGGTGGTCCACGTCTCACACCAGTCTTCGGTGGGTCTGCTGCTCACAAACCTCATCCGGGGGAATCTGCTGCCCTCGGCTCAGGTCTGGATCACTTCCCGACCGGCGGCAGCCAATCAGATCCCTCCGTCATGTGTGGACAGACTGACAGAAGTGCGAGGCTTCACTGACGCCCAGAAGGAGGAGTACTTCAGGAGGAGGCTGAGTGATGAGGGGCTGAGCAGCAGAATCATCTCCCACATCCAGACCTCCAGGAGCCTCCACATCATGTGTGGAATCCCAGTCTTCTGCTGGATCACTGCCACCGTTCTGGAGCACATGTTGACCACAGAGCAGAGAGGAGAGCTGCCCCAGACCCTGACTGACATGTACTCCCACTTCCTGCTGGTTCAGACACACAGGAAGAAGCTCAAGTACCATGAAGGACATGAGACGGGTCCACAGGAGCTGACGGAGGCTGACAGGGAGGTTCTTCTGAAGCTGGGCAGGCTGGCCTTAGTACATCTGGAGAAAGGAAACATCATGTTCTACCAAGAAGACCTGGAGCAGTGTGGTCTGGATGTGACTGAGGCCTCGCTGCACTCTGGAATTTGTACTCAGATCTTCAAGAGAGAGTCTGTGATCTTCCAGAAACCCGTCTACAGCTTCGTCCATCTGAGTGTTCAGGAGTTTCTGGCTGCAGTCGACTTGTTCCACTGTTTCACCAGCAGGAAGACCGAAGAACTGAACACCTTCATTGGAAAGGACTGGGGACACAAACCAAAGACATTTTCTTACATAGTGTCTCAGTTATTCAGAAACAATGATGTCTTCCCATCTCTGGACATCTTCCTGCAGAAAGTCCTGCAGAAGTCCCTCAGAAGTCAGAACGGCCACCTGGACCTGTTTGTCCGCTTCCTTCATGGTCTCTCTCTGGAGTCCAACCAGAGACTCTTAGAGGGTCTGCTGGGTCGGACAGAGATCAGACCAGGAACCATCCAGAGAGTCATCCAGAACCTGAAGAAGATCGACAGTGAAGAAATGTCTCCTGACAGAAGCATCAACATCTTCCACTGTCTCACAGAGATGAAGGACGTCTCAGTCCATCAGGACATCCGAGACTTCCTGAAGTCAGAGAACAGATCAGAGAAGAACCTCTCTGAGATCCACTGCTCAGCTCTGGCCTACATGCTGCAGATGTCAGACCAGGTCCTGGAGGAGTTGGACCTGGAGAAGTACCAGACCTCAGAGGAGGGACGATGGAGGCTGATCCCAGCTGTGAGGAACTGCAGGGAGGCTCGGTGAGTCCACATGTCTTCATGGTCACATGTCTCAGTGATGTTTGTAGAAAGTAGTTCCTGCAGTTCCTCTGTGCAGATGTTCCTCAATGATCTGTCATGAAGAAACATGTGGCTCAGCACTGTGAGTCCCACTGTGGATGTACTGATCATCTTGATGATGAAGATCAGATCACTGACGCTTTATTTCTCTTCATGAGATCTGATGATGAGAAAAATCCAGAAAAAGACCAAAATGATCATTTTGATTAAAGTCATTTGATTTTAGAATTTTAAAAATCAGATAAAGAAACTCAGAATGACGTGAACAAAGATCAATTCAGTGAATCTTCTTCCTCGTCCTGCTAAGAAAGAAATGAAATACAGTCAGAAATAGAATGATTTACTAAACATGTCACCTGCTGCTTTAAGAAGAGAAATATTTACATGAATCTGCACTCAGTAAAACTGATATTTTGGATCTTCAGTGGTTCTAGTAGAAGAACAATCATCTGACAAATGTCCAGACTGAAATAATAAAATATCACAAAGAATTGCTGACGATCAGGATCTTTGATCTTGTACCTTTCAATGTCGTAACCCTCGTCCAGAGGACGTTGAATATAAACAAGTAGCAGGACGTCCAGCTCCACTCCACAGCTTCACTTCCACATGTTGAACTGAAGACATGAACTCAACATGTGGAACTCCATGTTCTCTCCTTCACGTCCACATGAAGCCAAAGTCAAACCCAGAGAAGATGATCTGAAGCTCTGATGTCCAACAAAGTGACCTCATAACAATGTCCTGTCCTCTCTGTGTCTCATTACAGACTTCCTGACTGTAACCTCTCTGGTCCTCACTGTGAAGTGATCTCCTCAGCTCTGAAGTCTGACCCCTCCCATCTCAAACTTCTGGACCTGAGCAGGAACCAGCTGGATGATTCATCAGTGAAGGTTCTGTGTTCTGGACTGGAGAGTCCAAACTGTAACCTGGAGACTCTGAGGTCAGTTCACTGTCTGGAGGGAGAATCTGTTGAGGAGTTTAGGAGGATCCAGATGTTGGAGGACAGAGGTGGACTGAGCTGTACAGTATGTTAGTGATCAGCATGTTATTTTTTATTAAAAAAAAGACATTTTTAAATACATTACAGTCATTCCAATGTGCTTTTATAGAGAAAATAGAAAAGCCCAACATATCCACATGAGCAAGCAGGTGTGTTTGTGACTGTGGAAAGAAAAACTCCTCCAACAGAGAGAAACTTTGCAGAAACCAGAGTCAGAGGTGGAGGAATTCTGCAGACAGGTTGGGGTGAAAGGATAGAGGAGAGGAGAGGAGAGGAGAGGAGAGGAGAGGAGAGGAGAGGAGAGGAGAGGAGAGGAGAGGAGAGGAGAGGAGAGGAGAGGAGAGGAGAGGAGAGGAGAGGAAAGACAGAGATAGACTTGGTGGGGAGATACGTACAATACCCTTGTTAGTGCTACATTAGATTTTTTTTAATAATACATTAATCACAGTGATCCAAATATTTTCCAACTGCCATGAGATTAAACCAGCCTGAGCAACAACAGAGCAAAAACCAAAATAACCACAACAATTATAACAAAAGCAAAAACAAAAGTATAAAAAACAAAGAAAGGAAAGAAAAAAGAAAAGACCAAAAAAAAACAATAACAAAAAAACAACATGATTATGATAATTGACAGAACAAAAGCAGAAAATAAGAAAAATTAGCAGCAAATCTCATCAATGAGGAGTGGAAGTGTGTGTGTGTGTGTGTGTGTGTGTGTGTGTGTGTGTGTGTGTGTGTGTGTGTGTGTGTGTGTGTGTGAGTGTGTGGTTTGTACTCTGGATGTGAATGGAACTGTTGTGGGGGGGCCCACAGTACCAGTGATCAGCATGTTGATGAGACTCTTCTCCTCCTGGTCCTTCAGCTGTTTGGACTTTACATTTCTAAACTCTTCCAGTCTGAACCTTCTTCACTCTCAATGACTTCAACATCACACTTTGTCCTCTAATCTCACTTCTTTCTCTCTTTATTCAGGTTGAAGAGCTGCAGTTTGTCAGAGATCAGCTGTTCTTCTGTGGCCTCAGCTCTGAAGTCCAACCCCTCCCTCCTGAAACATCTGAAACATCTGGACCTGAGTGACAACCGGCTGCAGGATTCAGGAGTTGAGCAGCTGTGTGGTTTTCTGGAGAGTCCACTCTGTAGTCTGGAGACTCTGAGGTCAGTTGACTGTCTGTTACTGTTGTAGAAGGAGGAATGTTAGTGATGTGAGACTCTGGTCCTGCAGTGAGAGATGGACTGAGCTCAGCAGCTTCTTACTGATGTGTGTGGACATGAGGAGGAGTGTGAAGGTTGTGCTGACATGAGGATGATGAGTGTGATGATGAAGATCCACAACAACAGAACAGCTCATTGATCAGGACTCAGTAATGAGGAGCTGCTCATTTCTCCATCAACACATCTGATTGGTTCTCCTCATTCATTCTCATGCTTTCTCTCTTTATTCAGGTTGTGGAGCTGCAGCTTGTCAGAGATCAGCTGTTCTTCTGTGGTCTCAGCTCTGAAGTCCAACCTCTCCCTCCTGAAACATCTGAAACATCTGGACCTGAGTGAGAATCAGCTGCAGGATTCAGGAGTTGAGCAGCTGTGTGGTTTTCTGGAGAGTCCACTCTGTAGTCTGGAGACTCTAGAGTAAGACTCCATGTTTGAATTTGTGTGCAGTGAAAGTTGTGTTCCACTAAAGGTCAGACATCAGGCTGATATGAGATGATCCACACTGAGGATCTCCATGAGAAACTGAGACTTTAGTCCTGTCACTGTGGCAGGGCCGTGTGGAGCTCCACATTTCAAAGCTTGGCAGAAGAACAAGGTGCTGCACTGGACAATTCACTGTCCACCAGGGCTGCAACTGACAATCATTAAAATAATCCATTAACCGGTCCATTATTTTTTAATTAATTGATGAATCGGTTAAAAAAAAAAAGAAAAACATTTAAAATTGTGGAACCAGCTAATATTGAACGAACCAAACATCAAATATGTTTTGGTTAATTTAAAGCACAGAACTGAATCAATACAAAGGTGTATTCAATATATATTCATATATTTACATGTATATAAGATGTATACAAGATAATTATTAAATAATATTTACTTTACTTCAGGGACCACATACAGTCCAGTTTCATCCTGAGTGACCAGACTGGTAAAATATTGCTATAATAACCTTTAAATTTACTCTTCAAAGTTGTTCTTTGTTGTGTCACAGTGTCTGGAATGGAATTGTATTTTAACAAGATGAAACCGAAAATGAGTACAATCTCAACATAAAGTCCATTTTAATGAAATAGTGTGGAGCAAAATAGAAAGAAGAGTGAGAACAAAGCTTGTATAAATCCTCTAGAAGCACCTTGCTTGGTGGAGCAGCTTGGAGCTTCTTGGTCGGTTGTAAAGGGAAAGTGAAACTAAAGGAGAGGAGCTTCACAGAGCAGCACCATCATTCACATCTCTAAACTCATCTCCTGACACCACAACGTCTGAATATTCTAATCCTCTGGTCCAGACCAAGTGTTTTGGTCTTTAGTGTCTCTCAGTTGAAATGTTCCAGGACAAGCTGTCCGTTGTCCTGGTCCAGCAGGTTGTCCTCATGAAGGTGTGTGAACAGTTCAATAGTGTGGCTGCACAGTGACGTGTGGCCCAGTACAGGGTGTGGCTCTTACCGCTCCACTCCTCAGAGCTTCTACTGTACCGCCTCCACTCTGCCTCCACCTCTCTCTGCTGGTGGAGCTTTTCAACTTGATTTCAGTCAGCAGACGTTGACAAAGCTCTGAAGGTGAAGTCAACGGCTCTGCAACATGGTGAGGGAGCAGAAATCACACCAACAACCAATCCATCATGGAATAGTGGATCACTCTTGTAATCATCACATTTGATTGACTTGATGGATTCATTGTTGCAGCTCTACTGTCAACCTCTGACAGGCTCCATGAGAGAGAGAGAGAGAGAGAGAGAGAGAGAGAGAGAGAGAGAGAGAGAGAGAGAGAGAGGGGAGAGAGAGAGGTGAGAGAGAGAGAGAGGTGAGAGAGAGAGAGAGAGAGAGAGGGGAGAGAGAGAGAGAGAGAGAGGGGAGAGAGAGAGAGAGAGAGAGAGAGAGAGAGAGAGAGCAAGCGAGAGAGAGAGAGAGAGAGAGACAGAGAGAGAGAGAGATAGAGAGAGAGAGAGCTACAGTCTGACTGCACAGAGGAAGAATGTGAAGAAGAGCAGAGGAACTGAACACAATAGATTTGTCGTCGCTCCACCTTAACGTTTCCTTCACACAATTTTAATTTGTTCTCAAAATACTATTTGTGCTCCAACAATTGATTGTCCTGCTCTCAAAGTCTCCCAGTGCTCACTCACAATTCTGCACCAATAGAACCATATGAATCCTCTCTGTGGTCTGCAGGGGCACTGCAGTAACCCCGCCCCCTTTTGGCTTCAGTCTGACCAATCACAACACTGTGTGTGTGTGTGTGTGTGTGTGTGTGTGTGTGTGTGTGTGTGTGTGTGTGTGTGTGTGTGTGTGTGTGTGTCCTGGTCCATGTCACAGAGTTGTGCCTCAGACTCTCACACGACACGACTGTGAGCAAGAACAGGACATGAGACAACCACAGCAGCAGGACATCATTCCAGCTGTGACTGGATGTAAACATCCTCACTGAGGAGGCTGAGGATGCAGCAAGGAAAGAGAGGAGGCTTGACAGAGGAGAGGCCAGAGCCTCACATTGACCAGGACTTCTTATGAAGCCACCAGTCAAATCAGTGGAGTGAAGCACAGTGACGGGACTAAATAGAATAGAAGAGTTTGTTCTAGTGAGGCCGAATGCAGCTTCATGAACCACTGTCTTTATTCTCTGAGCCTCACACACAATCTGTGTTTTTCTTTTTTCTTTTGAAATGAAGACAATGTTTGGAATCCTACTGAAGCTACTTGTCACGACTTGCTGTCTTATTAATGTTACAAGGGTGAATGAAATGTAAATTTCTTTGATGTCAGGAACTCTGAAATTCTTCACCTTTTTCAATGAATTCTGTTAATTGTTAGTAATTTAGCTATTAATTAAAATTCTAAATGTAACTTTTAGCATATCTTGATGAGATTGATGTAAGTTGCTATCATTTCCTGATCTGATGCATCAGATTCTATTTTTCATTGAAAGATTGATGACTTCTTTGATCTTTACTCATCAGTGTTACCACAGTTACCTTGAAAAAGTAATCCGATTACTGATTACTAGTTACTCTTTAAAATGTAATTGAATTACATTGACTGATTACTTGTTTTTAAGAATAACTAAGTTAGATTATGAGTAACTTTTTAGCTACAGCAGCCGACAACATGCCCCCCGTCTCAAAATAAAAAGGACAAGAGGTTTTTCTAAAAACTCAGTTCTGATCACTGCCTGGCCTCCTGCTAATACATATTTAACCTTTGACCTTCATTCTATGTTTTATTTATATCTGACTCACTTCTATTATCTAATTTTTACAATTATTGATATTTATTTACCGGTGATGGAGTTGTAGTCTGTTGTTGATCTATTTATATATTTATATATTTATATATTTGCACTATTTGACCTTTTAATTATCCCGTCGGGGACAAATAAAGTATTTTATTGATTGATTGAAAAAGAAGAAAAAAACAATAGCACCTCTGCAGTTGTTATTGTTGCAATGATATAATTTATTGTTGACATTTCTTGGTTCCAATTCTTTTGTGTCACCTGAACGCACCGTTAGAGTGACTTGGTCTGTCCTCTCTGTGTCTCATTACAGTCTTTCTGCATGTGAACTCTCTGACTGTGAAGTGATCTCCTCGGCTCTGAAGTCTGACTCCTCCCATCTCAAACATCTGGACCTGAGTCTCAACCTCCTGGAGGATTCATCAGTGAAGGTTCTGTGTTCTGGACTGGAGAGTCCAAACTGTAACCTGGAGACTCTGAGGTCAGTTCACTGTCTGGAGGGAGAATCTGTTAAGTCAAACCACTGAGAGGAGTTGAGGAGGATCCAGATGTTGGAGGACAGAGGTGGACTGAGCTCTGCAGCATGTTAGTGATCAGCATGTTGATGAGACTCTTCTCCTCCTGGTCCTTCAGCTGTTTGGACTTTACATTTCTAAACTCTTCCAGTCTGAACCTTCTTCACTCTCAATGACTTCAACATCACACTTTGTCCTCTAATCTCACTTCTTTCTCTCTTTATTCAGGTTGATGAACTGCAGTTTGTCAGAGATCAGCTGTTCTTCTGTGGCCTCAGCTCTGAAGTCCAACCCCTCCCTCCTGAAACATCTGAAACATCTGGACCTGAGTGGGAACCAGCTGCAGGATTCAGGAGTTGAGCAGCTGTGTGGTTTTCTGGAGAGTCCACTTTGTAGTCTGGAGACTCTAGAGTAAGACTCCATGTATGAGTTTGTGTGCAGTGAAAGTTGTGTTCCACTAAAGGTCAGACATCAGGCTGATATGAGATGATCCACACTGAGGATCTCCATGAGAAACTGAGACTTTAGTCCTGTGACTGTGGCAGAGCCGTGTGGAGCTCCACATTTCAAAGCTTGGTAGAAGAACAAGGTGCTGCACTGGACAATTCACTGTCCAGCTCTGACAGGCTCCATGTTCACCTTCAGCTTTCAAAGCAGGCTGATCTCTCCTGGATGAAGAGTCACTGATCTCCCAGCTGGAGCTCCAAACTCTCACTAACTCTGCCATTGTTGCCCCCCTGACCCAGTGTGTGTCATGGAGGGTGACATTAAATCCTGTAGCAGGAAACAAAGAGGCAGACAGGTTGAGCTGGCGTTTGTCTCGGCTGCAGGATTTAATATGCAGCTGCCTCTGTGCAGCTTTGAGGCTCCTCCAATCAGTGGCGCCGCCAGGATTCAATACCATAGTCCACACATACCCCCCCTCCCCCCAGTGTCTGCGTTGTGAGCGCCGGGGGGTGATTTTCCGTTCTGTGCACAGAGAAGATGGTGGTTGGCGAGCCCCGGGGGTGTGTACAGAAACACAGAGGAAAACAGCCCAGCAACACATTCTGCTGACGGCTCACCAGGAAGAGACAAAAGCAAACACCCCTTCAAAATAAATGTTCATACCTTCAAATAAATTGTAGGTGCAGTACGTACAGGACTCCGCCTGGGGGCTCCACTGCCTTCAATCACTATGCGCCCCCTGCTGGCCTTTTAGAGTAACACACTATTGCTGCTGCCTGGAAAGTCCAACTTTGTTTGAACCTTTTAGACTCTATGTGAGACACAGGAAGATCAAATATATCTATAGGAGTGTCTAGTTTTAATCACAGTGGACTTATTTAATTCATTGTTTTCACCCTGAACTGTAACTTAGTCCTATTAACATCTTTTAAATACACTTTAAATTGCTGCAGCATTTTGTCCTCCTTTACACAAACTGGACTTGTTGTCTTGATGTCCAGTAAGCTTGGCTGTTGACTTGTCCTCCCACTGGACACTGCTTCTGTTTGCTGTCACATCAATTCAGCTCTCCAGAAGAACAAAGATCACATCAGTGACAATAATAAGCTCCTTCTTCTTTCACTTCCTCGGGGCTCCAACCTTCTTCAGAAGAAGAAATGAACAACAAGGATCAGTGTCATCAGTCTCTTCTGAATATGATCAGCTGCTCATTTCAGCTCATGTAGCAGCCCAGCTCTCTAAAGTATTATTGTCTGAATTGAATTAGAGGAGCTGTGACTTAAAGGCTGGGGGGGTCGGGTTGGTGAGCAGCTAGTTACCACCAAGGTTTACCAGTAGGGGGCGACAGTCAAATGACCCTTCTTATTAGAAGACCATGAGAAATATTCACACAGTTACTTAAAGGACCTTTAAAAAGCAAACAAATATTTAATTACAGTAAATCACACACTATAAATTAAAGGCTTTTTGTAAATGAACTGTGGAGTTAAACAACTATTTTAGAATGAATTTATATCAAACTAAACAACCCAACAAACACCTAAATAATGAAAAACTATCCAGTCAATACCTTCAACCTTTTACCTTTATAAAAACCTCTGAAGCCTTTTTTCTACTGTGGAATTACAGTCACTTAAATTCACAGGACTTACAGTCGTGCTGCCAGAGACTTCAGACGTCCTTTTGTCCACTAATTCATCAATCTTCCAGTGAAACTCATCAAAAGTCCAAAGCAGCTCTTCTGCCACTTGCTCTGACTTCCAGGGGCAATAAAATCCATCTCCAATAGAACTGCTCTCTTTTTTCACCTTTACTCCTCCGACTCTCCTCTCTGTGGTCTGCAGGTGCACAGCATTAACCCCGCCCCCTTTTGGCTTCAGTCTGACCAATCACAACACTGTGTGTGTGTGTGTGTGTGTGTGTGTGTGTGTGTGTGTGTGTGTGTGTGTGTGTGTGTGTGTGTGTGTGTGTGTGTGTGTGTGTGTGTGTGTGTGTGTGTGTGTGTGTCCAGGTCCAGATGTTGGAGGACAGAGGTGGACTGAGCTCTGCAGCATGTTAGTGATCAGCATGTTGATGAGACTCTTCTCCTCCTGGTCCTTCAGCTGTTTGGACTTTACATTTCTAAACTCTTCCAGTCTGAACCTTCTTCACTCTCAATGACTTCAACATCACACTTTGTCCTCTAATCTCACTTCTTTCTCTCTTTATTCAGGTTGTTTGACTGCAGTTTGTCAGAGATCAGCTGTTCTTCTGTGGCCTCAGCTCTGAAGTCCAACCCCTCCCTCCTAAAACATCTGAAACATCTGGACCTGAGCTTCAATCAGCTCCAGGATTCAGGAGTTGAGCAGCTGTGTGGTTTTCTGGAGAGTCCACTCTGTAGTCTGGAGACTCTGAGGTCAGTTGACTGTCTGTTACTGTTGTAGAAGGAGGAATGTTAGTGATGTGAGACTCTGGTCCTGCAGTGAGAGATGGACTGAGCTCAGCAGCTTCTTACTGATGTGTGTGGACATGAGGAGGAGTGTGAAGGTTGTGCTGACATGAGGATGATGAGTGTGATGATGAAGATCCACAACAACAGAACAGCTCATTGATCAGGACTCAGTAATGAGGAGCTGCTCATTTCTCCATCAACACATCTGATTGGTTCTCCTCATTCATTCTCATGCTTTCTCTCTTTATTCAGGTTGAGGGGCTGCAGGTTGTCAAAGATCAGCTGTTCTTCTCTGGCCTCAGCTCTGAAGTCCAACCCCTCCCACCTGAAGGAGCTCGACCTGCATTCCAACAAGCTTAAGGATCCAGATGTGAAGCAGCTGGTTGGTCTTCAGAAGAGTCCAGACTGCAGCCTACAGACTCTCTGGTCAGTAGATGTTGGAGTGAGTCCCTGCTACTTCCAGCAGGTTTCTACTAAACACAGTTAGTGTGAGAACAAAGATCCAGTGTTGGACGTCTCAGTGAGGCTGTGAGAGGACAACGCTGAGCAGCTTCAGGATTGGACAGCAGAGGACACAGTCAGCCAATCAGAGGAGCCACAGGCTGGTTGTGTTGGTCTGACAGTGGTGGTCCTTCATGAGCTCTGAGCTGCTGCTGTGGACAGGACTGAAGTCCTGGCTGCTCCTCAGAGACTGTCCTCATGTCCTCTGACCTCTGTCCTCATGTCCTCTGACCTCTGACCTCTCTTCTCTCTGCAGGTGGAGGTGGAGGTAGACCAGAGAGGACGCTGTGTGTCCTGAAGGTCCACTGAGGACAGCAGAGCTTCATCCAGCAGTGAGCGACAGAGGAACCACCAGAAGATCTGCTGAGTGTCAGTGGTGCAGTGTGAAGAGCTGAGAGAGTCCAGCATCGAACCAGGGTTCCTCCTCCTCCTCCTCCTCCTCCTCCTCCTGCTCTTCCTTCTCCTCCTTCTCCTCCTCCTCCTCCTCCTGCTCCTCCTCCTCCTCCTCCTCTTCCTCTTCCTCCTCCTCCTCCTCCTCCTCTTCATGTGTTGGTTCATTGGAAGCTGTAGAGATGTTTTGTTGTTTGTCTAAATTCTTTGTTGAGGTTTGAATCCCGTTCCTTCATGTTGGACCTTAACAAGTGTCCTTCAGAGGACAATGAGACTCTGGAACCTTCAAAGAGGGACCTGGTGTGTGTGGGACTTTTCCAGCTTGTGTAAAGTGGAGCAGGAGCTGGTCAACACTCCATCAAGCTGTTCTCCACCTTCACCTCCATCACCTGAGGATGTGTCCACAGCACAGAGAGTGGACAGAGCATGGACAGAGACCGTTGGTGTTCCAGTCACGTCTCATTGTGTCTTGGTCTTGACATGGAGGAACCTGGGTCATGGAGGAATTGACAGGACAGGATCATGGTGCAGTTTGCTGAAAACTAGTTGATTTGAGTTTTTAGGAAATGTTCTGCCTGTACAGTAATATACAGTAATATAATGTACTGCGTGATTTAAGTGTGTAATTGTGAAAGATGTTGATGTTGTCGATGATCACGTCAGTATGGACCACAGACAGTACAGTGTACACTGTTTTTAATAAATGAACATAAGCTGCACCCACCAGATTTAAAAAGAATATATATATTTGTACATATACAGTACAAACACTTGTCTATCAGTACATGTGTCCACGTTGTAACAGGGCATGAATTTCACTGTGGGATTGCAGGTTTTTTCTTCTTCTTTTTTAAAAATAAACAAGTTTTAAACACTGCTTCCATGGTGGGTGACGGACTGGACTGGAGGGAAAGAGAGGGAGGGAGGGAGGGCAAGTGAATTACTGCAAAAATACACAAACACTGAGGGTTTCATCTCAGGTCATAAAGTATTTGCTGGTTGTGATTGTGAGGAGAGGATTGGTCAAGTCAGAGTTATGTGATGCACCTAAATGCATCATCCATGTATCTTCGGCACGAAGCCAGTTTGCCTTTAAAAATCCATAAATTAGCATCATTGTTTAAGCCGCTGAGTTTAAAGAGTGTGAAAAAAGTAGCAGCTGATAGTCCAGACATTACGAAAGGTTCCGCTACGCGACATTTGGTAGAAAAAAGTCCTGCCGAGGCCAATTACATTTGCAGCATCATCTTATTGAAACCAATCACGATGCCTGCTCTATCTTTCAACTCCCAATCAAATGTCCCCGCGAGCAAATTGCAGTCCTGGATCATCTTCAACCAATCAGGAGACGGCGTCTTCAACGACCAATCATGGAGCTGCGTGGCGTGACGTCATCAGAACCAATCACGGTCTCGGCTCTGTCTTTGGAGCTCCTTGCCGCTCCTTCTTACCTGCCGCTATTTCTCCGTGGATATCAACATAGAAGGTAAGACTTGTTACCGTAATCAAATGAAAAGGCACTAGCAACTTGTTGCTAACTGCTGCTAGCGAGGCTTCCTTCCCGGTGCAGCTGTCGTTAAAGATTGTTTGTACCGGTGTATGAATAACTCTGAAACTTGTATGATCATGTCCCAAATATATATATAGATATATCATACATAGGGACCAAGTTTTACTGAAGTATATTTAGACACAGTGGTGTGCTTTCAGTGGTGTGCTCACCCTGTCAAAAATAATTTTTCTTTTTTCCACAATTAAAAAGTGATTCTTAAGTCTGTGTCTGGAATCAATTAGTGACTTTAGCAACTTTATCCAGAAGACGACTGGTTCTATTGTGTGGAGCTCAAATCTCCTATGTCCTCTGAACACATCACAGCTCCTTTCCTCTGCTGGGGCTAGCAGTAGCTTCATTGCTAACCTCTGATGGAAGCTGGACGCTGCTATTGGCTTAAAATGTTGAGTGACAGTATCATCAGCCAATCAGATTCTGATGTGTTATTGACAGAACGCTTTAGGGCCAGCAGAGTTTCTAGTGCTGGTCTGGGTGTGGTCATTGAAATGAGCTTGTCTGATTGGCTCATGGGCAGGAGGTGATGACTCTGTCATTATCTGCTACTCTGGAGTGATGGAGGCTGATTTAACATCAAGATCATGATGCGATTGAAGATCTGCTTTGGGGAACTTTTTCAAGGTGCCTGTTTACAGAAAAAATGTAAATTGTGAGTAGAAGAAGACCGACACAGAAATGATGAGTGAACTCAGACCAACAAAGGCTTTGTGCAGCATTTTACAGCAGGAAACTACCAATGCTACAAACTGGGCGAAGTTCTCGGCTGCAGCTACTGTAAACAGACTGACTCTCACTGAGTATCTGACTCTCTGGAGCAGGGGGAGGGGTGGGGAGCGGGAGCTGGCTGACAAATACATTTCCAATGTGAACTTGCGCTCGATCTGTCATTGGTTGCTGGGTTAAAAATAATACACGTTCGATACAATCAGATGAGGAAGATTATTGAGTACATCTTGCATATTAATTGACCTACAAAGCTGAATAGAACAGGACGCAGAAAGACCTAATTTGCTGAGAAGTCATGTGATGCAGGGACGCGATTTGACAGGAAAAGCAGACATCAGGCTACTTGTTCTGTAGTGATGAGGGACGAGTGTAAAATCCTCCACTGAAGACCTTCAGGACCACGGTTGACTGTGACTTGCTCACATTGTGGAAACTATTTAGAAGCTACATCCACAGTTTCTATGGAAACAGGAGCAGAACCAGAACTCTTTCAGAACCATGACATCATCACAAGAACAGCTGATATTGCAGAAAGCCTCATTTTAAAAGAAACAATAGCACTTGGATTCATTGTTCGGAGGAGAGAAGGACAATCAAGCAACAGCTGCTGAAAAATAGACACAAGTTCAACACAATGTGAGCTTCAACTTGTCAGCCTTCTGTTGGTGATTTTCATGGACAGGGTGTCGAGGTGCAGCTGAGGCCAGAGGAGACAACAAGTCAACGAGGCTGACAGTAAGGTAAGGCTCTGTACTTTCTATTTCACTGGACTTACACTTTCTTACAGGCCTTGTTTTCTCACTGGGAAGAGAAAATCCCTGCTGAGGTTTAGTGAAACTTCTCCTTCACAACAAAACTTGCTTCTCTTGCTTTATCCACAAGTTGAAGAAGCTTTGGAAGAACTTGGTCAGAGGGAACGTCCTCACAGGGTGAGGTGTCGACAACGTGACAATGTGACTCACTCCTTGTTGGGAAGTGTTGTCGGCAGGATTTGAACCCAATGGATTTCAAGTACATGGCCTGAACCACTCAGCACAACATTTCAAAAGCTCTTGTGACGACTTACAGCTTTCAAACAATGTCAGTGACAAACATTTGAATCCAGCAATGTTGTCATTCTGTCCACCAGTCAGGCTTCCTTAAAGACACCTGAACTCATAGAAATGATTTGATACTTCTGGACCAAAACCCTTGAGTTATGACCTCCTGCTGTGATTGAAACTCCAGTATTTAAAGCTTGTAGCTCACAGGTGTGTTTAGTTACATAATCAGAGAGCAGCAGAGTCCATCAATGTCTCATTACCTCCTGTGGATTCAATTCAGATGAGAGAGGCTTCTCATGGAGATCAAAGGAGATCAGCATCTGTTGCCATGGAGATGCTCCCTGCTCAGTGTTATACTAGCTGGTCTACCTAGTTATTATTGACATGAGCTCATAGATATCATGCTAGCAATGCTAACTCGGTTCCTTAAAGAAATGTGGCGTTGCTGAAGATCTGTGCTCTACCGAGTGTAGCTCTAGTTGGTAGTTTATTGATACTTTTTCACTATTAACATTATTTTCTGCTGCTATTACTAATAGTTTATTGAAACAGCTTCACATAGCATACATTAGCTCTGAAGGAATATAGTGGTGAAACATTTGTTTTCTGTGTGACAACTGAACATATTGTATTCAGTTGTGTTTCTACACAGCTGGAGTTTCTCCCACTGCTCAAGTTGGGAAAACAAAGCTATAAATCCATGTTCAGGGACATTCCAAGTTAGTTGGCGATGTCTCCTCAGTGCTCTACTTGCAAAAACATGGTCAAGGTAAGATTGGATCAACAGATAAGAGGTCAGAGGTCACTTTGTCCCACAGAATGTGGACCTCTGAGAAAAACCAGTTTGAAGCAGTTTTGGAGACAAAGGAATAACAACATCACCATAGCAACACATACATCATGAGGAACTGACCAATGTGAGGTTGAGGTGGTGTATGTAAATGTATTAATATGAACCTCCCATTGCAGTTGTTTCCTTCTTCATTGTAAACCCGGCCTGCACATTTGGGTCTGCAAGGAAGAACGGTCCCAGCTCGTATTATGCAATCTCTGATATATGGTATATTGTAGATTTTGTAGCATTCTATATGCATTATGTAATCTGATGTGGATTTTTGGAATCTCTTGTTTGTGTGATTATTAAATTCACTGTTGAAGAAATTAACTCTGTTTCTGCCTCTCCTGGATCAAACGAACACGCAGGAATTCAGGGGAACACAGGAACGAATTCCAACAGCTCACATATATATTAGCATGTTAAATAAAACGAAACAAAAAAAACATGTTAGCATGTTAGCTTGGGTGCATGGAGTACATCAAAGCATTCAGAACATTCCGGAATAATGTGCCGTCACTTTATTAAAATAAAAAGAAAATTGAAAAACCTCCCATTCAAAGTGGACGGGGGTTTGATGAAAAACACAAAAAAAGCCTCTGAACTTAAAAATTAAAACGTTGCAGCGTCTGTCCTCCAAGTACATATATAAACACATGCAATTCCTTTAATTTAATTTCATTGAAAGAATTCCTTTAAGTGGACTTTCATGTCCCCCATGGAGCTGAACAAGGACCTCAGTGGGAAGAAGATCCTACAAGGAGCCTTGATTCTTGAAGAACAAATGTTCAACAATCAACCACAGAGAGTCTGGGTGTGATGAAACAATGAGTGCTCATGTTCTACACTCAAATGATTTTCTCAACAAGCAAAAGCAAAGAGAAATGTTAAGTCCAGTGGATGATGTTGTTCTCAGACTACAATAATTACAATACAGACATTTATAATGCAGTGTGAGCAATCCACCACTAAAACCCCTGAACTCCCATCAGGACAGTGAACCCCAGTCTGCTGTGACAGTGGAGATACTCACAAGTAGTGATGCTCAATGAAGCCTCATGAACCACTTCTTTATTTTCTCACCACCAGATGGCACTGTTGGTTTGAAGGTTGACACTGAAGGACTGAAGCAGTGGAGTGTGTTTTAAACAGTGATGTGCAGTCAGGGGCAGCAGGTCTAGCACTGCTAGCCCTGTCAAAAATGATTTCTCTTTTTTTTTAATAATAATTAAAAAGTGATGCTAAAATCTGTGTCTGAAATCACTTAGTGACTTTATCGACTTTATCCAGAAGACGACTGGTTCTATTGTGTGGAGGTCAAATCTCCTATGTCCTCTGAACACATCACAGCTCCTTTCCTCTGCTGGGGCTAGCATTAGCTTCATTGCTAACCTCTGATGGAAGCTGGACGCTGCTATTGGCTTAAAATGTGGAGTGACAGTATCATCAGCCAATCAGATTCTGATGTGTTATTGACAGAACGCTTTAGGACCAGCAGAGTTTCTAGTGCTGGTCTGGGTGTGGTCATTGAAATGAGCTTGTCTGATTGGCTCATGGGCAGGAGGTGATGACTCTGTTATTATCTGCTATTCTGGAGTGATGGAGGCTGATTTAACATCAAGATCATGATACGATTGAAGATCTGCTTTGGGGAACTTTTTCAAGGTGCCTGTTTGCAGAAAAAATATAAATTGTGAGTAGAAGAAGACCGACACAGAAATGATGAGCGAACTCAGACCAACAAAGTCTTTGTGCAGCATTTTACAGCAGGATGATTTAATCTACAAGTGATGGTGATGCTAGTTTGTTTTTGACTTTCTCTGGATTAGATTGGTGCTGCTGTTGGCATTTGGTGGTGTTTTTGATTGTAAAGTGGTGTTTCCCATACAATGGTGACACAGACAAAGTGTGCATGCATGACAGTCGTGTGTCAACCTGTTGGAAACACTGGAGAATGATGTGATGGTGAAGCTGCTCAGTGGAGTCTTGATGTGTTGTGCTTGTTGATCAGCTGTCATGTTGGTGTGGATTAAGTCCTGATGCATAGTAGTGGCCTTACATTGTGTTTTTACTGTAGGACATAATGTGTGTGGGGGAGGGGGGTATTTTGTTACTGCTGGCCCTGACTGAAACTGCTGGTTTTAAATGTTTGTTAAAGAGACAGCGCCATCAGAAAGTAAAGACAGTGTTTCATGAAGCTTCATGTGGCCAGTATGGGGATTGAACCCATGACCTTGGTGTTATTAGCACCACACTCTGACCAACTGAGCTAACCGGCACACTTTGTATGTGATTTTAAATGTTTACTATACAAGAGTTTCTGTAGTGTAGTGGTTATCACGTTTGCTTCACACGCAAAAGGTCCCCTGTTTGAAACCGGACGAAAACACAGGAAGGTTTTGGAAATTCCTCAACTCAGTTTCCAACATATTAGGAGCTTCATGGACTATGGCATCTTGTTACTTCCTGATTTCAGTAAATATAAACAACCTAAACTTCTGAAACTGGGAGTGGTGGGATTTGAAAGCTGCATTGCGTTGGAGCTTTCAATTTGCAGAATAGCGTCAACCATGGGTGCGGCTCGCGCCATGGTGTGGGTGCGCTGTGCGCCGTCAGGCGGTCAGCGCTCTGTTCAACCGCGGTCAGTGCCTTTATGTTAAATTTCAAACAAGACTTTGGGTACGTCTGAAATGTCCCTCCTCACTCCTCATCTATCGACTTTCACTGAACCCTGGAAGTGTTTTGTGTCGCGGCCATGATAAGGACTGACTGAATTCTCAATAAGCAAAGGAAAGGAGACTCGTTGGTTCCTTTAGAACCTCCTTTAGCATAGGATAGCACTGATGCTTCCTTTAGAACCTCCTTTAGCATAGGATAGCACTGATGCTTCCTTTAGAACCTCCTTTAGCATAGGATAGCACTGATGCTTCCTTTAGAACCTTCTTTACCAGAGCATAGCACTGATGCTTCCTTTAGAACCTCTTTCACCACTTTGGTGAAAACAATTTGTATGTGACTTTAAATGTTTTCTATACAACAGCAAAACAAGATGTGAGCTTTTATTGTTTAGTGTAACGTAACAATCCTGAAAATATCTCCACTTCTAGTGGCGGCGTTCTCCTCCTTTCCTGAAGGACTTCATGTTTCACTCCAGCAGTTCTGATCCATCTGGAGCTTTATTGTCTTTTTAATTCCACATGGTGTCTGACTTCGGATGAGAAGGTTGAGGGTTCAAGTCCCATCATGGTTAGAAATATCCATCATGAAGTGTGTGAAGTACCATGACAGAGCCTCACCATGGTTTCACCACATTTACTGGACTTCTGATGGAAAAGCTGCTTCTGCTCACCTCACAGTCATTCTGTCCTAAACTGCCCACATGTAGAAGTCATAGCACACTATTCCTTTAAGTTTTGATGTGCTTTTTACATCCATGCGCCCAAGCTAGCATGCCAGCATATTATTTTTAACATGCTAATATGTATGGGAGCTAACGTGTGCTATGTGAGTCAATGTGTACTGTGTGAAGACGTTTTCAAAAAGTATTAATAATAGTCAAAAAAACTGTCAAGAAAATAATAGTAACAGTGAAAAAGTATCAATAAAATACCAACTAGAGCTACACTCGGTAGAGCCAAGATCTTCACCAATGCCACATTTCTTTAAGGAACCAAGTTAGCATTGCTAGCATGATAGCCATTAGGTTATCTTAATGCTAACTGGGTAGGCCAGGAAACTATAACACTGAGCCACGAGCTCCTCACGGCTTCCTGCAGCCAAATGACATCATTTTAGCCGCCACGCCCCTCAGTGCAGTCCTGTTCACGTGGACGTCACCGCTCCGTGTGCCTCCCAATTCTTCTCACTACACGGACGGAGACGTGAGGAAAAAAAGGTGGAGCTGAAGAGGAGGAAGACTGAAGACTTGGTTCTAAAGACACAAAAAGCATCAAGCTGCACATCCACACTGAAAACACAAGATGTGCTTCGTCAATATTTTTGCATCTCAATCAACCCGTTGATCACTTTGACACTAAATCCTGAAAGAAAAGATGAAAAGGAAGAGCAAAATAGTCCTGGAGGAGGTGATATTATTTGGTGTCACAGAATCACAAATCAAGTTGTATAGAGTGTGGTTGGGGGTTCAGCTAATGACAATTAAGGAAGACCCTCCCTTTGACCCTCGCACAATGAGGAAGCTCTGCTCTGTCACATGGCATCATGGGAGAAAGTATTATATAACTCCTTTAAAGGTTCATGAACACACCAGGATGTTTAAACATGCTCTGCTGTCAGAAGTGGGATTTGAACCCACGCCTCCAGAAGAGACTGCGACCTGAACGCAGCGCCTTGGACCTCTCGGCCATTCTGACCTAAAAACACCCAGGTCACGTGTAGCCGAGGACGTTCTGGGTTCTCTAGTTCATCTCATCTCACACCTTCAGAGACAATGGTGTCCTCAAGAACAAAATGGTAGGATTGACATCTGAAGCTCTCTCTTATGAGTCTTCCAGTGGAGAGGTCACCACTGTGGAGCAGGGGTGTCAAAAGCCCCGTTTCCACTGCACAAAAAGTACTGGGATAGAACGGTATAGTCTGTTACGGTTCACATTTCCACTGCAGGAATTTGTGATTTTCCTCTCCGTCGGGGTACCAGGACCATGGAACGGGTCTGAGTTTGAGGAGCTGATTGGTCAGTGGTTTACTACAATATTTTAATATGTAAGCTGGATGAATCCTCTGTTGTCAGTGTGGTCAGCTTTGCACTGTTTTTTTGTTTTGTTTTGTTTTTTCCTTTTCTTTTCTTTGCTACTCAACTTTCATGTTGGTCATGAAAGAGCAGATGTGAGGCTGGGGGGGACCGGGGCTCAGGACTTTGCATCACGTTGGAGCTTTCTGCTAGCAGCATAGCGTCAGCGTGCCGAGTCTGTCTTTGCATCGCGTCTGTGGTTTCTGTTCAAACGCGATGCTGCAGCGGTCAGTGTTCTGTTCAATGGTGGTCAGCGCTACTGCATCGCTGTGGTTAGTTATTTCTAGCTGCTGAAAGTAACTAAAAAAGCAACTTCTAATCTAATTGAGTTACTTTTAAAAACAAGCAATTAGTAAAATAATTGGGTTACTTTAAAAGGAGTAACTAGTAATCAGTAATCAGATTAGTTTTTCAAGGTAACTGTGGCAACACTGCTCAGTTCTCACGTTTGGTTTTTAAAACACCTTCGGTCCTTTAGCCTAAAACACACTGATGCTTCCTTTAGAACCTCCTTTAGCCTAAAACACACTGATGCTTCCTTTAGAACCTCCTTTAGCCTAAAACACACTGATGCTTCCTTTAGAACCTCCTTTAGCCTAAAACACACTGATGCTTCCTATAGAACCTCCTTTAGCCTAAAACACACTGATGCTTCCTTTACCAAAGGAGACCAGATCATGCTGCCCCACAATGCTTTGCGGCAACAACATTTAAAGGGACCCACTCATCCGAGCGTTCAGGGAAACTCACGATGTCTCAAAGCAGATCATGTTAAGTTACCAAAGCAATAATCTGCCTTGAACCACTTTCAATAATCTAAAGTCTCATGTGGTTGGACAGTTAGCTCAGCTGGTCAGAGTGTGGGGCTGTAAACGTCAAGGTCATAGGTTCAATTCCCAGGCAGGCCATAGAACTGACTGCTAACAAATAACTCTATGTGAGAACAGTGAACTTTTTATATTAATGAACACTCCTGATAATTTATCAAGGTTGTGAGTTTGTCAGTGTTTGATGGAAATACTTCAGTCATGGGACCACGTGGCCTAATGGACAAGGCGTCTGACTTCGGATCAGAAGATTGAGGGTTCAAATCCCTCCGTGGTTAGAAATATCTATCATGAAGTTAATGGAGTACCATTAGAGAGCCTCACAATAAAAACAGCATCTGATCTCCAGGCTCACATGGAATAACTACAAGCATTTCTGAAAATAAAGTAAATCTTGCTATTTGAGACAATAATGTCTGTCAGAGGAGCATAGAGAGTGAGCTACCAGCAGCTTCTCTCTGTGGAGGAGAACATCAGTCCTCACCTCCAGAGGAGCATAGAGAGTGAGCTACCAGCAGCTTCTCTCTGTGGAGGAGAACATCAGTCCTCACCTCCAGAGGAGCATAGAGAGTGAGCTACCAGCAGCTTCTCTCTGTGGAGGAGAACATCAGTCCTCACCTCCAGAGGAGCATAGAGAGTGAGCTACCAGCAGCTTCTCTCTGTGGAGGAGAACATCAGTCCTCACCTCCAGAGGAGCATAGAGAGTGAGCTACCAGCAGCTTCTCTCTGTGGAGGAGAACATCAGTCCTCACCTCCAGAGGAGCATAGAGAGTGAGCTACCAGCAGCATGACGAACCAACGCCTCTCCTTTTTAAAATGTGTTTTTTTGGGGGGGAAAAACCCTCCACAATGATCACCATTGCATCCTCTTCCTCCACCAGCTTTGTTGACTCTGGAATCACGTTTGATCTCCAGAGGTTTTTCAAGATTTCCCGTCTGATCTGGGGATGTTCACCAGTTAAATGTGTTGGTGTGTTGATGTTGCTGAGTGGCTGCACACCACACACTGTACCTCCAAAACTGTTACACCTGGGATTATTTATCACCGTCTGTGGTCTCTTAGGTTTGGGAAATCTGCCAACAATTTTATAATCCTGCCTAGTGAACCAGACTTTATGGTACCAAGAACAAGACTCATTACCAGGGAGACAGAGTCTTTACTCTCCGGCCCCTCGGCTCTGGAACTCAGGCAGGAAAACTCAATATCCTGTTTTAAATCTAGTCTTAAAACTCTTAAAACTTTTATTTCTTAGCTTTAATAAACTGATGTTCTCTTGTTTTTAGTTTCTATTTCTTCTTGTCCCTATTTTTTGTCAGTCTGTATTTCATTGTAGTACATTTTGTATTTTGTAACAGTTTAGAAAACTGCTCTAGAAATAAAGTGATCATGTTTGCTGGTTATATAACATCAGGAACTTTTCATACTTGATGGCATTAATATGATGAAGATAAACAGCAGCTCCACCAGAGTATTTCTCTACTGGACAGCAGCTCCTCAGGATATCAGTGATTTGACAATTGGGTGGAGATCATGAAAGCAACACTCCTCTGGATGGAGACTCCAGAGAACTGTTCTGCATTGACATAGACCATCAAGAGACACCTTAGTTTGATCCTACTGATGATGTCATCCTGCAATAGTCATCCTGCTCAGCATCTTTTCACCTGTCAAGTTTCTTCACAAAGAGCCTGAACAGGGACTTGAACCCTGGACCGTCAGATTAAAAGTCTGATGCTCTACCATCTGAGCTACCCAGGCCTGCCAACACAGTGTTGTGTCTCCATATGATTCTCACTTCTGAGTGACACGAAGCAGACACTAATGTAGCTCCTCATATGGAACCGTACCGATGTGCTAGCTACCACTACAGAGGGTGACGGTTGGTACGGTACTTTTGGTACACTGCACAACTTTAATGAGTGAAAACACATGAAAACCTGGACTGGATCATAATGTAGCAGCACATAGTGCAGGGTAGAAATGAGACACTTTGAGTATGACGGAGTTGGTGACACAGTGAAGCTCCCAGGGAGCTGATGGGGTCAAAGGTCATGGTCTGGACCCACAGTGGTGACCTCTCACCTTGGAGACTCATAATTGAGAGCTTCAGGTGCCAATTCTACCATTTTGTCCTTGAGGACACCACTGTCTGAAAGCAAAGCCCAACGTGGGGCTCGAACCCACAACCCTGAGATTAAGAGTCTCACGCTCTACCGACTGAGCTAGCCAGGCAACTTGTTCTGTCCTCATGGAAGGTTCCCTGTAATACCCTACACAGAAGACGACCACTGTTGACTGAGACTTGTTCACATTGTAAAAACTCCATTGTTGTCAGTGTGTCTGCTGCTGTTGTGTAAAAGTAAGACTTTTCTTGAACAGACAAGTTGTTGTCACTTGGAACGTTGTTGTGTAAATGTGATCTAAGACTCAGGTCAAAACCGACCCGTTAACATGTGACTGTCAGTCATTGAAATATCCATCAGTGTGTTATAGAAGGTCTTCAAGTTTCAATAAGCAATACAGACACACTTTTAACTGTTGTGTTACAAAACATGAATTTTATTTTATTCTCAATGTCAAAAACATGAGCAAGGCTTTTTCACAAAACATGTGAAAACAAGCATGCTGATCCTCTGAAACACACACACACACACACACACACACACACACACGCACACACACACGCACACACACACGCACACGCACACGCACACGCACACGCGCACACACACACACACACACACACACACACACACACACACACACACACACACACACACACACACACACACACACACACACACACACACACACATATCAGGATTCACTCTGATAGGATCAAAGGAGATCAGCGTCTGTTGCAGATCAAAGCATTGTCTTCAGCATTCACACAATAAAGGCCAATTCATGGTCCATAAGAAGAAGAAGAAAGTTCAGCACTCCAGGATCCTGCTGAACAAAATGACATCATTTCCTTGGACCAGCTCCTTGTGGCTGAAGAAATGAGTTTGGGCTGTGCCGACCGTCCTGGACCAACTGTTGAGGAGCTGCACTGCACAAACTTCAGCACTGACGTGTGCTGAGCATGCGTGTTCCAGCTCGCTAATAACTATCAGTCATGTTTTAATCACATTAACTTGTAACATCGCTACTGCAGGAGCACCGCAGCTTGTTGAAATGTCGGAGTGCAGGCTTACATGATGCACCTGAACGCATCACGAAAAGCACCAACTCCTGCAGTTAAAACCCGACCAACATGGCCGCTCATACAAAAACTCTCTTTTATTACTGAATCAGTTCAGTGAAATGTATTTCTGAAAGCACTGGAGGGGAGAAATAAACTGCAGTTGAAAAGTTAAAACGCTGCTTTACAGACGTGTGGCTGCTGTGAAATAAACAAGAACAAGAACGTTTTCAGAAAGTTGCATTCTCACAATTTCCATGGAACTTTTCAAAAAGTCTAGTTCTCCAGCAAAGTGTTTAGAATGTGTCACCTCTTGTTGCGTCTTGATTGCCAGCGTCAACCAAAGTGACTCAAAGTCTTCAGGAGCTTCTTCTCTGCTCTGACAAAGGTCGTCTGCTGGGCCTGCAAGTGTAAGGCTTCATCCACATGACGGAAAAAACATCTTTGTTCTCCCCAGCCTTCTCCAAAACAATTGTGTCCACACCTCACTATGAACACGGCTCAACACAAGGCTTCAGGGCATGTAGTACACATGCCAGGCCTTTAGGGGCGCTGTGACTCACCAAACACACCAAAAACACAGAAGACAGACCACATAGAAATTTAGAAGTAGATATCTGCTCATAAACCTCTATATAATTCTAGTTCTATAGGTCTATGGCTCCACTCCTCCTCCTCCTAGCGTCAGTAGCTTCTGCAGCTCCACTGGAGCTTGTAGTCCCTGATTGTTGGCTTGGAGAGAAAACTCTTGGACGACCAAACAACATCATCAGGGTGAAGGTGTGAGATGAGATGAACTAGAGAACCTAGAACGTCCTCGGCTACATGTGAGCTTCTGGTTTTTGGGTCAGAATGGCGGAGAGGTCACGGTCTCTTCTGGAGGCGTGGGTTCAAATCCCACTTCTGACAGCAGAGCATGTATTTTCAGTTGTATTATACTTTCTCCCATGATGCCATGTGACAGAGCAGAGCTGTCTCATTGTGGGAGGATCAAAGGGAGGGTCTTCCTTAATTGTCATTAGCTGAACCCCCAATCACAGTCTATACAGCTTGATTTGTGATTCTGTGACACCAAATAATATCGTCTCCTGACCTCCACCTCCTATGTTGCTCCTCCTTTTCTTCATCTTTTCTGTCAGGATTTAGTGTCAAAGTGATCAATGGGTTGCTTGAGATGTAAAAATATTGACGAAGCACTTTGTATGGAATGTTAGAATTGTTAGAAAATGAAGTGACTACAGGTCAGAGACTATTGATAGTTTGCTGCCAAAAACATATTTCAACAGTATTCCAGTTTAATCATGTTTTATTGAGAAATTGGAGAATGCTCTTCCAATGCTGCTCCCAACCTGCAGGGGGCAGTGCATCACAAACACACTTCCACCGCAGTATTGAATTAGAGCAGAAGAAGTAGACTTCTTCTCTGTGACACCAGCAGCTGATCCTGCAGTGGAGAGCGGAGCATCAACTATTGTTTCAAATTAAAGGTTCCCTCTGTTGAAGTGTGACACTGAAGCTAATTGACGTCTATGAGTCACATCTTGTGTTTTCAGTGTGGATGTGCAGCTTGATGCTTTTTGTGTCTTTAGAACCAAGTCTTCAGTCTTCCTCCTCTTCAGCTCCACCTTTTTTTCCTCACGTCTCCGTCCGTGTAGTCAGAAGAATTGGGAGGCACACGGAGCGGTGACGTCCACGTGAACAGGACTGCACTGAGGGGCGTGGCGGCTAAAATGATGTCATTTGGCTGCAGGAAGCCGTGAGGAGCTCGTGGACACGTCAAGCATAAGACAACCTTTACAGTGGAGACGTCACCAAAAAATGTTGATGAGCTGATAATGACCCTACAGTTGTAGAGTTACTTCACATAGCGAGCAGAACATAGTTCATTCTAGATCATTTTACTTTGAAAGCTCATGGCAGAGATCATTAAAGCATCAGTAACTAATAAAACATGACTAAACCCATAACCTGAACACAGTTACCATACATTTGGCAAAGTACCAATCCTACACAGCATGTATTATACTTAGAGATGCAGTAAAACACTGAACTCCATCTTGAATGCAGTAAAACTGTCTGTATTTATGATGAATTGGTACATAATCAAACAACGTTATCATAGTATCAAGTCATATTGGCTCCAGTATGGATGATTTATTAAGGTTGATAGTTGCTGGACGAACTTTAAAGAGTCTTTGGAATACAGTTTTCACAGTTCTTAAAAGTGACTCATTTTACATGATGGTAAAATAGACGGTCAAATAGACGTCCTCAATGACAGCCTGTTTAAAATGTCTATTTTCAACTAGTTCTGGCTGTCAAATAGATGTCCACAATAGGGACTGGACAGATGGACATGTCTTGGACGTCTATGGACGTTGCTTTCTCAGTGGGTTTGATCTACATCAGATGCTGATCTCCTTTGTTCTCCTTTGATCTCAGTACTGAGACACCATGGAGCCATGGAGACGCTGAGATGAAAGGATATTTATTCAAAGAAAAAGCAGCTTTATTCCGCCTCTTCAGCTTCACACTTGCAGTTTATTCTGGAAATACAAACCTCTAGTTTCAGTAGACTTCCTGTTTGATGGTGAATATTAAAGTTTGAGAGATATTATATATATACAGTAAAGCACAGGGGATGTAGCTCAGTGGGAGAGCGCATGCTTAGCATGTATGAGGTCCTGGGATCAATCCCCAGCTTCTCCAAGCTTTATGTCCAGAGCAGAAAGTAGATTAATAGTGATTTAGTTTACCCTGTTGTGATATTAAACATTTCATATCACAACAATCAAACATATAGAACAATCATCAAGACAAGTTCTATAAAGGAGTGGTTCTGCAGCTGGTGACCACAAACCATGATGCTGTTCTCCTGGTTCCTGGCTGATGTTCTGCTCACTTTAGAATGTTGTTAGTGTTTCAGTCCTGGAGGAGCAGGAGGCGTGTCGACAACCAACACAAGATGCTCAGGTTGTGCAGCTCATCCAAGATGGAACATCAATGAGCTGTGGCAAGAAGGTTTGCTGTGTCTCCCTGAACAGTGTCCAGAGCATGGAGGACATACCAGGCATGGAGACAGGCCAGGACACCAGGAGACATGGAGGGGGGGTAGGAGGGCAACAAGCCAGCAGCAGGACTGCTACCTCCTCCTTTGTGCAAGAAGGACCAGGAGGAGCTGCAAGAGCTGCAGAATGACCTCCAGCAGGACACTAATGTGATGTTTCTGCTCAAACTGTCAGAAACACACTTCACCAGGGTGCTATGAGGGCCCTCGTCCACAAGGGGGAGCTGTTCTTACAGCCCAACACCCTGCAGGGCCATTGGCATTTGCCAGAGAACAGCAATATTGGCAGATTGGCCATTGGAGCCCTGAGTTCTTCACTGATGAGAAGGTTCTCACTGAGCACATGTGACAGACGAGACAGAGTCTGGAGACGCTGTGGAGAACGTTCTGCTGCAGGAACATCCTCCATCATGAGCCGTGGAGAACGTTCTGCTGCAGGAACATCCTCCATCATGAGCCATGGAGAACGTTCTGCTGCAGGAACATCCTCCATCATGAGCCGTGGAGAACGTTCTGCTGCAGGAACATCCTCCATCATGAGCTGTGGAGAACGTTCTGCTGCAGGAACATCCTCCAGCATGAGCCGTGGAGAACGTTCTGCTGCAGGAACATCCTCCATCATGAGCCATGGAGAACGTTCTGCTGCAGGAACATCCTCCATCATGAGCCGTGGAGAACGTTCTGCTGCAGGAACATCCTCCATCATGAGCTGTGGAGAACGTTCTGCTGCAGGAACATCCTCCAGCATGAGCCGTGGAGAATGTTCTGCTGCAGGAACATCCTCCATCATGACACTTGTGGTCACACACACACACACACACACACCCTCTTTCTTTGTACACAGTGTTGCTGTTTAGTAGATTAGATCTCCTGTTAGATGACGTTGTTAGTTGATTGTATTGATTTATGATATGATTTATGAATTATTTATGAATTAATGTATTTGTGTAAATAAACACCTGTTAGCTGAATTGATGGATTCCTGGTAATTATTGTGTATTTATTGTTGATAATTCACTGGTTTGTAACAGTCTGAGCTAGAATCTCACACCTTCCTTGTTATTTAAGATTGTTATATTTTGCACAGGAATATTAACTAACTTAAATTACCTTTTTACAAACGAGACTGATATTTTGGTATTAGATATTTCCAGTTTAGCTGGTGGTGCCCCAGTGGGGTGGGACTTACTCCCTTCTAAACAATCACATGTCTGTATTCCTTAAAGTTGCTCAAAAGAGTTCAATTCAACACATATTCTCATTTTAATGATCAAATCAAGGAAAATATAAAAATAGAAGAACGTAACATAATCATAATCTACTTATTGATGTTAGACATAAAACTTGGAGAAGCTGGGGATTGAACACAGGACCTCATACATGCAAAGAATGTGCTCTACCACTGAGCTACATCCTCTGTCTTCTAGCTTCTTAAGCTGGATCAGTTGGTAGAGCCTGAGACCCTTAAGCTCAGGGTTGTGGGTTCAAGTCCCACAATGGGCAGAGCTCTCTATTGAGACAGTGGTGTCCTTGAGGACAGAATGGTGGACGTGAGATCTGAACCTGACAGTTGAGAAGTCACCAGTGTGGATCTAGAGTTCTCAAAGTAGTGATGGTGGTATAGTGGAGAGCATAACTGCCTTCCAAGCAGTTGACCCGGGTTTGATTCCCGGCCATCACAGAGGAGAGACTTTCCTCTACATGTTTTGATGTTGGATATTTTTCAGTTCTTTCAAACCTTTATTCAAAGGCTCAATGTACGTCCAACAAGTCCCTCCTAACTTTTTCTTTTCCTTTTCTAGGGCCAGGAGTGTCCACTGCTGGAAACTCTGCTGGAGGTCAACAGGGTCATGTGACACATTTGACTACAAGCAGCAACTCAATCCAGAGACTAGAGAATCTGCATTTCCCGCGGCAAATGCATGATAGTGTGAATGCTGCTAAAGATGGTAAAAGACAGTAGGTGGTGGGGTTTGCCTTCCAAATGCCAACATTCCCAGTTTCAGGGGTTTAGGTTGTTTTATTGACTGAAATCAGGAAGAAGAAGTAACAAGACACCATTCAGCTCCTCATATGCCTCATATCTTTCTCCATCTTTTTCTCAACTGTGATCAAATGTAAAGATGTGTTTGCAGTACATCTGACACCAGGTAAAGCAGCACTAAAAATGCCCTGCAGGAGGCGCTGTGGCTTAGCTGGTCAAAGTGCCTGTCTAGTAAACTGGAGGTCCTGGGTTCAAATCCCAGCAGTGCCTCACAACATTAATTCAATGAACCTTTAATTCTATAACAATGTGCTCTCTAGCGCCACCTCCAGTCACTAAAATGACCAATGTCCTCCACAGCCATGGTGTGATCTCTCTAGGAATGTCGTAGAGATCAAACCAAAACTCCCATTGGAAACCCTGAGAAAAAAACTGCTCCATTTATTGTAGCAATGAATGATTGTAGAAAAAGCTCTTTATGTATTTATTTCTAAATGTGGCCTTAGTAACTTCTGAAGGGTCAAATCAGGGTTTCATGATGAACTCATAAACACTGGTGCTAAAAGGGGGTTAGCACTATACGTGGCTCATAGTGGCTCTGTTGTGCTACAAGGAGCCACGTTGCTACTTTCTGTATTTAACAGCTTTGTGTGCAGGTGTCTACATGAAACAGGAAATGGTGTGTAAGGTGCAGTACGGCGTGGCTCCGCCCCTCCACCATGTGACAGTGTCTCAGTTTTTTGCTGAATAACTCGTCCTGCACTGCTGGAGCACAGACACAAAAAGAACATCAGGAAGACGTTGTTATGACTTTTGTTAATGATTCACATAACTGCTTCCAAACACAATTGAAAAAACTAGCAAAACAATGTCCCATACAAAGTGATGAGAGAGGTTCCTCATGGAAGAGATGAAAGGAGACTAAAGGTGATCAGCGTCTGTTGCCATGGAGACACTAAGAACAAAGGAGAGGCAGACACACTATTTCATCTGGAATTGTCTTGTTTTAAGCACTGAAGGTGTTTTAAAAAACCAAGCGTGAGAACTGAGCAGTGTTGTCACAGGTACCTTGAAGAAGGTTCATTCATCACTTTGAAGGAACGGAAATTGGAACATCCAGTTAGAACTCTGGTGGTCATGAGGAAGTGGTTTAGTGGCACAACTTAGCAGTTCAGATGCTAAAAGTGGCTATGTGTGTGTTTATATAACCACAATTAGATAACATGAGCGGAAGGTGGATGTACCCTCGTGAGGTCAGGCTCATGAAGAGAGAGGAGGAAAACTGCAGTAGTCTTTGCCTAAACTGCTGGTCTCACAATGAGTCTGAGGATCTCATCTGGTACCTCATGGCAGTCAGGGTTCCTCTGGCTAGAACAAGGAGGCTGTGGGCCATACAAAGAAATGCCTCCCTACACCAACACTGACCCAGCGCCAAACCACTCATGCTGGAGGACGTTGCTGCAGCAGAACGTTCTCCAGGGCTCATGATGGAGGATGTTCCTGCAGCAGAACGTTCTCCACGGCTCATGATGGAGGAGGTTCCTGCAGCAGAACGTTCTCCATGGCTCATGATGGAGGATGTTCCCGCAGCAGAACGTTCTCCACGGCTCATGATGGAGGATGTTCCTGCAGCAGAACGTTCTCCACAGCGTCTCCAGACTCTGTCTCGTCTGTCACATGTGCTCAGTGAGAACCTTCTCATCAGTGAAGAACTCAGGGCTCCAATGGCCAATCTGCCAATATTGCTGTTCTCTGGCAAATGCCAATGGCCCTGCAGGGTGTTGGGCTGTAAGAACAGCTCCCCCTTGTGGACGAGGGCCCTCATAGCACCCTGGTGAAGTGTGTTTCTGACAGTTTGAGCAGAAACATCACATTAGTGTCCTGCTGGAGGTCATTCTGCAGCTCTTGCAGCTCCTCCTGGTCCTTCTTGCACAAAGGAGGAGGTAGCAGTCCTGCTGCTGGCTTGTTGCCCTCCTACCCCCCCTCCATGTCTCCTGGTGTCCTGGCCTGTCTCCATGCCTGGTATGTCCTCCATGCTCTGGACACTGTTCAGGGAGACACAGCAAACCTTCTTGCCACAGCTCATTGATGTTCCATCTTGGATGAGCTGCACAACCTGAGCATCTTGTGTTGGTTGTCGACACGCCTCCTGCTCCTCCAGGACTGAAACACTAACAACATTCTAAAGTGAGCAGAACATCAGCCAGGAACCAGGAGAACAGCATCATGGTTTGTGGTCACCAGCTGCAGAACCACTGCTTTATACGAGTTGTCTTGATGATTGTTTGATTATCAAGGGACACTAAATCACTATTAATCTACTTTCTGCTCTGGACATAAAGCTTGGAGAAGCTGGGGATTGATCCCAGGACCTCATACATGCTAAGCATGCACTCTCCCACTGAGCTACATCCCCTGTGCTCTACTGTAGCTATATATAATATCACTCAAACTTTAATATTCGCCATCAAACAGGAAGTCTACTGAAACTAGATGTTTGTATTTCCAGAATAAACTGCAAGTGTGAAGCTGAAGAGGCTGAATGAAGCTGCTTTCTCCTTTGAATAAATATCATTTCATCTCAGCGTCTCCATGGCTCCATGGTGTCTCAGTACTGAGATCAAAGGAGAACAAAGGAGATCAGCATCTGATGTAGATCAAAGCCACTGAGCAAGCAACATCCATAGATGTCCAAGACATGTCCATCTGTCCAGTCCCTATTGTGGACGTCTATTTGACAGCCAGAACTAGTTGAAAATAGACATTTTAAACAGGCTTTAATGCAGGACGTCTATTTTATCATCTGTTTCACTGTCATGTAAAATGAGTCACATTCAAGAACTGTGACAACTGTATTCCAAAGATTCTTTAAAGTACGTCCAGCAACTATCAACCTTAATAAATCATCCATACTGGAGCCAATATGACTTGATACTATGATAACGTTGTTTGATTATGTACCAATTCATCATAAATACACTGAAAGACAGTTTTACTGCATTCAAGATGGAGTTCAGTGTTTTACTGCATCTCTAAGTATAATACATGCTGTGTAGGATTGGTACCTTGCCCAATGTATGGTAACTGTGTTCAGGTTATGGGTTTAGTCATGTTTTATTAGTTACTGATGCTTTAATGATCTCTGCCATGAGCTTTCAAAGTAAAATGATCTAGAATGAACTATGTTCTGCTCGCTATGTGAAGTAACTCTACAACTGTAGGATCATTATCAGCTCATCAACATTTTTTGGTGACGTCTCCACTGTAAAGGTTGTCTTATGCTTGACGTGTCCACGAGCTCCTCACGGCTTCCTGCAGCCAAATGACATCATTTTAGCCGCCACGCCCCTCAGTGCAGTCCTGTTCACGTGGACGTCACCGCTCCGTGTGCCTCCCAATTCTTCTGACTACACGGACGGAGACGTGAGGAAAAAAAGGTGGAGCTGAAGAGGAGGAAGACTGAAGACTTGGTTCTAAAGACACAAAAAGCATCAAGCTGCACATCCACACTGAAAACACAAGATGTGACTCATAGACGTCAATTAGCTTCAGTGTCAGACTTCAACAGAGGGAACCTTTAATTTGAAACAATAGTTGATGCTCCGCTCTCCACTGCAGGATCACCTGCTGGTGTCACAGAGAAGAAGTCTACTTCTTCTGCTCTAATTTAATACTGCGGTGGAAGTGTGTTTGTGATGCACTGCCCCCTGCAGGTTGGGAGCAGGAGCCGCTGGATGAGAGAAATGAAAACGTTTAGTTGCATCATGGTGGTCCGTTTACACAACAACCATGCTTGAAGCCCTGAAAACAGGATTTTGTGAAAACGCTCCTCCATCTCCGTAGACGGTCCCTAAAAGTGTTCCTGAATTCAAAGTGTGTCTCACAGTATATCTCATGTGTTTTGGAAGAGCATTCTCCAATTTCTCAATAAAACATGATTAAACTGGAATACTGTTGAAATATGTTTATGGCAGCGAACTATCAATAGTCTCTGACCTGTAGTCACTTCATTTTCTTACAATTCTAACATTCCATACAAAGTGCTTTGTCAATATTTTTACATCTCAAGCAACCCATTGATCACTTTGACACTAAATCCTGACAGAAAACATGAAGAAAAGGAAGAGCAAAATAGGAGGTGGAGGTCAGGAGATGATATTATTTGGTGTCACAGAATCACAAATCAAGCTGTATGGAGTGTGATTGGGGGTTCAGCTAATGACAATTAATGGAGACCCTCTCTTTGATCCTCCCACAATGAGACAGCTCTGCTCTGTCACATGGCATCATGGGAGAAAGTGTAATACAACTTAAAACACATGCTCTGCTGTCAGAAGTGGGATTTGAACCCACGCCTCCTGAAGAGACTGAAACCTGAATACATCGCCTTGGACCGCTCGGCCATTCTGACCCAAAAACAAGAAGCTCACATGTAGCCGAGGACGTTCTAGGTTCTCTAGTTCATCTCATCTCACACCTTCACCCTGATGATGTTGTTTGATCGTCCAAGAGTTTTCTCTCCAAGCCAACAATCAGGGACTACAAGCTCCAGTGGAGCTGCAGAAGCTACTGACGCTAGGAGGAGGAGGAGTGGAGCCATAGACCTATAGAACTAGAATTATATAGAGGTTTATGAGCAGATATCTACTTCTAAATTTCTATGTGGTCTGTCTTCTGTGTTTTTGGTGTGTTTGGTGAGTCACAGCGCCCCTAAAGGCCTGCATGTGTACTACATGGCCTGAAGCCTTGTGTTGAGCCGTGTTCATAGTGAGGTGTGGACAGAATTGTTTTGGAGAAGGCTGGGGAGAACAAAGAGGTTTTTTTCGTCATGTGGATGAAGCCTTACACTTGCAGGCCCAGCAGACGACCTTTGTCAGAGCAGAGAAGAAGCTCCTGAAGACTTTGAGTCACTTTGGTTGACGCTGGCAATCAAGACGCAACAAGAGGTGACACATTCTAAACACTTTGCTGGAGAACTAGAATTTTTGAAAAGTTCCATAGAAATTGTGAGAATGCAACTTTCTGAAAACGTTCTTGCTCTTGTTTATTTCACAGCAGCCACACGTCTGTAAAGCAGCGTTGTAACTCTTCAACTGCAGTTTATTTCTCACCTCCAGTGCTTTCAGAAATACATTTCACTGAACTGATTCAGTAATAAAAGAGAGTTTTTGTATGAGCGGCCATGTTGGTCTGGTTTTAACTGCAGGAGTTGGTGCTTTTCGTGATGCGTTCAGGTGCATCACGTAAGCCTGCACTCCGACATTTCAACAAGCTGCGGTGCTCCTGCAGTAGCGATGCTACAAGTTAACGTGATTAAAATATGACTGATAGATATTAGCGAGCTGGAACACGCATGCTCAGCACACGTCAGTGCTGAAGTTTGTGCAGTGCAGCTCCTCAACAGTTGGTCCAGGACGGTCGGCACAGCCCAAACTCATTTCTTCAGCCACAAGGAGCTGGTCCAAGGAAATGATGTCATTTTGTTCAGCAGGATCCTGGAGTGCTGAACTTTCTTCTTCTTCTTATGGAGGATGAATTGGCCTTTATTGTGTGAATGCTGAAGACAATGCTTTGATCTGCAACAGACGCTGATCTCCTTTGATCCTATCAGAGTGAATCCTGATATGTGTGTGTGAGTGTGTGTGTGTGTGTGTGTGTGTGTGTGTGTGTGTGTGTGTGTGTGTGTGTGTGTGTGTGTGTGTGTGTGTGTGTGTGTGTGTGTGTGTGTGTGTGTGTGTGTGTGTGTGTGTGTGTGTGTGTGTGTGTGTGTTTCAGAGGATCAGCATGCTTGTTTTCACATGTTTTGTGAAAAAGCCTTGCTCATGTTTTTGACATTGAGAATAAAATAAAATTCATGTTTTGTAACACAACAGTTAAAAGTGTGTCTGTATTGCTTATTGAAACTTGAAGACCTTCTATAACACACTGATGGATATTTCAATGACTGACAGTCACATGTTAACGGGTCGGTTTTGACCTGAGTCTTAGATCACATTTACACAACAACGTTCCAAGTGACAACAACTTGTCTGTTCAAGAAAAGTCTTACTTTTACACAACAGCAGCAGACACACTGACAACAATGGAGTTTTTACAATGTGAACAAGTCTCAGTCAACAGTGGACGTCTTCTGTGTAGGGTATTACAGGGAACCTTCCATGAGGACAGAACAAGTTGCCTGGCTAGCTCAGTCGGTAGAGCATGAGACTCTTAATCTCAGGGTCGTGGGTTCGAGCCCCACGTTGGGCTTTACTTTCAGACAGTGATGTCCTCAAGAACAAAATGGTAGAATTGGTACCTGAAGCTCTCAATTATGAGTCTCCCAGGTGAGTGGTCACCACTGTGGGTCCAGACCGTGACCTTTGACCCCAACTGTGTTGTGTCACCAACTCCTTCATACTCAGTGTCTCATTTCTACCCTGCACTATGTGCTGCTACGTTGTGATCCAGTCCAGGTTTTCATGTGTTTTCACTCATTAAAGTTGTGCAGTGTACCAAAAGTACCGTACCAACCGTCACCCTCTGTAGTGGTAGCTAGCACATCGGTACGGTTCCATAAGGAGGAGCTACAATGCAGCGTCTGAATCCTGACAATAACGCTGCTCAATACTTTGTTACACAAAGACTCTTCTTGAGTGTCATGATTCATTTATATGAGCTTCATTCTCCTCATGCATATGTCTGACCTATTCATGGAATTCTCATGTATCAAACAGTACCAGATAGTACTACTACCACTATCAAAAAGTACCAGATAGTACTACTACCACTACCAAACAGTACCAGATAGTACTACTACCACTATAAAACAGTACCAGATAGTACTACTACCACTATCAAAAAGTACCAGATAGTACTACTACCACTACCAAACAGTACCAGATAGTACTACTACCACTACCAAACAGTAGCCGATAGTACTACTACCACTACCAAACAGTACCAGATAGTACTACTACCACTACTAAACAGTACCAGATAGTACTACTACACAACCAAACAGTACCAGATAGTACTACTACCACTACCAAACAGTACCAGATAGTACTACTACCACTACTAAACAGTACCAGATAGTACTACTACCACTATCAAACAGTACCAGATAGTACTACTACCACTCTCAAACAGTACCAGATAGTACTACTACCACTATCAAACAGTACCAGATAGTACTACTACCACTACCAAACAGTACCAGATAGTACTACTACCACTACCAAACAGTACCAGAGAGTACTACTACCACTACCAAACAGTACCAGATAGTACTACCACTATCAAACAGTACCAGATAGTACTACTACCACTATCAAACAGTACCAGATAGTACTTCTACCACTACCAAGCAGTACCAGATAGTACTACTACACTACCAAACAGTACCAGCTAGTATTACTACCACTATCAAACAGTACCAGATAGTACTACTACCACTATCAAACAGTACCAGATAGTACTTCTACCACTACCAAACAGTACCAGCTAGTATTACTACCACTACCAAACAGTGCCAGATAGTACTACTACCACTATCAAACAGTACCAGAGATTACTACTACCACTACCAAACAGTACCAGATAGTACTACTACCACTACCAAACAGTACCAGATTGTACTACTACCACTATCAAACAGTACCAGAGATTACTACTACCACTACCAAACAGTACCAGATAGTACTACTACCACTACCAAACAGTACCAGATAGTACTACTACCACTACCAAACAGTACCAGATAGTACTACTACACTACCAAACAGTACCAGCTAGTATTACTACCACTACCAAACAGTACCAGATAGTACTACTACCTCTACCAAACAGTACCAGATAGTACTACTACCACTACCAAACAGTACCAGAGAGTACTACTACCACTACCAAACAGTACCAGATAGTACTACTACACTACCAAACAGTACCAGCTAGTATTACTACCACTACCAAACAGTACCAGATAGTACTACTACCTCTACCAAACAGTACCAGATAGTACTACTACCACTACCAAACAGTACCAGAGAGTACTACTACCACTACCAAACAGTACCAGATAGTACTACCACTATCAAACAGTACCAGATAGTACTACTACCACTATCAAAGAGTACCAGATAGTACTACTACCACTACCAAACAGTACCAGATAGTACTACTACACTACCAAACAGTAGCAGATAGTACTACTACCACTACCAAACAGTACCAGATAGTACTACCACTATCAAACAGTACCAGATAGTACTACTACCACTATCAAAGAGTACCAGATAGTACTACTACCACTACCAAACAGTACCAGATAGTACTACTACACTACCAAACAGTAGCAGATAGTACTACTACCACTACCAAACAGTACCAGATAGTACTACCACTATCAAACAGTACCAGATAGTACTACTACCACTATCAAACAGTACCAGATAGTACTACTACCACTACCAAACAGTACCAGGTGAACTGAGCCTTTCAGCCAAAACAAACTGAGGAATTTAGGGCTGGTCTTTGATCAGTCCATGTCACTGGAGCAACATTGTAGACAGCTGTTAAAAAACTGCTTTTTCCAGTTGTGTAACGTCTACAAGCTCAGGGGCCTCATTTATAAACGTTGCGTACGCACAAAAGAATGCGTACGCCACTCTCTACGCAAACCGTGGGATTTATAAAAAGAGAACTTGACGGGAAAATGTGCGGTCCACCACGCCAACTCTGACCCATGCGTACGCACATAACTGGGGGAAGGAGAAACTGCGCCACCGATGGCAGAAGAAAGAAACGGGAGAAACTGTGTGAAAAAACCGATGGTGTAAAATAAATAGTTATATGACCTCATATATGGACAGTTTATTTGCAAGAAGTGGATAGTAAAAAATAAAATTTCTACAATGAATAAACAAACATACTCCCTGGAGTGCACACGGGAAACATATGATTAAGACAATAGTAAGACAACAGTAGGGTAAATGATGTTTACACTGATATGAATGCAGTGTAACATCCTATATCATATAGCTCATATAGCAGTGTTGGGCGCAGACTGGAGGCTGTACGTGATGGGTGGCTTCTAGGTACGGAGAATTACTGTGGAAATCCTGAGACTTGCAATTTTGTAGGAGTGTTTAACCCGTTCAGCGACCTTGCAGGCGACAGTGGAGAACCCTAACCCTCAAGCGGTGGCTGCTCACCCCTTTTCCTAACCCACAAGGCGCAGAGGAGAGGACCTAGAATCTGCGCCACAGCCAGGCGCGCAGTATTGTGGAGCGCACCATCGGGCTCCTGAAGGGCAGGCGGCGGTGTCCCCAGGGCCGCCCCTGGCCAAGTGGGGGCCCTAAGCAGGATTTTATTTTGGGGCCCCCCTTCCAATAACATAATAATACTAACTAGAAAATTCCCGCGGAAATTTTATTGTGCCTGCCACCTGCCGCCCCCTGCTGCCGAGCGAGGTAGTGTGAAAAATACATGGAAATCATGTCATTAGCTAGTGATTCTCGATCGCAGCGCCAGCATGAGGCTACACTCTAAATTTCAGCTCATTTGAACAAACTTTTTAGCATGCGATGCTAACAGCTAACACCGATTTAAGTGCGTGGAAACCATGTGGTCAGCTAGTAATTCTCGATCGCAGCGCCACCATGAGGCCACCCTCCAAATTTCAGCTCATTTGAACAAACTTGTTAGCATGCGATGCTAACACAAGCGATTTAAGTACGTGGAAACCATGTCATTAGCTAGTGTTTCTCGATCGCAGCGCCAGCACGAGTCCACCCTCCAAATTTGAGCTCATTTGAACAAACTTGTTAGCATGAGATGCTAACACCTGCGATTTGCCTGAAAAGCGCAGAAGTTACCTCCCAGGTGTGGCTGACCTGGAATCTGGAGTTTTATGACATTCTGAGATGGTAGGCCAATTAGCTTAGCGCGGCGGCTAACTAGCTAGTGCGCCGTGATCGCAGCACCCCCATGAGGCCACCCTCCAAATTTCAGCTCAATTGAACAAACTTTGTAGCATGCTAATTGGCATGCTAACAAGTGTTGATGCTGAGTCATTGCCATCAGCATTAAAATGCATTGAAAAGTATGGTGCCTAAGCTACTGTGTGTGTGTGAGCACTGTGTGGTCAGCCATCATGTTACTGGTCCAGTCAATCAGAGGAGCCATGTGTGTTGCCAGGCAGATTTGGAGCAGCTTGTGTGATGTCATGGAGCCGGCTCCTGATTGACAAGCTGCTGCAGGTGCAGAGACTATGAGACGTTATCTGAGGGAAGAAGGGGTTTAAGTACAAACGCAGGTCCCGAACAACTGCTTATAGTTGGAGAACCGTGACACTTGGGTGAAAAATTCCTTCACCGTGGGCGTCGGGAGAAGTTGAAGGACGTGCGGTGTGGTTTTCGTGTGCTCACGAGGTTCCGTCTCCCCGTGAGGACTTGAAACAAATGGCTGAACTTTGGGGATTTGGGGAGAAAATGACTCGTCAAAATGTATTGGCGCGGATGAGACAGAATCCTGCGCTCCCTATCAATTAAGTCCCCTGCAGGGAGAACCGTGTCTCTCTGAGACAAAAGTGTCCCCTCGTGAGAAGCACAAGGCCTGTGGCTACAATTTGATGTATAATATGTTGAGAAAGACGAAGAAATGTGTCTGTGGTGACGAGATAAAAACTTTTTTTTGTTTGTAAAACGGCAGTTTCTCTCACTCTGACCGAAATCTTCCCACTCTAACTTTTCACATACACACCCATACAAAACTGGAAAAAGGAGGGAAAACTTGATGACATTGAAAGGCTGACAGTTGAAAATTGGTGAAACTTTTGAAAAATCTGAGGACATATCTGAATACAGAACAAGTGCGGCAACGTTTTAAGAGTAAGTTTGAGTCTGTAGCTGAATATTTGGCGACGTGATGTGGCGTGGAAAAAGTGTGATGTTTTTTTCTGTTTTTTCTTGGCTCCCATGTTAAGCGGATGTAAAAATCATCGCCGTTTTTTACGTGTTGTTCGGAAGCCGTTTGCGATATCCACAATCCAAATGGATGCACAGGATTCCCGATAACTCCCTACGTAGCGATATGCTTTTGTATACGTACTCCAAACGGTGCGGGACTAGTAGTTCGGCAAACTTTGTGCGGCAGAGGAAGAATAATAACTAGAAAATTCCCGCGGAAATTTTATTGTGCCTGCCACCTGCCGCCCCCTGCTGCCGAGCGAGTTAGTGTGAAAAATACGTGGAAATCATGTCATTAGCTAGTGATTCTCGATCGCAGCGGCAGCACGAGGCTACACTCTAAATTTCAGCTCATTTGAACAAACTTTTTAGCATGCGATGCTAACAGCTAATACCGATTTAAGTGCGTGGAAACCATGTGGTCAGCTACTAATTCTCGATCGCAGCGCCACCACGAGGCCACCCTCCAAATTTCAGCTAATTTAAACAAACTTGTTAGCATGCGATGCTAACACCAGCGATTTAAGTACGTGGAAACCATGTCATTAGCTAGTGATTCTCGATCGCAGCGCTACCACGAGGCCACCCTCCAAATTTCAGCTCATTTGAACAAACTTGTTAGCATATGATGCTAGCAGCTAACAGCGATTTAAGTGCGTGGAAACCATGTGGTCAGCTAGTAATTCTCGATCGCAGCGCCACCACGAGGCCACCCTCCAAATTTCAGCTCATTTAAACAAAGTTGTTAGCATGCGATGCTAACACAAGCGATTTAAGTACGTGGAAACCATGTCATTAGCTAGTGTTTCTCGATCGCAGCGCCAGCACGAGTCCACCCTCCAAATTTGAGCTCATTTGAACAAACTTGTTAGCATGAGATGCTAACACCTGCGATTTGCCTGAAAAGCGCAGAAGTTACCTCCCAGGTGTGGCTGACCTGGAATCTGGAGTTTTATGACATTCTGAGATGGTAGGCCAATTAGCTTAGCGCGGCGGCTAACTAGCTAGTGCGCCGTGATCGCAGCACCCCCATGAGGCCACCCTCCAAATTTCAGCTCAATTGAACAAACTTTGTAGCATGCTAATTGGCATGCTAACAAGTGTTGATGCTGAGTCATTGCCATCAGCATTAAAATGCATTGAAAAGTATGGTGCCTAAGCTACTGTGTGTGTGTGAGCACTGTGTGGTCAGCCATCATGTTACTGGTCCAGTCAATCAGAGGAGCCATGTGTGTTGCCAGGCAGATTTGGAGCAGCTTGTGTGATGTCATGGAGCCGGCTCCTGATTGACAAGCTGCTGCAGGTGCAGAGACTATGAGACGTTATCTGAGGGAAGAAGGGGTTTAAGTACAAACGCAGGTCCCGAACAACTGCTTATAGTTGGAGAACCGTGACACTTGGGTGAAAAATTCCTTCACCGTGGGCGTCGGGAGAAGTTGAAGGACGTGCGGTGTGGTTTTCGTGTGCTCACGAGGTTCCGTCTCCCCGTGAGGACTTGAAACAAATGGCTGAACTTTGGGGATTTGGGGAGAAAATGACTCGTCAAAATGTATTGGCGCGGATGAGACAGAATCCTGCGCTCCCTATCAATTAAGTCCCCTGCAGGGAGAACCGTGTCTCTCTGAGACAAAAGTGTCCCCTCGTGAGAAGCACAAGGCCTGTGGCTACAATTTGATGTATAATATGTTGAGAAAGACGAAGAAATGTGTCTGTGGTGACGAGATAAAAACTTTTTTTTGTTTGTAAAACGGCAGTTTCTCTCACTCTGACCGAAATCTTCCCACTCTAACTTTTCACATACACACCCATACAAAACTGGAAAAAGGAGGGAAAACTTGATGACATTCAAAGGCTGACAGTTGAAAATTGGTGAAACTTTTGAAAAATCTGAGGACATATCTGAATACAGAACAAGTGCGGCAACGTTTTAACAGTAAGTTTGAGTCTGTAGCTGAATATTTGGCGACGTGATGTGGCGTGGAAAAAGTGTGATGTTTTTTTCTGTTTTTTCTTGGCTCCCATGTTAAGCGGATGTAAAAATCATCGCCGTTTTTTACGTGTTGTTCGGAAGCCGTTTGCGATATCCATAATCCAAATGGATGCACAGGATTCCCGATAATTCCCTAATTAGCGATATGCGTTTTGTCTACGTACTCCAAACGGTGTGGGACTAGTAGGCTTGCAAACTTTGTGCGGCAGAGGAAGAAAAATAAAAATAATAATAATAATAAAAAAAAACGGCGCTTTCCCAGGATTGTAATAATTGTGCGACGCCTCTTACAGAGGCAGGCACAATTAACTAGAAAATTCCCGCGGAAATTTTATTGTGCCTGCCACCTGCCGCCCCCTGCTGCCGAGCGAGGTAGTGTGAAAAATACGTGGAAATCACGTCATTAGCTAGTGATTCACGATCGCAGCGGCAGCACGAGGCTACACTCTAAATTTCAGCTCATTTGAACAAACTTTTTAGCATGCGATGCTAACAGCTAACACCGATTTAAGTGCGTGGAAACCATGTGGTCAGCTAGTAATTCTCGATCGCAGCGCCACCACGAGGCCACCCTCCAAATTTCAGCTCATTTGAACAAACTTGTTAGCATGCGATGCTAACACCTGCAATATAAGTACGTGCAAACCATGTCATTAGCTAGTGATTCTCGATCGCAGCGCCAGGACGAGGCCACCCTCCAAATTTCAGCTCATTTGAACAAACTTATTACCATGAGATGCTAACAGCTAACAGCGATTTAAGTGCGTGGAAACCATGTGGTCAGCTAGTAATTCTCGATCGCAGCGCCACCACGAGGCCACCCTCCAAATGTCAGCTCATTTAAACAAAGTAGTTAGCATGCGATGCTAACACCAGCGATTTAAGTACGTGGAAACCATGTCATTAGCTAGTGATTCTCGATCGCAGCGCCAGCACGAGTCCACACTCCAAATTTGAGCTCATTTGAACAAACTTGTTAGCATGAGATGCTAACACCTGCGATTTGCCTGAAAAGAGCAGAAGTTACCTCCCAGGTGTGGCTGACCTGGAATCTGGAGTTTTATGACATTCTGAGATGGTAGGCCAATTAGCTTAGCGCGGCGGCTAACTAGCTAGTGCGCCGTGATCGCAGCACCCCCATGAGGCCACCCTCCAAATTTCAGCTCAATTGAACAAACTTTGTAGCATGCTAATTGGCATGCTAACAAGTGTTGATGCTGAGTCATTGCCATCAGCATTAAAATGCATTGAAAAGTATGGTGCCTTAGCTACTGTGTGTGTGTGAGCACTGTGTGGTCAGCCATCATGTTACTGGTCCAGTCAATCAGAGGAGCCATGTGTGTTGCCAGGCAGATTTGGAGCAGCTTGTGTGATGTCATGGAGCCGGCTCCTGATTGACAAGCTGCTGCAGGTGCAGAGACTATGAGACGTTATCTGAGGGAAGAAGGGGTTTAAGTACAAACGCAGGTCCCGAACAACTGCTTATAGTTGGAGAACCGTGACACTTGGGTGAAAAATTCCTTCACCGTGGGCGTCGGGAGAAGTTGAAGGACGTGCGGTGTGGTTTTCCTGTCCTCACGAGGTTCCGTCTCCCCGTGAGGACTTGAAACAAATGGCTGAACTTTGGGGATTTGGGGAGAAAACGTCTCCGCAAAATACATGGGAGCGGGTTACAGAAAATCCTGCGCTCCCTGTCAATTAAGTCCACTGGAGGGAGAACCGTGTCTCTCTGAGACAAAAGTGTCCCCTCGTGAGAAACACAAGGCCTGTAGCTACATTTTGATGTATAATATGTTGAGAAAGACAAAGAAATGTGGCCGTGGCGACGAGATAAAAACTTTTTTTTTTCTGTAAAACGGCAGTTTCTCTCCCTCTAACTGACATCTCACCCTCTAGCTTTTCCACATACACACCCATACAAAACTGGAAAAAGGAGGGAAAAGTTGATGACATTTGAAGGCTCACAGTTTAAAACTGGTGAAACTTTTGAAAAATCTGAGGATATATCTGAATGCAGAACAAGTGCGGCAACGTTTTAAGAGTAAGTTTGAGTCTGTAGCTGAAAATTTGGCGACGTGATGTGGCGTGGAAAAAGTGTGATTTTTTTTCTTGTTTTTCTTGGCTCCCATGTTAAGCGGATGTAAAAATCATCGCCGTTTTTTACGTGTTGTTCGGAAGCCGTTTGCGATATCCACAATCCAAATGGATGCACAGGATTCCCGATAATTCCCTACGTAGCGATATGCTTTTGTATACGTACTCCAAACGGTGCGGGACTAGTAGTTCGGCAAACTTGGTGTGGCAGAGGAAGAATAATAATACTAGAAAATTCCCGCGGAAATTTTATTGTGCCTGCCACCTGCCGCCCCCTGCTGCCGAGCGAGGTAGTGTGAAAAATACGTGGAAATCATGTCATTAGCTAGTGATTCTCGATCGCAGCGCCAGCACGAGGCTACACTCTAAATTTCAGCTCATTTGAACAAACTTTTTAGCATGCGATGCTAACAGCTAACACCGATTTAAGTGCGTGGAAACCATGTGGTCAGCTAGTAATTCTCGATCGCAGCGCCACCACGAGGCCACCCTCCAAATTTCAGCTCATTTGAACAAACTTGTTAGCATGTGATGCTAACACTTGCGATTTAAGTACGTGGAAACCATGTCATTAGCTAGTGATTCTCGATCGCAGCGCCACCACGAGGCCACCCTCCAAATTTCAGGTCATTTGAACAAACTTGTTAGCATGCGATGCTAACAGCAAACAGCGATTTAAGTGCGTGGAAACCATGTGGTCAGCTAGTAATTCTCGATCGCAGCGCCACCACGAGGCCACCCTCCAAATTTCAGCTCATTTAAACAAAGTTGTTAGCATGCGATGCTAACACAAGCGATTTAAGTACGTGGAAACCATGTCATTAGCTAGTGTTTCTCGATCGCAGCGCCAGCACGAGTCCACCCTCCAAATTTGAGCTCATTTGAACAAACTTGTTAGCATGAGATGCTAACACCTGCGATTTGCCTGAAAAGCGCAGAAGTTACCTCCCAGATGTGGCTGACCTGGAATCTGGAGTTTTATGACATTCTGAGATGGTAGGCCAATTAGCTTAGCGCGGCAGCTAACTAGCTATTGCGCCGTGATCGCATCACCCCCATGAGGCCACCCTCCAAATTTCAGCTCAATTGAACAAACTTTGTAGCATGCTAATTGGCATGCTAACAAGTGTTGATGCTGAGTCATTGCCATCAGCATTAAAATGCATTGAAAAGTATGGTGCCTAAGCTACTGTGTGTGTGTGAGCACTGTGTGGTCAGCCATCATGTTACTGGTCCAGTCAATCAGAGGAGCCGTGTGTGTTGCCAGGCAGATTTGGAGCAGCTTGTGTGATGTCATGGAGCCGGCTCCTGATTGACAAGCTGCTGCAGGTGCAGAGACTATGAGACGTTATCTGAGGGAAGAAGGGGTTTAAGCACAAACCCAGGTCCCGAACAACTGCTTATAGTTGGAGAACCGTGACACTTGGGTGAAAAATTCCTTCACCGTGGGCGTCGGGAGAAGTTGAAGGACGTGCGGTGTGGTTTTGGTGTCCTCACGAGGTTCCGTCTCCCCGTGAGGACTTGAAACAAATGGCTGAACTTTGGGGATTTGGGGAGAAAATGACTCGTCAAAATGTATTGGCGCGGATGAGACAGAATCCTGCGCTCCCTATCAATTAAGTCCCCTGGAGGGAGAACCGTGTCTCTCTGAGACAAAAGTGTCCCCTCGTGAGAAGCACAAGGCCTGTGGCTACAATTTGATGTATAATATGTTGAGAAAGACGAAGAAATGTGTCTGTGGTGACGAGATAAAAACTTTTTTTTGTTTGTAAAACGGCAGTTTCTCTCACTCTGACCGAAATCTTCCCACTCTAACTTTTCACATACACACCCATACAAAACTGGAAAAAGGAGGGAAAACTTGATGACATTCAAAGGCTGACAGTTGAAAATTGGTGAAACTTTTGAAAAATCTGAGGACATATCTGAATACAGAACAAGTGCGGCAACGTTTTAAGAGTAAGTTTGAGTCTGTAGCTGAATATTTGGCGACGTGATGTGGCGTGGAAAAAGTGTGATGTTTTTTTCTGTTTTTTCTTGGCTCCCATGTTAAGCGGATGTAAAAATCATCGCCGTTTTTTACGTGTTGTTCGGAAGCCGTTTGCGATATCCATAATCCAAATGGATGCACAGGATTCCCGATAATTCCCTAATTAGCGATATGCGTTTTGTCTACGTACTCCAAACGGTGTGGGACTAGTAGGCTTGCAAACTTTGTGCGGCAGAGGAAGAATAATAATAACTAGAAAATTCCCGCGGAAATTTTATTGTGCCTGCCACCTGCCGCCCGCTGCTGCCGAGCGAGGTAGTGTGAAAAATACGTGGAAATCATGTCATTAGCTAGTGATTCTCGATCGCAGCGCCAGCACGAGGCTACACTCTAAATTTCAGCTCATTTGAACAAACTTTTTAGCATGCGATGCTAACAGCTAACACCGATATAAGTACGTGGAAACCATGTCATTAGCTAGTGATTCTCGATCGCAGCGCCAGGACGAGGCCACTCTCCAAATTTCAGCTCATTTGAACAAACTTATTACCATGAGATGCTAACAGCTAACAGCGATTTAAGTGCGTGGAAACCATGTGGTCAGCTAGTAATTCTCGATCGCAGCGCCACCACGAGGCCACCCTCCAAATTTCAGCTCATTTAAACAAAGTTGTTAGCATGCGATGCTAACACAAGCGATTTAAGTACGTGGAAACCATGTCATTAGCTAGTGTTTCTCGATCGCAGCGCCAGCACGAGTCCACCCTCCAAATTTGAGCTCATTTGAACAAACTTGTTAGCATGAGATGCTAACACCTGCGATTTGCCTGAAAAGCGCAGAAGTTACCTCCCAGGTGTGGCTGACCTGGAATCTGGAGTTTTATGACATTCTGAGATGGTAGGCCAATTAGCTTAGCGCGGCGGCTAACTAGCTAGTGCGCCGTGATCGCAGCACCCCCATGAGGCCACCCTCCAAATTTCAGCTCAATTGAACAAACTTTGTAGCATGCTAATTGGCATGCTAACAAGTGTTGATGCTGAGTCATTGCCATCAGCATTAAAATGCATTGAAAAGTATGGTGCCTAAGCTACTGTGTGTGTGTGAGCACTGTGTGGTCAGCCATCATGTTACTGGTCCAGTCAATCAGAGGAGCCATGTGTGTTGCCAGGCAGATTTGGAGCAGCTTGTGTGATGTCATGGAGCCGGCTCCTGATTGACAAGCTGCTGCAGGTGCAGAGACTATGAGACGTTATCTGAGGGAAGAAGGGGTTTAAGTACAAACGCAGGTCCCGAACAACTGCTTATAGTTGGAGAACCGTGACACTTGGGTGAAAAATTCCTTCACCGTGGGCGTCGGGAGAAGTTGAAGGACGTGCGGTGTGGTTTTCGTGTGCTCACGAGGTTCCGTCTCCCCGTGAGGACTTGAAACAAATGGCTGAACTTTGGGGATTTGGGGAGAAAATGACTCGTCAAAATGTATTGGCGCGGATGAGACAGAATCCTGCGCTCCCTATCAATTAAGTCCCCTGCAGGGAGAACCGTGTCTCTCTGAGACAAAAGTGTCCCCTCGTGAGAAGCACAAGGCCTGTGGCTACAATTTGATGTATAATATGTTGAGAAAGACGAAGAAATGTGTCTGTGGTGACGAGATAAAAACTTTTTTTTGTTTGTAAAACGGCAGTTTCTCTCACTCTGACCGAAATCTTCCCACTCTAACTTTTCACATACACACCCATACAAAACTGGAAAAAGGAGGGAAAACTTGATGACATTCAAAGGCTGACAGTTGAAAATTGGTGAAACTTTTGAAAAATCTGAGGACATATCTGAATACAGAACAAGTGCGGCAACGTTTTAAGAGTAAGTTTGAGTCTGTAGCTGAATATTTGGCGACGTGATGTGGCGTGGAAAAAGTGTGATGTTTTTTTCTGTTTTTTCTTGGCTCCCATGTTAAGCGGATGTAAAAATCATCGCCGTTTTTTACGTGTTGTTCGGAAGCCGTTTGCGATATCCATAATCCAAATGGATGCACAGGATTCCCGATAATTCCCTAATTAGCGATATGCGTTTTGTCTACGTACTCCAAACGGTGTGGGACTAGTAGGCTTGCAAACTTTGTGCGGCAGAGGAAGAAAAATAAAAATAATAACTAGAAAATTCCCGCGGAAATTTTATTGTGCCTGCCACCTGCCGCCCCCTGCTGCCGAGCGAGGTAGTGTGAAAAATACGTGGAAATCACGTCATTAGCTAGTGATTCTCGATCGCAGCGGCAGCACGAGGCTACACTCTAAATTTCAGCTCATTTGAACAAACTTTTTAGCATGCGATGCTAACAGCTAACACCTATTTAAGTGCGTGGAAACCATGTGGTCAGCTAGTAATTCTCGATCGCAGCGCCAGCCTGAGGCCACCCTCCAAATTTCAGCTCATTTGAACAAACTTGTTAGCATGCGATGCTAACACCTGCGATTTAAGTACGTGGAAACCATGTCATTAGCTAGTGATTCTCGATCGCAGCGCCACCACGAGGCCACCCTCCAAATTTCAGCTCATTTGAACAAAGTTGTTAGCATGCGATGCTAACAGCAAACAGCGATTTAAGTGCGTGGAAACCATGTGGTCAGCTAGTAATTCTCGATCGCAGCGCCACCACGAGGCCACCCTCCAAATTTCAGCTCATTTAAACAAAGTTGTTAGCATGCGATGCTAACACAAGCGATTTAAGTACGTGGAAACCATGTCATTAGCTAGTGTTTCTCGATCGCAGCGCCAGCACGAGTCCACCCTCCAAATTTGAGCTCATTTGAACAAACTTGTTAGCATGAGATGCTAACACCTGCGATTTGCCTGAAAAGCGCAGAAGTTACCTCCCAGGTGTGGCTGACCTGGAATCTGGAGTTTTATGACATTCTGAGATGGTAGGCCAATTAGCTTAGCGCGGCGGCTAACTAGCTAGTGCGCCGTGATCGCATCACCCCCATGAGGCCACCCTCCAAATTTCATCTCCATTGAACAAACTTTGTAGCATGCTAATTGGCATGCTAACAAGTGTTGATGCTGAGTCATTGCCATCAGCATTAAAATGCATTGAAAACTATGGTGCCTAAGCTACTGTGTGTGTGTGAGCACTGTGTGGTCAGCCATCATGTTACTGGTCCAGTCAATCAGAGGAGCCGTGTGTGTTGCCAGGCAGATTTGGAGCAGCTTGTGTGATGTCATGGAGCCGGCTCCTGATTGACAAGCTGCTGCAGGTGCAGAGACTATGAGACGTTATCTGAGGGAAGAAGGGGTTTAAGCACAAACGCAGGTCCCGAACAACTGCTTATAGTTGGAGAACCGTGACACTTGGGTGAAAAATTCCTTCACCGTGGGCGTCGGGAGAAGTTGAAGGACGTGCGGTGTGGTTTTCGTGTCGTCACGAGGTTCCGTCTCCCCGTGAGGACTTGAAACAAATGGCTGAACTTTGGGGATTTGGGGAGAAAATGACTCGTCAAAATGTATTGGCGCGGATGAGACAGAATCCTGCGCTCCCTATCAATTAAGTCCCCTGGAGGGAGAACCGTGTCTCTCTGAGACAAAAGTGTCCCCTCGTGAGAAGCACAAGGCCTGTGGCTACAATTTGATGTATAATATGTTGAGAAAGACGAAGAAATGTGTCTGTGGTGACGAGATAAAAACTTTTTTTTTCCTGTAAAACGGCAGTTTCTCACCCTCTAACTGACATCTCACCCTCTAGCTTTTCCACATACACACCCATACAAAACTGGAAAAAGGAGGGAAAAGTTGATGACATTTGAAGGCTGACAGTTTAAAATTGGTGAAACTTTTGAAAAATCTGAGGACATATCTGAATACAGAACAAGTGCGGCAACGTTTTAAGAGTAAGTTTGAGTCTGTAGCTGAATATTTGGCGACGTGATGTGGCGTGGAAAAAGTGTGATTTTTTTTCCTGTTTTTTCTTGGCTCCCATGTTAAGCGGATGTAAAAATCATCGCCGTTTTTTACGTGTTGTTCGGAAGCCGTTTGCGATATCCACAATCCAAATGGATGCACAGGATTCCCGATAACTCCCTACGTAGCGATATGCTTTTGTATACGTACTCCAAACGGTGCGGGACTAGTAGTTCGGCAAACTTTGTGCGGCAGAGGAAGAATAATAATAACTAGAAAATTCCCGCGGAAATTTTATTGTGCCTGCCACCTGCCGCCCCCTGCTGCCGAGCGAGGTAGTGTGAAAAATACGTGGAAATCATGTCATTAGCTAGTGATTCTCGATCGCAGCGCCAGCATGAGGCTACACTCTAAATTTCAGCTCATTTGAACAAACTTTTTAGCATGCGATGCTAACAGCTAACACCGATTTAAGTGCGTGGAAACCATGTGGTCAGCTAGTAATTCTCGATCGCAGCGCCACCACGAGGCCACCCTCCAAATTTCAGCTCATTTGAACAAACTTGTTAGCATGCGATGCTAACACCAGCGATTTAAGTACGTAGAAACCATGTCATTAGCTAGTGATTCTCGATCGCAGCGCCACCACGAGGCCACCCTCCAAATTTCAGCTCATTTGAACAAACTTGTTAGCATGCGATGCTAACAGCAAACAGCGGTTTAAGTGCGTGGAAACCATGTGATCAGCTAGCAATTCTCGATCGCAGCGCTACCACGAGGCCACCCTCCAAATTTCAGCTCATTGAAACAAACTTGTTAGCATGCGATGCTAACACCAGCGATTTAAGTACGTGGAAACCATGTCATTAGCTAGTGATTCTCGATCGCAGCACCAGCACGAGTCCACCCTCCAAATTTGAGCTCATTTGAACAAACTTGTTAGCATGAGATGCTAACACCTGCGATTTGCCTGAAAAGCGCAGAAGTTACCTCCCAGGTGTGGCTGACCTGGAATCTGGAGTTTTATGACATTCTGAGATGGTAGGCCAATTAGCTTAGCGCGGCGGCTAACTAGCTAGTGCGCCGTGATCGCAGCACCCCCATGAGGCCACCCTCCAAATTTCAGCTCAATTGAACAAACTTTGTAGCATGCTAATTGGCATGCTAACAAGTGTTGATGCTGAGTCATTGCCATCAGCATTAAAATGCATTGAAAAGTATGGTGCCTAAGCTACTGTGTGTGTGTGAGCACTGTGTGGTCAGCCATCATGTTACTGGTCCAGTCAATCAGAGGAGCCATGTGTGTTGCCAGGCAGATTTGGAGCAGCTTGTGTGATGTCATGGAGCCGGCTCCTGATTGACAAGCTGCTGCAGGTGCAGAGACTATGAGACGTTATCTGAGGGAAGAAGGGGTTTAAGTACAAACGCAGGTCCCGAACAACTGCTTATAGTTGGAGAACCGTGACACTTGGGTGAAAAATTCCTTCACCGTGGGCGTCGGGAGAAGTTGAAGGACGTGCGGTTTGGTTTTCGTGTCCTCACGAGGTTCCGTCTCCCCGTGAGGACTTGAAACAAATGGCTGAACTTTGGGGATTTGGGGAGAAAACGTCTCCGCAAAATACATGGGAGCGGGTTACAGAAAATCCTGCGCTCCCTGTCAATTAAGTCCCCTGGAGGGAGAACCGTGTCTCTCTGAGACAAAAGTGTCCCCTCGTGAGAAGCACAAGGCCTGTGGCTACATTTTGATGTATAATATGTTGAGAAAGACGAAGAAATGTGTCTGTGGTGACGAGATAAAAACTTTTTTTTGTTTGTGAAACGGCAGTTTCTCTCCCTCTAACTGACATCTCACCCTCTAGCTTTTCCACATACACACCCATACAAAACTGGAAAAAGGAGGGAAAACTTGATGACATTTGAAGGCTCACAGTTTAAAACTGGTGAAAGTTTTGAAAAATCTGAGGACATATCTGAATACAGAACAAGTGCGGCAACGTTTTAAGAGTAAGTTTGAGTCTGTAGCTGAATATTTGGCGACGTGATGTGGCGTGGAAAAAGTGTGATTTTTTTTCTTGTTTTTCTTGGCTCCCATGTTAAGCGGATGTAAAAATCATCGCCGTTTTTTACGTGTTGTTCGGAAGCCGTTTGCGATATCCACAATCCAAATGGATGCACAGGATTCCCGATAATTCCCTACGTAGCGATATGCTTTTGTATACGTACTCCAAACGGTGCGGGACTAGTAGTTCGGCAAACTTGGTGTGGCAGAGGAAGAATAATAATAATAATAAAAAAAAACGGCGCTTTCCCAGGATTGTAATAATTGTGCGACGCCTCTTACAGAGGCAGGCACAATTAATAATAAAAAAAAACGGCGCTTTCCCAGGATTGTAATAATTGTGCGACGCCTCTTACAGAGGCAGGCACAATTAATAATAATAACTAGAAAATTCCCGCGGAAATTTTATTGTGCCTGCCACCTGCCGCCCCCTGCTGCCGAGCGAGGTAGTGTGAAAAATACGTGGAAATCATGTCATTAGCTAGTGATTCTCGATCGCAGCGCCACCACGAGGCCACCCTCCAAATTTCAGCTCATTTGAACAAACTTTTTAGCATGCGATGCTAACAGCTAACACCGATTTAAGTGCGTGGAAACCATGTGGTCAGCTAGTAATTCTCGATCGCAGCGCCACCATGAGGCCACCCTCCAAATTTCAGCTCATTTGAACAAACTTGTTAGCATGTGATGCTAACACTTGCGATTTAAGTACGTGGAAACCATGTCATTAGCTAGTGATTCTCGATCGCAGCGCCACCACGAGGCCACCCTCCAAATTTCAGGTCATTTGAACAAACTTGTTAGCATGTGATGCTAACAGCAAACAGCGATTTAAGTGCGTGGAAACCATGTGGTCAGCTAGTAATTCTCGATCGCAGCGCCACCACGAGGCCACCCTCCAAATTTCAGCTCATTTGAACAAAGTTGTTAGCATGCGATGCTAACACCAGCGATTTAAGTACGTGGAAACCATGTCATTAGCTAGTGATTCTCGATCGCAGCGCCAGCACGAGTCCACCCGCCAAATTTGAGCTCATTTGAACAAACTTGTTAGCATGAGATGCTAACACCTGCGATTTGCCTGAAAAGCGCAGAAGTTACCTCCCAGGTGTGGCTGACCTGGAATCTGGAGTTTTATGACATTCTGAGATGGTAGGCCAATTAGCTTAGCGCGGCGGCTAACTAGCTAGTGCGCCGTGATCACAGCACCCCCATGAGGCCACCCTCCAAATTTCAGCTCAATTGAACAAACTTTGTAGCATGCTAATTGGCATGCTAACAAGTGTTGATGCTGAGTCATTGCCATCAGCATTAAAATGCATTGAAAAGTATGGTGCCTAAGCTACTGTGTGTGTGTGAGCACTGTGTGGTCAGCCATCATGTTACTGGTCCAGTCAATCAGAGGAGCCGTGTGTGTTGCCAGGCAGATTTGGAGCAGCTTGTGTGATGTCATGGAGCCGGCTCCTGATTGACAAGCTGCTGCAGGTGCAGAGACTATGAGACGTTATCTGAGGGAAGAAGGGGTTTAAGCACAAACGCAGGTCCCGAACAACTGCTTATAGTTGGAGAACCGTGACACTTGGGTGAAAAATTCCTTCACCGTGGGCGTCGGGAGAAGTTGAAGGACGTGCGGTGTGGTTTTCGTGTCGTCACGAGGTTCTGTCTCCCCGTGAGGACTTGAAACAAATGGCTGAACTTTGGGGATTTGGGGAGAAAATGACTAGTCAAAATGTATTGGCGCGGATGAGACAGAATCCTGCGCTCCCTATCAATTAAGTCCCCTGGAGGGAGAACCGTGTCTCTCTGAGACAAAAGTGTCCCCTCGTGAGAAGCACAAGGCCTGTGGCTACAATTTGATGTATAATATGTTGAGAAAGACGAAGAAATGTGTCTGTGGTGACGAGATAAAAACTTTTTTTTGTTTGTAAAACGGCAGTTTCTCACCCTCTAACTGACATCTCACCCTCTAGCTTTTCCACATACACACCCATACAAAACTGGAAAAAGGAGGGAAAAGTTGATGACATTCAAAGGCTCACAGTTTAAAATTGGTGAAAGTTTTGAAAAATCTGAGGACATATCTGAATACAGAACAAGTGCGGCAACGTTTTAAGAGTAAGTTTGAGTCTGTAGCTGAATATTTGGCGACGTGATGTGGCGTGGAAAAAGTGTGATTTTTTTTCTTGTTTTTCTTGGCTCCCATGTTAAGCGGATGTAAAAATCATCGCCGTTTTTTACGTGTTGTTCGGAAGCCGTTTGCGATATCCACAATCCAAATGGATGCACAGGATTCCCGATAATTCCCTACGTAGCGATATGCTTTTGTATACGTACTCCAAACGGTGCGGGACTAGTAGTTCGGCAAACTTGGTGTGGCAGAGGAAGAATAATAATAACTAGAAAATTCCCGCGGAAATTTTATTGTGCCTGCCACCTGCCGCCCCCTGCTGCCGAGCGAGGTAGTGTGAAAAATACGTGGAAATCACGTCATTAGCTAGTGATTCTCGATCGCAGCGCCAGGACGAGGCCACCCTCCAAATTTCAGCTCATTTGAACAAAGTTATTACCATGAGATGCTAACAGCTAACAGCGATTTAAGTGCGTGGAAACCATGTGGTCAGCTAGTAATTCTCGATCGAAGCGCCACCACGAGGCCAGCCTCCAAATTTCAGCTCATTTAAACAAAGTTGTTAGCATGCGATGCTAACACCAGCGATTTAAGTACGTGGAAACCATGTCATTAGCTAGTGATTCTCGATCGCAGCGCCAGCACGAGGCCACCCTCCAAATTTCAGGTCATTTGAACAAACTTGTTAGCATGCGATGCTAACAGCAAACAGCGATTTAAGTGTGTGGAAACCATGTGGTCAGCTAGTAATTCTCGATCGCAGCGCCACCACGAGGCCACCCTCCAAATTTCAGCTCATTTAAACAAAGTTGTTAGCATGCGATGCTAACACAAGCGATTTAAGTACGTGGAAACCATGTCATTAGCTAGTGTTTCTCGATCGCAGCGCCAGCACGAGTCCACCCTCCAAATTTGAGCTCATTTGAACAAACTTGTTAGCATGAGATGCTAACACCTGCGATTTGCCTGAAAAGCGCAGAAGTTACCTCCCAGGTGTGGCTGACCTGGAATCTGGAGTTTTATGACATTCTGAGATGGTAGGCCAATTAGCTTAGCGCGGCGGCTAACTAGCTAGTGCGCCGTGATCGCAGCACCCCCATGAGGCCACCCTCCAAATTTCAGCTCAATTGAACAAACTTTGTAGCATGCTAATTGGCATGCTAACAAGTGTTGATGCTGAGTCATTGCCATCAGCATTAAAATGCATTGAAAAGTATGGTGCCTAAGCTACTGTGTGTGTGTGAGCACTGTGTGGTCAGCCATCATGTTACTGGTCCAGTCAATCAGAGGAGCCGTGTGTGTTGCCAGGCAGATTTGGAGCAGCTTGTGTGATGTCATGGAGCCGGCTCCTGATTGACAAGCTGCTGCAGGTGCACAGACTATGAGACGTTATCTGAGGGAAGAAGGTGTTTAAGCACAAACGCAGGTCCCGAACAACTGCTTATAGTTGGAGAACCGTGACACTTGGGTGAAAAATTCCTTCACCGTGGGCGTCGGGAGAAGTTGAAGGACGTGCGGTGTGGTTTTGGTGTCCTCACGAGGTTCCGTCTCCCCGTGAGGACTTGAAACAAATGGCTGAACTTTGGGGATTTGGGGAGAAAATGACTCGTCAAAATGTATTGGCGCGGATGAGACAGAATCCTGCGCTCCCTATCAATTAAGTCCCCTGGAGGGAGAACCGTGTCTCTCTGAGACAAAAGTGTCCCCTCGTGAGAAGCACAAGGCCTGTGGCTACAATTTGATGTATAATATGTTGAGAAAGACGAAGAAATGTGTCTGTGGTGACGAGATAAAAACTTTTTTTTGTTTGTAAAACGGCAGTTTCTCACCCTCTAACTGACATCTCACCCTCTAGCTTTTCCACATACACACCCATACAAAACTGGAAAAAGGAGGGAAAAGTTGATGACATTTGAAGGCTCACAGTTTAAAACTGGTGAAACTTTTGAAAAATCCGAGGACATATCTGAATACAGAACAAGTGCGGCAACGTTTTAAGAGTAAGTTTGAGTCTGTAGCTGAATATTTGGCGACGTGATGTGGCGTGGAAAAAGTGTGATTTTTTTTTCTTGTTTTTCTTGGCTCCCATGTTAAGCGGATGTAAAAATCATCGCCGTTTTTTACGTGTTGTTCGGAAGCCGTTTGCGATATCCACAATCCAAATGGATGCACAGGATTCCCGATAACTCCCTACGTAGCGATATGCTTTTGTATGCGTACTCCAAACAGTGCGGGACTAGTAGTTCGGCAAACTTTGTGCGGCAGAGGAAGAATAATAATAATAATAATAATAAAAAAAAACGGCGCTTTCCCAGGATTGTAATAATTGTGCGACGCCTCTTACAGAGGCAGGCACAATTAACTAGAAAATTCCCGCGGAAATTTTATTGTGCCTGCCACCTGCCGCCCCCTGCTGCCGAGCGAGGTAGTGGGAAAAATACGTGGAAACCATGTCATTAGCTAGTGATTCTCGATCGCAGCGCCAGCATGAGGCTACACTCTAAATTTCAGCTCATTTGAACAAACTTTTTAGCATGCGATGCTAACAGCTAACACCGATTTAAGTGCGTGGAAACCATGTGGTCAGCTAGTAATTCTCGATCGCAGCGCCACCACGAGGCCACCCTCCAAATTTCAGCTCATTTGAACAAACTTGTTAGCATGCGATGCTAACACCAGCGATTTAAGTACGTGGAAACCATGTCATTAGCTAGTGATTCTCGATCGCAGCGCCACCACGAGGCCACCCTCCAAATTTCAGCTCATTTGAACAAACTTATTACCATGAGATGCTAACAGCTAACAGCGATTTAAGTGCGTGGAAACCATGTGGTCAGCTAGTAATTCTCGATCGCAGCGCCACCACGAGGCCACCCTCCAAATTTCAGCTCATTTAAACAAAGTTGTTAGCATGCGATGCTAACACAAGCGATTTAAGTACGTGGAAACCATGTCATTAGCTAGTGTTTCTCGGTCGCAGCGCCAGCACGAGTCCACCCTCCAAATTTGAGCTCATTTGAACAAACTTGTTAGCATTAGATGCTAACACCTGCGATTTGCCTGAAAAGCGCAGAAGTTACCTCCCAGGTGTGGCTGACCTGGAATCTGGAGTTTTATGACATTCTGAGATGGTAGGCCAATTAGCTTAGCGCGGCGGCTAACTAGCTAGTGCGCCATGATCGCAGCACCCCCATGAGGCCACCCTCCAAATTTCAGCTCAATTGAACAAACTTTGTAGCATGCTAATTGGCATGCTAACAAGTGTTGATGCTGAGTCATTGCCATCAGCATTAAAATGCATTGAAAAGTATGGTGCCTAAGCTACTGTGTGTGTGTGAGCACTGTGTGGTCAGCCATCATGTTACTGGTCCAGTCAATCAGAGGAGCCGTGTGTGTTGCCAGGCAGATTTGGAGCAGCTTGTGTGATGTCATGGAGCCGGCTCCTGATTGACAAGCTGCTGCAGGTGCACAGACTATGAGACGTTATCTGAGGGAAGAAGGGGTTTAAGCACAAACGCAGGTCCCGAACAACTGCTTATAGTTGGAGAACCGTGACACTTGGGTGAAAAATTCCTTCACCGTGGGCGTCGGGAGAAGTTGAAGGACGTGCGGTGTGGTTTTCGTGTCGTCACGAGGTTCCGTCTCCCCGTGAGGACTTGAAACAAATGGCTGAACTTTGGGGATTTGGGGAGAAAATGACTCGTCAAAATGTATTGGCGCGGATGAGACAGAATCCTGCGCTCCCTATCAATTAAGTCCCCTGGAGGGAGAACCGTGTCTCTCTGAGACAAAAGTGTCCCCTCGTGAGAAGCACAAGGCCTGTGGCTACAATTTGATGTATAATATGTTGAGAAAGACGAAGAAATGTGTCTGTGGTGACGAGATAAAAACGTTTTTTTGTTTGTAAAACGGCAGTTTCTCTCACTCTGACCGAAATCTTCCCACTCTAACTTTTCACATACACACCCATACAAAACTGGAAAAAGGAGGGAAAAGTTGATGACATTTGAAGGCTCACAGTTTAAAACTGGTGAAACTTTTGAAAAATCCGAGGACATATCTGAATACAGAACAAGTGCGGCAACGTTTTAAGAGTAAGTTTGAGTCTGTAGCTGAATATTTGGCGACGTGATGTGGCGTGGAAAAAGTGTGATGTTTTTTTCTGTTTTTTCTTGGCTCCCATGTTAAGCGGATGTAAAAATCATCGCCGTTTTTTACGTGTTGTTCGGAAGCCGTTTGCGATATCCACAATCCAAATGGATGCACAGGATTCCCGATAATTCCCTAATTAGCGATATGCGTTTTGTCTACGTACTCCAAACGGTGTGGGACTAGTAGGCTTGCAAACTTTGTGCGGCAGAGGAAGAAAAATAAAAATAATAATAATAATAACTAGAAAATTCCCGCGGAAATTTTATTGTGCCTGCCACCTGCCGCCCCCTGCTGCCGAGCGAGGCCGCGGTAGTGTGAAAAATACGTGGAAATCATGTCATTAGCTAGTGATTCTCGATCGCAGCGCCACCACGAGGCCACCCTCCAAATTTCAGGTCATTTGAACAAACTTGTTAGCATGCGATGCTAACAGCAAACAGCGATTTAAGTGCGTGGAAACCATGTGGTCAGCTAGTAATTCTCGATCGCAGCGCCACCACGAGGCCACCCTCCAAATTTCAGCTCATTTAAACAAACTTGTTAGCATGCGATGCTAACACAAGCGATTTAAGTACGTGGAAACCATGTCATTAGCTAGTGTTTCTCGATCGCAGCGCCAGCACGAGTCCACCCTCCAAATTTGAGCTCATTTGAACAAACTTGTTAGCATGAGATGCTAACACCTGCGATTTGCCTGAAAAGCGCAGTAGTTACCTCCCAGGTGTGGCTGACCTGGAATCTGGAGTTTTATGACATTCTGAGATGGTAGGCCAATTAGCTTAGCGCGGCGGCTAACTAGCTAGTGCGCCGTGATCGCAGCACCCCCATGAGGCCACCCTCCAAATTTCAGCTCAATTGAACAAACTTTGTAGCATGCTAATTGGCATGCTAACAAGTGTTGATGCTGAGTCATTGCCATCAGCATTAAAATGCATTGAAAAGTATGGTGCCTAAGCTACTGTGTGTGTGTGAGCACTGTGTGGTCAGCCATCATGTTACTGGTCCAGTCAATCAGAGGAGCCGTGTGTGTTGCCAGGCAGATTTGGAGCAGCTTGTGTGATGTCATGGAGCCGGCTCCTGATTGACAAGCTGCTGCAGGTGCAGAGACTATGAGACGTTATCTGAGGGAAGAAGGGGTTTAAGTACAAACGCAGGTCCCGAACAACTGCTTATAGTTGGAGAACCGTGACACTTGGGTGAAAAATTCCTTCACCGTGGGCGTCGGGAGAAGTTGAAGGACGTGCGGTGTGGTTTTCATGTCCTCACGAGGTTCCGTCTCCCCGTGAGGACTTGAAACAAATGGCTGAACTTTGGGGATTTGGGGAGAAAATGACTCGTCAAAATGTATTGGCGCGGATGAGACAGAATCCTGCGCTCCCTATCAATTAAGTCCCCTGGAGGGAGAACCGTGTCTCTCTGAGACAAAAGTGTCCCCTCGTGAGAAGCACAAGGCCTGTGGCTACAATTTGATGTATAATATGTTGAGAAAGACGAAGAAATGTGTCTGTGGTGGCGAGATAAAAACTTTTTTTTGTTTGTAAAACGGCAGTTTCTCTCACTCTGACCGAAATCTTCCCACTCTAACTTTTCACATACACACCCATACAAAACTGGAAAAAGGAGGGAAAACTTGATGACATTCAAAGGCTGACAGTTGAAAATTGGTGAAACTTTTGAAAAATCTGAGGACATATCTGAATACAGAACAAGTGCGGCAACGTTTTAAGAGTAAGTTTGAGTCTGTAGCTGAATATTTGGCGACGTGATGTGGCGTGGAAAAAGTGTGATTTTTTTTTCTTGTTTTTCTTGGCTCCCATGTTAAGCGGATGTAAAAATCATCGCCGTTTTTTACGTGTTGTTCGGAAGCCGTTTGCGATATCCACAATCCAAATGGATGCACAGGATTCCCGATAACTCCCTACGTAGCGATATGCTTTTGTATGCGTACTCCAAACAGTGCGGGACTAGTAGTTCGGCAAACTTTGTGCGGCAGAGGAAGAATAATAATAATAATAATAATAAAAAAAAACGGCGCTTTCCCAGGATTGTAATAATTGTGCGACGCCTCTTACAGAGGCAGGCACAATTAACTAGAAAATTCCCGCGGAAATTTTATTGTGCCTGCCACCTGCCGCCCCCTGCTGCCGAGCGAGGTAGTGGGAAAAATACGTGGAAACCATGTCATTAGCTAGTGATTCTCGATCGCAGCGCCAGCATGAGGCTACACTCTAAATTTCAGCTCATTTGAACAAACTTTTTAGCATGCGATGCTAACAGCTAACACCGATTTAAGTGCGTGGAAACCATGTGGTCAGCTAGTAATTCTCGATCGCAGCGCCACCACGAGGCCACCCTCCAAATTTCAGCTCATTTGAACAAACTTGTTAGCATGCGATGCTAACACCAGCGATTTAAGTACGTGGAAACCATGTCATTAGCTAGTGATTCTCGATCGCAGCGCCACCACGAGGCCACCCTCCAAATTTCAGCTCATTTGAACAAACTTATTACCATGAGATGCTAACAGCTAACAGCGATTTAAGTGCGTGGAAACCATGTGGTCAGCTAGTAATTCTCGATCGCAGCGCCACCACGAGGCCACCCTCCAAATTTCAGCTCATTTAAACAAAGTTGTTAGCATGCGATGCTAACACAAGCGATTTAAGTACGTGGAAACCATGTCATTAGCTAGTGTTTCTCGGTCGCAGCGCCAGCACGAGTCCACCCTCCAAATTTGAGCTCATTTGAACAAACTTGTTAGCATTAGATGCTAACACCTGCGATTTGCCTGAAAAGCGCAGAAGTTACCTCCCAGGTGTGGCTGACCTGGAATCTGGAGTTTTATGACATTCTGAGATGGTAGGCCAATTAGCTTAGCGCGGCGGCTAACTAGCTAGTGCGCCATGATCGCAGCACCCCCATGAGGCCACCCTCCAAATTTCAGCTCAATTGAACAAACTTTGTAGCATGCTAATTGGCATGCTAACAAGTGTTGATGCTGAGTCATTGCCATCAGCATTAAAATGCATTGAAAAGTATGGTGCCTAAGCTACTGTGTGTGTGTGAGCACTGTGTGGTCAGCCATCATGTTACTGGTCCAGTCAATCAGAGGAGCCGTGTGTGTTGCCAGGCAGATTTGGAGCAGCTTGTGTGATGTCATGGAGCCGGCTCCTGATTGACAAGCTGCTGCAGGTGCACAGACTATGAGACGTTATCTGAGGGAAGAAGGGGTTTAAGCACAAACGCAGGTCCCGAACAACTGCTTATAGTTGGAGAACCGTGACACTTGGGTGAAAAATTCCTTCACCGTGGGCGTCGGGAGAAGTTGAAGGACGTGCGGTGTGGTTTTCGTGTCGTCACGAGGTTCCGTCTCCCCGTGAGGACTTGAAACAAATGGCTGAACTTTGGGGATTTGGGGAGAAAATGACTCGTCAAAATGTATTGGCGCGGATGAGACAGAATCCTGCGCTCCCTATCAATTAAGTCCCCTGGAGGGAGAACCGTGTCTCTCTGAGACAAAAGTGTCCCCTCGTGAGAAGCACAAGGCCTGTGGCTACAATTTGATGTATAATATGTTGAGAAAGACGAAGAAATGTGTCTGTGGTGACGAGATAAAAACGTTTTTTTGTTTGTAAAACGGCAGTTTCTCTCACTCTGACCGAAATCTTCCCACTCTAACTTTTCACATACACACCCATACAAAACTGGAAAAAGGAGGGAAAAGTTGATGACATTTGAAGGCTCACAGTTTAAAACTGGTGAAACTTTTGAAAAATCCGAGGACATATCTGAATACAGAACAAGTGCGGCAACGTTTTAAGAGTAAGTTTGAGTCTGTAGCTGAATATTTGGCGACGTGATGTGGCGTGGAAAAAGTGTGATGTTTTTTTCTGTTTTTTCTTGGCTCCCATGTTAAGCGGATGTAAAAATCATCGCCGTTTTTTACGTGTTGTTCGGAAGCCGTTTGCGATATCCACAATCCAAATGGATGCACAGGATTCCCGATAATTCCCTAATTAGCGATATGCGTTTTGTCTACGTACTCCAAACGGTGTGGGACTAGTAGGCTTGCAAACTTTGTGCGGCAGAGGAAGAAAAATAAAAATAATAATAATAATAACTAGAAAATTCCCGCGGAAATTTTATTGTGCCTGCCACCTGCCGCCCCCTGCTGCCGAGCGAGGCCGCGGTAGTGTGAAAAATACGTGGAAATCATGTCATTAGCTAGTGATTCTCGATCGCAGCGCCACCACGAGGCCACCCTCCAAATTTCAGGTCATTTGAACAAACTTGTTAGCATGCGATGCTAACAGCAAACAGCGATTTAAGTGCGTGGAAACCATGTGGTCAGCTAGTAATTCTCGATCGCAGCGCCACCACGAGGCCACCCTCCAAATTTCAGCTCATTTAAACAAACTTGTTAGCATGCGATGCTAACACAAGCGATTTAAGTACGTGGAAACCATGTCATTAGCTAGTGTTTCTCGATCGCAGCGCCAGCACGAGTCCACCCTCCAAATTTGAGCTCATTTGAACAAACTTGTTAGCATGAGATGCTAACACCTGCGATTTGCCTGAAAAGCGCAGTAGTTACCTCCCAGGTGTGGCTGACCTGGAATCTGGAGTTTTATGACATTCTGAGATGGTAGGCCAATTAGCTTAGCGCGGCGGCTAACTAGCTAGTGCGCCGTGATCGCAGCACCCCCATGAGGCCACCCTCCAAATTTCAGCTCAATTGAACAAACTTTGTAGCATGCTAATTGGCATGCTAACAAGTGTTGATGCTGAGTCATTGCCATCAGCATTAAAATGCATTGAAAAGTATGGTGCCTAAGCTACTGTGTGTGTGTGAGCACTGTGTGGTCAGCCATCATGTTACTGGTCCAGTCAATCAGAGGAGCCGTGTGTGTTGCCAGGCAGATTTGGAGCAGCTTGTGTGATGTCATGGAGCCGGCTCCTGATTGACAAGCTGCTGCAGGTGCAGAGACTATGAGACGTTATCTGAGGGAAGAAGGGGTTTAAGTACAAACGCAGGTCCCGAACAACTGCTTATAGTTGGAGAACCGTGACACTTGGGTGAAAAATTCCTTCACCGTGGGCGTCGGGAGAAGTTGAAGGACGTGCGGTGTGGTTTTCATGTCCTCACGAGGTTCCGTCTCCCCGTGAGGACTTGAAACAAATGGCTGAACTTTGGGGATTTGGGGAGAAAATGACTCGTCAAAATGTATTGGCGCGGATGAGACAGAATCCTGCGCTCCCTATCAATTAAGTCCCCTGGAGGGAGAACCTTGTCTCTCTGAGACAAAAGTGTCCCCTCGTGAGAAGCACAAGGCCTGTGGCTACAATTTGATGTATAATATGTTGAGAAAGACGAAGAAATGTGTCTGTGGTGGCGAGATAAAAACTTTTTTTTGTTTGTAAAACGGCAGTTTCTCTCACTCTGACCGAAATCTTCCCACTCTAACTTTTCACATACACACCCATACAAAACTGGAAAAAGGAGGGAAAACTTGATGACATTCAAAGGCTGACAGTTGAAAATTGGTGAAACTTTTGAAAAATCTGAGGACATATCTGAATACAGAACAAGTGCGGCAACGTTTTAAGAGTAAGTTTGAGTCTGTAGCTGAATATTTGGCGACGTGATGTGGCGTGGAAAAAGTGTGATTTTTTTTCTTGTTTTTCTTGGCTCCCATGTTAAGCGGATGTAAAAATCATCGCCGTTTTTTACGTGTTGTTCAGAAGCCGTTTGCGATATCCATAATCCAAATGGATGCACAGGATTCCCGATAATTCCCTACGTAGCGATATGCTTTTGTATACGTACTCCAAACGGTGCGGGACTAGTAGTTCGGCAAACTTGGTGTGGCAGAGGAAGAATAATAATACTAGAAAATTCCCGCGGAAATTTTATTGTGCCTGCCACCTGCCGCCCCCTGCTGCCGAGAGAGGCAGCGGCAGGGTGAAAAATACGTGGAAACCATGTCATTAGCTAGTGATTCTCCATCGCAGCGCCACCACGAGGCCACCCTCCAAATTTCAGCTCATTTAAACAAACTTGTTAGCATGCGATGCTAACACCAGCGATTTAAGTACGTGGAAACCATGTCATTAGCTAGTGATTCTCGATCGCAGCGCCACCATGAGGCCACCCTCCAAATTTCAGGTCATTTGAACAATCTTGTTAGCATGAGATGCTAACAGGTAACAGCGATTTAAGTGCGTGGAAACCATGTGGTCAGCTAGTAATTCTCGATCGCAGCGCCACCACGAGGCCACCCTCCAAATTTCAGCTCATTTAAACAAACTTGTTAGCATGCGATGCTAACACCAGCGATTTAAGTACGTGGAAACCATGTCATTAGCTAGTGATTCTCGATCGCAGCGCCAGCATGAGGCTACACTCTAAATTTCAGCTCATTTGAACAAACTTTTTAGCATGCGATGCTAACAGCTAGCACCGATTTAAGTGCGTGGAAACCATGTGGTCAGCTAGTAATTCTCGATCGCAGCGCCACCATGAGGCCACCCTCCAAATTTCAGCTCATTTGAAGAAACTTGGTAGCATGCGATGCTAACACCTGCAATATAAGTACGTGGAAACCATGTCATTAGCTAGTGATTCTCGATCGCAGCGCCAGGACGAGGCCACCCTCCAAATTTCAGCTCATTTGAACAAACTTATTACCATGAGATGCTAACAGCTAACAGCGATTTAAGTGCGTGGAAACCATGTGGTCAGCTAGTAATTCTCGATCGCAGCGCCACCACGAGGCCACCCTCCAAATTTCAGCTTATTTAAACAAAGTTGTTAGCATGCGATGCTAACACCAGCGATTTAACTACGTGGAAACCATGTCATTAGCTAGTGATTCTCGATCGCAGCGCCAGCACGAGTCCACCCTCCAAATTTGAGCTCATTTGAACAAACTTGTTAGCATGAGATGCTAACACCTGCGATTTGCCTGAAAAGCGCAGAAGTTACCTCCCAGGTGTGGCTGACCTGGAATCTGGAGTTTTATGACATTCTGAGATGGTAGGCCAATTAGCTTAGCGCGGCGGCTAACTAGCTAGTGCGCCGTGATCGCAGCACCCCCATGAGGCCACCGTCCAAATTTCAGCTCAATTGAACAAACTTTGTAGCATGCTAATTGGCATGCTAACAAGTGTTGATGCTGAGTCATTGCCATCAGCATTAAAATGCATTGAAAAGTATGGTGCCTAAGCTACTGTGTGTGTGTGAGCACTGTGTGGTCAGCCATCATGTTACTGGTCCAGTCAATCAGAGGAGCCGTGTGTGTTGCCAGGCAGATTTGGAGCAGCTTGTGTGATGTCATGGAGCCGGCTCCTGATTGACAAGCTGCTGCAGGTGCAGAGACTATGAGACGTTATCTGAGGGAAGAAGGGGTTTAAGTACAAACGCAGGTCCCGAACAACTGCTTATAGTTGGAGAACCGTGACACTTGGGTGAAAGATTCCTTCACCGTGGGCGTCGGGAGAAGTTGAAGGACGTGCGGTGTGGTTTTCGTGTCCTCACGAGGTTCCGTCTCCCCGTGAGGACTTGAAACAAATGGCTGAACTTTGTGGATTTGGGGAGAAAATGACTCGTCAAAATGTATTGGCGCGGATGAGACAGAATCCTGCGCTCCCTATCAATTAAGTCCCCTGGAGGGAGAACCGTGTCTCTCTGAGACAAAAGTGTCCCCTCGTGAGAAGCACAAGGCCTGTGGCTACAATTTGATGTATAATATGTTGAGAAAGACGAAGAAATGTGTGTGTGGTGACGAGATAAAACCTTTTTTTTGTTTGTAAAACGGCAGTTTCTCTCACTCTAACTGACATCTCACCCTCTAGCTTTTCCACATACACACCCATACAAAACTGGAAAAAGGAGGGAAAAGTTGATGACATTTGAAGGCTCACAGTTTAAAATTGGTGAAACTTTTGAAAAATCAAAGGACATATCTGAATACAGAACAAGTGCGGCAACGTTTTAAGAGTAAGTTTGAGTCTGTAGCTGAATATTTGGCGACGTGATGTGGCGTGGAAAAAGTGTGATTTTTTTTCTTGTTTTTCTTGGCTCCCATGTTAAGCGGATGTAAAAATCATCGCCGTTTTTTACGTGTTGTTCGGAAGCCGTTTGCGATATCCACAATCCAAATGGATGCACAGGATTCCCGATAATTCCCTACGTAGCGATATGCTTTTGTATACGTACTCCAAACGGTGCGGGACTAGTAGTTCGGCAAACTTTGTGTGGCAGAGGAAGAATAATAATACTAGAAAATTCCCGCGGAAATTTTATTGTGCCTGCCACCTGCCGCCCCCTGCTGCCGAGCGAGGTAGTGTGAGAAATACGTGGAAATCATGTCATTAGCTAGTGATTCTCGATCGCAGCGCCACCACGAGGCCACCCTCCAAATTTCAGCTCATTTGAACAAACTTTTTAGCATGCGATGCTAACAGCTAACACCGATTTAAGTGCGTGGAAACCATGTGGTCAGCTAGTAATTCTCGATCGCAGCGCCACCATGAGGCCACCCTCCAAATTTCAGCTCATTTGAACAAACTTGTTAGCATGTGATGCTAACACTTGCGATTTAAGTACGTGGAAACCATGTCATTAGCTAGTGATTCTCGATCGCAGCGCCAGGACGAGGCCACCCTCCAAATTTCAGGTCATTTGAACAAACTTATTACCATGAGATGCTAACAGCTAACAGCGATTTAAGTGCGTGGAAACCATGTGGTCAGCTAGTAATTCTCGATCGCAGCGCCACCACGAGGCCACCCTCCAAATTTCAGCTCATTTGAACAAACTTGTTAGCATGCGATGCTAACACAAGCGATTTAAGTACATGGAAACCATGTCATTAGCTAGTGTTTCTCGATCGCAGCGCCAGCACGAGTCCACCCTCCAAATTTGAGCTCATTTGAACAAACTTGTTAGCATGAGATGCTAACACCTGCGATTTGCCTGAAAAGCGCAGAAGTTACCTCCCAGGTGTGGCTGACCTGGAATCTGGAGTTTTATGACATTCTGAGATGGTAGGCCAATTAGCTTAGCGCGGCGGCTAACTAGCTAGTGCGCCGTGATCGCAGCACCCCCATGAGGCCACCCTCCAAATTTCAGCTCAATTGAACAAACTTTGTAGCATGCTAATTGACATGCTAACAAGTGTTGATGCTGAGTCATTGCCATCAGCATTAAAATGCATTGAAAAGTACGGTGCCTAAGCTACTGTGTGTGTGTGAGCACTGTGTGGTCAGCCATCATGTTACTGGTCCAGTCAATCAGAGGAGCCATGTGTGTTGCCAGGCAGATTTGGAGCAGCTTGTGTGATGTCATGGAGCCGGCTACTGATTGACAAGCTGCTGCAGGTGCAGAGACTATGAGACGTTATCTGAGGGAAGAAGGGGTTTAAGTACAAACGCAGGTCCCGAACAACTGCTTATAGTTGGAGAACCGTGACACTTGGGTGAAAAATTCCTTCACCGTGGGCGTCGGGAGAATTTGAAGGACGTGCGGTGTGGTTTTGGTGTCCTCACGAGGTTCCGTCTCCCCGTGAGGACTTGAAACAAATGGCTGAACTTTGGGGATTTGGGGAGAAAATGACTCGTCAAAATGTATTGGCGCGGATGAGACAGAATCCTGCGCTCCCTATCAATTAAGTCCCCTGGAGGGAGAACCGTGTCTCTCTGAGACAAAAGTGTCCCCTCGTGAGAAGCACAAGGCCTGTGGCTACAATTTGATGTATAATATGTTGAGAAAGACGAAGAAATGTGTCTGTGGTGACGAGATAAAAACTTTTTTTTGTTTGTAAAACGGCAGTTTCTCTCACTCTGACCGAAATCTTCCCACTCTAACTTTTCACATACACACCCATACAAAACTGGAAAAAGGAGGGAAATCTTGATGACATTCAAAGGCTGACAGTTGAAAATTGGTGAAACTTTTGAAAAATCTGAGGACATATCTGAATACAGAACAAGTGCGGCAACGTTTTAAGAGTAAGTTTGAGTCTGTAGCTGAATATTTGGCGACGTGATGTGGCGTGGAAAAAGTGTGATGTTTTTTTCTGTTTTTTCTTGGCTCCCATGTTAAGCGGATGTAAAAATCATCGCCGTTTTTTACGTGTTGTTCGGAAGCCGTTTGCGATATCCACAATCCAAATGGATGCACAGGATTCCCGATAACTCCCTAATTAGCGATATGCGTTTTGTCTACGTACTCCAAACGGTGTGGGACTAGTAGGCTTGCAAACTTTGTGCGGCAGAGGAAGAATAATAACTAGAAAATTCCCGCGGAAATTTTATTGTGCCTGCCACCTGCCGCCCCCTGCTGCCGAGCAAGGTAGTGTGAAAAATACGTGGAAATCATGTCATTAGCTAGTGATTCTCGATCGCAGCGGGCGCACGAGGCTACACTGTAAATTTCAGCTCATTTGAACAAACTTTTTAGCATGCGATGCTAACAGCTAACACCGATTGAAGTGCGTGGAAACCATGTGGTCAGCTAGTAATTCTCGATCGCAGCGCCACCATGAGGCCACCCTCCAATTTTCAGCTCATTTCAACAAACTTGTTAGCATGCGATGCTAACACCTGCAATATAAGTACGTGGAAACCATGTCATTAGCTAGTGATTCTCGATCGCAGCGCTACCACGAGGCCACCCTCCAAATTTCAGCTCATTTGAACAAACTTATTACCATGAGATGCTAACAGCTAACAGCGATTTAAGTGCGTGGAAACCATGTGGTCAGCTAGTAATTCTCGATCGCAGCGCCACCACGAGGCCACCCTCCAAATTTCAGCTGATTTAAACAAAGTTGTTAGCATGCGATGCTAACACCAGCGATTTAAGTACGTGGAAACCATGTCATTAGCTAGTGATTCTCGATCGCAGCGCCAGCACGAGTCCACCCTCCAAATTTGAGCTCATTGGAACAAACTTGTTAGCATGAGATGCTAACACCTGCGATTTGCCTGAAAAGCGCAGAAGTTACCTCCCAGGTGTGGCTGACCTGGAATCTGGAGTTTTATGACATTCTGAGATGGTAGGCCAATTAGCTTAGCGCGGCGGCTAACTAGCTAGTGCGCCGTGATCGCAGCACCCCCATGAGGCCACCCTCCAAATTTCAGCTCAATTGAACAAACTTTGTAGCATGCTAATTGGCATGCTAACACGTGTTGATGCTGAGTCATTGCCATCAGCATTAAAATGCATTGAAAAGTATGGTGCCTAAGCTACTGTGTGTGTGTGAGCACTGTGTGGTCAGCCATCATGTTACTGGTCCAGCCAATCAGAGGAGCCGTGTGTGTTGCCAGGCAGATTTGGAGCAGCTTGTGTGATGTCATGGAGCCGGCTCCTGATTGACAAGCTGCTGCAGGTGCAGAGACTATGAGACCTTATCTGAGGGAAGAAGGGGTTTAAGCACAAACGCAGGTCCCGAACAACTGCTTATAGTTGGAGAACCGTGACACTTGGTTGAAAAATTCCTTCACCGTGGGCGTCGGGAGAAGTTGAAGGACGTGCGGTGTGGTTTTCGTGTCGTCACGAGGTTCCGTCTCCCCGTGAGGACTTGAAACAAATGGCTGAACTTTGGGGATTTGGGGAGAAAATGACTCGTCAAAATGTATTGGCGCGGATGAGACAGAATCCTGCGCTCCCTATCAATTAAGTCCCCTGGAGGGAGAACCGTGTCTCTCTAAGACAAAAGTGTCCCCTCGTGAGAAGCACAAGGCCTGTGGCTACAATTTGATGTATAATATGTTGAGAAAGACGAAGAAATGTGTCTGTGGTGACGAGATAAAAACTTTTTTTTGTTTGTAAAACGGCAGTTTCTCACCCTCTAACTGACATCTCACCCTCTAGCTTTTCCACATACACACCCATACAAAACTGGAAAAAGGAGGGAAAAGTTGATGACATTCAAAGGCTCACAGTTTAAAATTGGTGAAAGTTTTGAAAAATCTGAGGACATATCTGAATACAGAACAAGTGCGGCAACGTTTTAAGAGTAAGTTTGAGTCTGTAGCTGAATATTTGGCGACGTGATGTGGCGTGGAAAAAGTGTGATTTTTTTTCTTGTTTTTCTTGGCTCCCATGTTAAGCGGATGTAAAAATCATCGCCGTTTTTTACGTGTTGTTCGGAAGCCGTTTGCGATATCCACAATCCAAATGGATGCACAGGATTCCCGATAATTCCCTACGTAGCGATATGCTTTTGTATACGTACTCCAAACGGTGCGGGACTAGTAGTTCGGCAAACTTGGTGTGGCAGAGGAAGAATAATAATATTAAAAACTAGAAAATTCCCGCGGAAATTTTATTGTGCCTGCCACCTGCCGCCCCCTGCTGCCGAGCGAGGTAGTGTGAAAAATACGTGGAAATCACGTCATTAGCTAGTGATTCTCGATCGCAGCGGCAGCACGAGGCTACACTCTAAATTTCAGCTCATTTGAACAAACTTGTTAGCATGCGATGCTAACACCAGCGATTTAAGTACGTGGAAACCATGTCATTAGCTAGTGATTCTCGATCGCAGCGCTACCACGAGGCCACCCTCCAAATTTCAGCTCATTTGAACAAACTTATTACCATGAGATGCTAACAGCTAACAGCGATTTAAGTGTGTGGAAACCATGTGGTCAGCTAGTAATTCTCGATCGCAGCGCCACCACGAGGCCACCCTCCAAATTTCAGCTGATTTAAACAAAGTTGTTAGCATGCGATGCTAACACCAGCGATTTAAGTATGTGGAAACCATGTCATTAGCTAGTGATTCTCGATCGCAGCGCCAGCACGAGTCCACCCTCCAAATTTGAGCTCATTTGAACAAACTTGTTAGCATGAGATGCTAACACCTGCGATTTGCCTGAAAAGCGCAGAAGTTACCTCCCAGGTGTGGCTGACCTGGAATCTGGAGTTTTATGACATTCTGAGATGGTAGGCCAATTAGCTTAGCGCGGCGGCTAACTAGCTAGTGCGCCGTGATCGCAGCACCCCCATGAGGCCACCCTCCAAATTTCAGCTCAATTGAACAAACTTTGTAGCATGCTAATTGGCATGCTAACACGTGTTGATGCTGAGTCATTGCCATCAGCATTAAAATGCATTGAAAAGTATGGTGCCTAAGCTACTGTGTGTGTGTGAGCACTGTGTGGTCAGCCATCATGTTACTGGTCCAGTCAATCAGAGGAGCCGTGTGTGTTGCCAGGCAGATTTGGAGCAGCTTGTGTGATGTCATGGAGCCGGCTCCTGATTGACAAGCTGCTGCAGGTGCAGAGACTATGAGACGTTATCTGAGGGAAGAAGGGGTTTAAGTACAAACGCAGGTCCCGAACAACTGCTTATAGATGGAGAACCGTGACACTTGGGTGAAAAATTCCTTCACCGTGGGCGTCGGGAGAAGTTGAAGGACGTGCGGTGTGGTTTTCGTGTCGTCACGAGGTTCCGTCTCCCCGTGAGGACTTGAAACAAATGGCTGAACTTTGGGGATTTGGGGAGAAAATGACTCGTCAAAATGTATTGGCGCGGATGAGACAGAATCCTGCGCTCCCTATCAATTAAGTCCCCTGGAGGGAGAACCGTGTCTCTCTGAGACAAAAGTGTCCCCTCGTGAGAAGCACAAGGCCTGTGGCTACAATTTGATGTATAATATGTTGAGAAAGACGAAGAAATGTGTCTGTGGTGACGAGATAAAAACTTTTTTTTGTTTGTAAAACGGCAGTTTCTCTCACTCTGACCGAAATCTTCCCACTCTAACTTTTCACATACACACCCATACAAAACTGGAAAAAGGAGGGAAAACTTGATGACATTCAAAGGCTGACAGTTGAAAATTGGTGAAACTTTTGAAAAATCTGAGGACATATCTGAATACAGAACAAGTGCGGCAACGTTTTAAGAGTAAGTTTGAGTCTGTAGCTGAATATTTGGCGACGTGATGTGGCGTGGAAAAAGTGTGATGTTTTTTTCTGTTTTTTCTTGGCTCCCATGTTAAGCGGATGTAAAAATCATCGCCGTTTTTTACGTGTTGTTCGGAAGCCGTTTGCGATATCCATAATCCAAATGGATGCACAGGATTCCCGATAATTCCCTAATTAGCGATATGCGTTTTGTCTACGTACTCCAAACGGTGTGGGACTAGTAGGCTTGCAAACTTTGTGCGGCAGAGGAAGAAAAATAAAAATAATAATAAAAAAAAACGGCGTTTTCCCAGGATTGTAATAATTGTGCGACGCCTCTTAAAGAGGCAGGCACAATTAAAAAACGGCGCCTTCCCAGGATTGTAATAATTGTGCGACGCCTCTTACAGAGGCAGGCACAATTAATAATAATAATAATAATAATAAAAAAAAACGGCGCTTTCCCAGGATTGTAATAATTGTGCGACGCCTCTTACAGAGGCAGGCACAATTAATTAAAAAAAAACGGCGCCTTCCCAGGATTGTAATAATTGTGCGACGCCTCTTACAGAGGCAGGCACAATTAATAAAAAAAAACGGCGCTTTCCCAGGATTGTAATAATTGTGCGACGCCTCTTACAGAGGCAGGCACAATTAATAATAATAAAAAAAAACGGCGCTTTCCCAGGATTGTAATAATTGTGCGACGCCTCTTACAGAGGCAGGCACAATTAACTAGAAAATTCCCGCGGAAATTTTATTGTGCCTGCCACCTGCCGCCCCCTGCTGCCGAGCGAGGTAGTGTGAAAAATACGTGGAAACCATGTCATTAGCTAGTGATTCTCGATCGCAGCGGCAGCACGAGGCTACACTGTAAATTTCAGCTCATTTGAACAAACTTTTTAGCATGCGATGCTAACAGCTAACACCGATTGAAGTGCGTGGAAACCATGTGGTCAGCTAGTAATTCTCGATCGCAGCGCCACCATGAGGCCACCCTCCAATTTTCAGCTCATTTGAACAAACTTGTTAGCATGCGATGCTAACACTTGCGATTTAAGTACGTGGAAACCATGTCATTAGCTAGTGATTCTCGATTGCAGCGCTACCACGAGGCCACCCTCCAAATTTCAGCTCATTTGAACAAACTTATTACCATGAGATGCTAACAGCTAACAGCGATTTAAGTGTGTGGAAACCATGTGGTCAGCTAGTAATTCTCGATCGCAGCGCCACCACGAGGCCACCCTCCAAATTTCAGCTCATTTAAACAAAGTTGTTAGCATGCGATGCTAACACCAGCGATTTAAGTACGTGGAAACCATGTCATTAGCTAGTGATTCTCGATCGCAGCGCCAGCACGAGTCCACCCTCCAAATTTGAGCTCATTTGAACAAACTTGTTAGCATGAGATGCTAACACCTGCGATTTGCCTGAAAAGCGCAGAAGTTACCTCCCAGGTGTGGCTGACCTGGAATCTGGAGTTTTATGACATTCTGAGATGGTAGGCCAATTAGCTTAGCGCGGTGGCTAACTAGCTAGTGCGCCGTGATCGCAGCACCCCCATGAGGCCACCGTCCAAATTTCAGCTCAATTGAACAAACTTTGTAGCATGCTAATTGGCATGCTAACAAGTGTTGATGCTGAGTCATTGCCATCAGCATTAAAATGCATTGAAAAGTATGGTGCCTAAGCTACTGTGTGTGTGTGAGCACTGTGTGGTCAGCCATCATGTTACTGGTCCAGTCAATCAGAGGAGCCGTGTGTGTTGCCAGGCAGATTTGGAGCAGCTTGTGTGATGTCATGGAGCCGGCTACTGATTGACAGGCTGCTGCAGGTGCAGAGACTATGAGACGTTATCTGAGGGAAGAAGGGGTTTAAGCACAAACGCAGGTCCCGAACAACTGCTTATAGTTGGAGAACCGTGACACTTGGGTGAAAAATTCCTTCACCGTGGGCGTCGGGAGAAATTGAAGGACGTGCGGTGTGGTTTTTGTGTCGTCACGAGGTTCCGTCTCCCCGTGAGGACTTGAAACAAATGGCTGAACTTTGGGGATTTGGGGAGAAAATGACTCGTCAAAATGTATTGGCGCGGATGAGACAGAATCCTGCACTCCCTATCAATTAAGTCCCCTGGAGGGAGAACCGTGTCTCTCTGAGACAAAAGTGTCCCCTCGTGAGAAGCACAAGGCCTGTGGCTACAATTTGATGTATAATATGTTGAGAAAGACGAAGAAATGTGTCTGTGGTGACGAGATAAAAACTTTTTTTTGTTTGTAAAACGGCAGTTTCTCTCACTCTGACCGAAATCTTCCCACTCTAACTTTTCACATACACACCCATACAAAACTGGAAAAAGGAGGGAAAACTTGATGACATTCAAAGGCTGACAGTTGAAAATTGGTGAAACTTTTGAAAAATCTGAGGACATATCTGAATACAGAACAAGTGCGGCAACGTTTTAAGAGTAAGTTTGAGTCTGTAGCTGAATATTTGGCGACGTGATGTGGCGTGGAAAAAGTGTGATGTTTTTTTCTGTTTTTTCTTGGCTCCCATGTTAAGCGGATGTAAAAATCATCGCCGTTTTTTACGTGTTGTTCGGAAGCCGTTTGCGATATCCACAATCCAAATGGATGCACAGGATTCCCGATAATTCCCTACGTAGCGATATGCTTTTGTATACGTACTCCAAACGGTGCGGGACTAGTAGTTCGGCAAACTTTGTGCGGCAGAGGAAGAATAATAATAACTAGAAAATTCCCGCGGAAATTTTATTGTGCCTGCCACCTGCCGCCCCCTGCTGCCGAGCGAGGTAGTGTGAAAAATACGTGGCAATCATGTCATTAGCTAGTGATTCTCGATCGCAGCGCCACCACGAGGCCACCCTCCAAATTTCAGCTCATTTGAACAAACTTTTTAGCATGCGATGCTAACAGCTAGCACCGATTTAAGTGCGTGGAAACCATGTGGTCAGCTAGTAATTCTCGATCGCAGCGCCACCACGAGGCCACCCTCCAAATTTCAGCTCATTTGAACAAACTTGTTAGCATGCGATGCTAACACCTGCGATATAAGTACGTGGAAACCATGTCATTAGCTAGTGATTCTCGATCGCAGCGCCACCACGAGGCCACCCTCCAAATTTCAGCTTATTTGAACAAAGTTATTACCATGAGATGCTAACAGCTAACAGCGATTTAAGTGCGTGGAAACCATGTGGTCAGCTAGTAATTCTCGATCGCAGCGCCACCACGAGGCCACCCTCCAAATTTCAGCTCATTTAAACAAAGTTGTTAGCATGCGATGCTAACACCAGCGATTTAAGTACGTGGAAACCATGTCATTAGCTAGTGATTCTCGATCGCAGCGCCAGCACGAGTCCACCCTCCAAATTTGAGCTCATTTGAACAAACTTGTTAGCATGAGATGCTAACACCTGCGATTTGCCTGAAAAGCGCAGAAGTTACCTCCCAGGTGTGGCTGACCTGGAATCTGGAGTTTTATGACATTCTGAGATGGTAGGCCAATTAGCTTAGCGCGGCGGCTAACTAGCTAGTGCGCCGTGATCGCAGCACCCCCATGAGGCCACCCTCCAAATTTCAGCTCAATTGAACAAACTTTGTAGCATGCTAATTGGCATGCTAACAAGTGTTGATGCTGAGTCATTGCCATCAGCATTAAAATGCATTGAAAAGTATGGTGCCTAAGCTACTGTGTGTGTGTGAGCACTGTGTGGTCAGCCATCATGTTACTGGTCCAGTCAATCAGAGGAGCCATGTGTGTTGCCAGGCAGATTTGGAGCAGCTTGTGTGATGTCATGGAGCCGGCTCCTGATTGACAAGCTGCTGCAGGTGCAGAGACTATGAGACGTTATCTGAGGGAAGAAGGGGTTTAAGTACAAACGCAGGTCCCGAACAAGTGCTTATAGTTGGAGAACCATGACACTTGGGTGAAAAATTCCTTCACCGTGGGCGTCGGGAGAAGTTGAAGGACGTGCGGTGTGGTTTTGGTGTCCTCACGAGGTTCCGTCTCCCCGTGAGGACTTGAAACAAATGGCTGAACTTTGGGGATTTGGGGAGAAAATGACTCGTCAAAATGTATTGGCGCGGATGAGACAGAATCCTGCGCTCCCTATCAATTAAGTCCCCTGGAGGGAGAACCGTGTCTCTCTGAGACAAAAGTGTCCCCTCGTGAGAAGCACAAGGCCTGTGGCTACAATTTGATGTATAATATGTTGAGAAAGACAAAGAAATGTGGCTGTGGCGACAAGATAAAAACTTTTTTTTTTCTGTAAAACGGCAGTTTCTCTCACTCTGACTGACATCTCACCCTCTAGCTTTTCCACATACACACCCATACAAAACTGGAAAAAGGAGGGAAAAGTTGATGACATTTGAAGGCTGACAGTTTAAAATTGGTGAAACTTTTGAAAAATCTGAGGACATATCTGAATACAGAACAAGTGCGGCAACGTTTTAAGAGTAAGTTTGAGTCTGTAGCTGAATATTTGGCGACGTGATGTGGCGTGGAAAAAGTGTGATTTTTTTTTCTGTTTTTCTTGGCTCCCATGTTAAGCGGATGTAAAAATCATCGCCGTTTTTTACGTGTTGTTCGGAAGCCGTTTGCGATATCCATAATCCAAATGGATGCACAGGATTCCCGATAATTCCCTACGTAGCGATATGCTTTTTGTCTACGTACTCCGAACGGTGCGGGACTAGTAGGCCTGCAAACTTTGTGCGGCAGAGGAAGAATAATATTAAAAAAAAACGGCGCTTTCCCAGGATTGTAATAATTGTGCGACGCCTCTTAAAGAGGCAGGCACAATTAATAATAAAAAAAAACGGCGCTTTCCCAGGATTGTAATAATTGTGCGACGCCTCTTACAGAGGCAGGCACAATTAATAATAAAAAAAAACGGCGCTTTCCCAGGATTGTAATAATTGTGCGACGCCTCTTACAGAGGCAGGCACAATTAATAATAATAAAAAAAAACGGCGCTTTCCCAGGATTGTAATAATTGTGCGACGCCTCTTACAGAGGCAGGCACAATTAATAATACTAATAATACTACTACTACTACCATTAATAATAATAATGATAATAATAATAATACATTTAATTACTAACGAATCAAATGAACAGCCTCTATCAACAGTGGAACAAGAACTTTATAGATCAAAAGTGGAACAATCTTTTTTATTTCAACAACATCCCACCTTCAAGTGAAGCACGAGCCTCTTCTTGTTTGGACTGTTTCTTTATTTTGCGAGCTCCTGAATCGTATTGACGTTTGGAAGCTCTCTCTCTCTCTCTCTCTCTCTCTCTCTCTCTCTCTCTCTCTCTCTCTCTCTCTCTCTCTCTCTCTCTCTCTCTCTCTCTCTCTCTCTCTCTCCGGCCTCAGGCTGACTTGGTGGCGGTGTTCTACGTGCCTCTCGGCAAAATGCACGCGCATCATTTGCGCATTTGCAGAGAATGATGATACTTTATTGATCCCGAGGGAAATTCAATTCACTTGCGCAAAATGGGGCCCCCATGGATCGCGGGCCCTACGCACAGCGCGTGTTCTGCGTGTAGGGAGGGGCGGGCCTGGGTGTCCCCCTCCACCTCCGTCACCACTCCACTCAGGAGGGATTCCCCGATGACCCCCTCCAGTGTTTCCTCCAGCGGGGTGAGCTCCGGAGGGCCCGTTCCCCCGCCCGGGGCACAGACGCTCTGCCTGTGTGACGCCAGGCGCTTTTTTGCGTCTACTTTGATGTCGGACCACTTTTTTTCACCTCAGCCACACTCCGACCTTCTGAGGCCACAGCATTGACACCATCCGCCACATGCTGCCACTCTACAGCTTTTTTGGCATTGGTGACCCCAAAACTGTGTCCACCAAATAATATCGCCTTCCTCTTCTCCACCTCCCCGACCAGAACTTCCACCTCACACTGGGTCAAATTGCGTTTCTTGGCTTTTCTTTCTGCTTTCGGCATGCTGTCAGTCGTGAATCAATATTCATGAGAGGCGTTCCTCTGAATATTTATAGGCAAATATGGGCGTGGTCTGACCCGCACACAGGTGCGCCACATTTAGAGTGGGTTGTGATTTATAAAGGGAAATCGGCGTAGGACGTGGGTGCGCACTGTTTTATAAATCAGGATATTTTTGTGCGTACGCACTTTCTGTGTTTCGTGCGTACGCCAATTTTGACGTCAATCCTACGCACAGTTTTATAAATGAGGCCCCAGAGCTTCCTCATTGTGCAAGGGTCAAAGGGAGGGTCTTCCTTAATTGTCATTAGCTGAACCCCCAACAACACTCTATACAACTTCATGTGTGATTCTGTGACACCAAATAATATCACCTCCTCCAGGACTACTTTGCTATTCCTTTTCTTTTTCTTTTTTTTATTATGTATTTATTTGACAGGGACAATGTAGTCATACATAGTTACAACATGAAAGATGCAGCTGATGCGACACATACAGAGTGTGTAGCTAATGCTAATTTTCAACTCCTGTCCCTGGTTGAGCTTTTCCCTGTAGTACATACAAATTATACAGAATAAATAAAATACACAACCCTAAAACACATATTTACAACAGTGGTCTCTACGCACACACACACACACACTACACATTATTTACAGACTCAGAGGTGGGTACATCTTTGGTTTGTTTTAAGCCACAACTTTAGCTTTGATGTGAACTCCTTAAACTCTGGTGTACTTTTGAGGTCAGTGGGCAGTGGGTTCCACAGTTTGGCCGTCTTTATGGAGAAAGCAGACTGACCAAACGTGGTCCTCCTGTGGGGGGGTCGCACAGTGATTGTGGGAGGGGCTCCTGGTGACTCTATTGCTGTTTTGTCTCTGTATGAATGAACTTAGTGGCTCTGGTGCCAGGTTATGGATGCACTTGAATGTCAGCGTGAAAGAGTATAGTTTTATGAAGTTTTACAAATTTAGTAAATGATAATTGTTGAGTATATTGCAATGGTGACAACGGGAAGGTTTCCGATTCTTTTGTGCCACATGAACGCGCCATTAGAGCAAGTTCACCTGTGATTGGCTGAGAGTGGAGGTGGGGACCGGTCCTGTGTGTGTGTGTGTGTGTGAGTGTGTGTGTGTGTGTGTGTGTGTGTGTGAGAATGAAACAATAGTAAGGCACAGTGACTTTTGATAAATAACAATCTGTTTACAGGTTTGCAAATAGTAACATGTTAGATTACTCGTTACTGAAAAAAGCAGTCATATGAAGGAAGCACTTTACTAATTAACACGTTACCAGCATCACTGCACTATAATGAGGATGATGAAGATGATGACTAATATGAGGATGTGTATAATGACGAGTAGTGTGAACATGAGAATGGAGAAGACAATG